>NC_090942.1:63596882-63901211 GCF_040807025.1 Struthio camelus | reverse complement strand
TGACTGCATGCCTTCTTTCCAGCTTTATACCTCTGCAGTAGCTAGTGAGAATTTTTAGTAAGTCTAAGGTTAATGAAAGAGCTGCAAAAACAACCTTTGCCATAGACTGTCCCGTGAAGGCCACAGATCCTCCAGTCAAAGTTCTGCTGGCAGATGGCTTCAATGTGTTTTTTACTGGTCCCATGAAATAAAAATCTCTCATCTACAGCTTTTCCACCATTGATCTTCTGCATTTGCTCCTTTTGCCTGCAGTGAAAAGAACTATCACTGTAGTTCCACAGTGGCTGTATCCAGAAAAGTTCCAGTGATACCACTAGCACTCAGAGGCAGTTTTACCCAAAGAGTACGTTCTAGAAATTCTTTCATTAAGGCCTAAACTTTGTGCATACAGGGCACCTTGCTGTCCAGGTAGGCCTGTACATGCTTTCATTATATACAAATGTCTCCAGCTATTTAATAGTAAAAATGTTTTGTTCCCTTCACTGCCTGGGGGCAGGGGAGCAAAAGCTTACTATTAATTTTTCTTTAAACACAGGAATTCATACTGAGATTTTCTTTCAGTTAGTTTTGAGGGCTGTTCATTTTTGACCAGCTACTGCCAGCGTTTGTGCCAGATGTGACCGATTCCCAGCTTCATGGCTTCAGTGAAAGGCAGCTGTCCTGGACACAAGCCTGACAGAGGTCAGAGCCATTTGCTAAGGAGCAAGGATTTCTCCCACAGAGCTTGCCTGATATTCTAAGCTTTCTGTCTTAGGACTGAGTGCTGTTTTAGCCAGTACCTCTTTACCCATGTGTTGATCCTGGCTAGGTATTTCAGAGGCAGAGAGGAAGCAGATTCTGAAATACAGCTGCATTTCAGGAATCTGTGTGACTATGTTTAGCATACAGATAATTGTGGAAACAAAGTTCATGAACGCATACCAGAGCAGGATTTTATACGTACCACTGATACAATTCCCAGAGAGATGGGTTCTGAACTCTGCAAATCCTTTGAATGACTGTTTTGGGCATTGTGCGCTGAAAGTCTACCTGGACTTTCTTGTATTCATCAGAAGAACTATCAAGCTCAATCAGCTGTAAGGGAGAAGATAAAAAAGCCACTCATCTTTTACCCAGTCATAACAAAACCACCCTATCTTGCATACTATTCAGACCTTCGCAATTTTTTCTGTCAAGCAGAGATATAAGCAGGAAAAATACTCTTGGAAAGGAGCAGATTACAGGTCCCCACTCTCTTGAGTGTTAGCTCTTAGCTAGGGAACATAACTCCTGGTAGCTAAGGCACCCAGGTTGCTCTTCCACAAGATATTAAAGGAGCTGGATGGTTTTGCACAGCCAGCTTCTTCTACTGTTTACTGGGGGGGGGGGGGGGGGGGGGGGAAGATGCATTTGCATGCATCTCTGGAACAGTATCTAAATACATAGACAAAAATCAGTTAAAAAAAAAAAAAGAAGAAGAAGAATTTATGTTCCAGCAAATCAAAGAGTACCTCTTTACCCAAGCTCTTAAAATCTTTATAGTTCATGCTCCCTACGGCCAGCAAACATTTGAACTGCACTGCCTGACATGTTTTGAAATAAGCTGAGATTTATTTGATCAAACCAACCATTTTAGGGAAGGGCAGGGACATACTGCAGAAGATAATTCCTTACAAGACAGTCCTGAAAGCAAGCAAAGTTTTCTAGTTGCATGCTTCCCCTAGAAGCACAAAGAACGTCAACATTATCCTTCCCGATTTTTTTATTGAGAATTTCTTGAGAACTTACACTCTAAGTTTTTCAGGTTAGTTATTTTCAAGCTTCATACAAGAACATCTCTTCTGTAGGCAGAGTAACTACAATCGATAGCAACGTTAGTTGAGGCAGGCCAGCAAAGTTAAACCATGCAGATATAGCTGGGTGTGTATTACTCAGGTAAACAAGCCAAGCTCACGCCTCTGGAGTTACTGCTAACATCCTGATCCCAACCAGAACTCTGCCGATTTCAGCAATGCTCCACAGACATATTAGAGTTTGCTTACACATAGCTCAGGGACTGACTACCCTGCAATTTAAGAGGCATGATTTCTCTCTGATGCTTCAGAAGAGGTTGTACTTTAAAGCTAGGCATCTTGGGTGCCAGTAGCAGTCCTGCAAATACAGCATAAGCTACAGCTAAGTCTGTCAAGGACTGGGATAAACACCTAGCAGTGAAAGCCAATGCCGCCAAGGTTACAATGCCATCATTTGTTTAAATTTGGTTGCAGTTTCACGTCTAGATTTGCCAAGTGTGGTGTCAGGCTCAAATTCACCAGTATCTCTGCATTATGTTACATAAGAAACGGTCACCTACAAAGGCACAAAAATCACTGAACCTGTGATGCAAAGAAATTACACATGAGAAGAGATAGAGAGAAAACAAAAAACAAAAAAACAAAACAAAACCAAAAAGCACCAAACCTTGAATCCCAGCTCAGGCAGGGCAGATTTGTCCCAGTGAGCTGGCATGCTGGTACTTTCTTCTTCTGAAAGTTTGAAGCCCCTGTGCATTACAAGACATTACAAATAGGTAATTTAAACAAAGCAAAACCGCAATCCTTAAATTTTATGTAAATACAATGGAAAACATTTTTGCTAAGTTTAGGGAGACTACAGACTACTGGATGTATTCAGAAACATCTCAAAGTTGTCCTTCAGTTCAGTACATGAAAATATTTGTTCAAAATCATTAGGTCAAGACTTATGGCAAGAAGTGAGATACCACATGAGCAAAAAATTTAGTTATACACTGAAATTAATCATGAAATTAGTTCTCTTGACTTTAGCAGAAAGTCAAATGTCTACATAAAAGCCCTGCTACAGTTGGACTAAGTATATAGAAATGCATCACTATTGTAGGAGTATGTCAGAAACAGGACAGAGACATCCTTCCTCCCTACTTCCACCCTAATTGTAGTCATTGCTTTTAGTTGCTATTTTCTGTGTTGTTTAAACATTATGTGCTGCAAGAGAATGCATAAAAAAGTTGGCTGTTACGTGCAATTTATTATAAAACTTTTCCCCTTAAAGACATTCACCTTTTGCTGCACCTATAGCAACTACTTCTCTCCTCCCAGATTGTCTAGTCATTCTCAAAACAATTGTTTCTAAATTTGTACTTTGAAAAATTATTACTCTCAGATGTAAAAAGGGGTAAAAATGCTACTGCTTCCATCTGTATCAGTTGCTCTAGTAACATATAGCAGCTCCTTGTAACAATGCTACATGTTACAATGCTACAGGGCTACCAAGATGATTAGAGGGCTGGAGCACCTCTCCTAGGAAGAAAGACTGCAAGAGCTGGGCCTGTTCAGCCTGGAGAAGAGAAGATTGAGAGGGGATCTCATCAACGTGTACAAGTATCTGAAGGGGGAGTGTCAAGAGGATGAGGCCAGCCTCTTCTCCGTGGTGCCCAGCAACAGGACAAGAGGCAACGGGCAGAAACTGAACCACAGGAAGTTCCATCTGAAGCTGAGAAAAAACTTCTTTCCTGTGAGGGTGACTGAGCATTGGAACAGGTTGCCCAGAGAGGTGGTGGAGTCTCCTTCGCTGGAGATATTCAAAACCCGTCTGGATGTGATCCTGGGCAATATGCTCTAGAGGACCCTGCTTGAGCAGGGAGGTTGGACTAGATGATCTCCAGAGGTCCCTTCCAACCTAAACCATTCTGTGATTCTGTGATATGTTAAATTATCTTCCATGCTTCCAAACTTTCTGTAGCTTAAGCCCAAGCTTCCTTCACCCTCCATGCTCCTAAACTACTTCAGGACTGTTTGCCATTCTGCAGCACTGCTTTGACTAGACATTGTTGCAGGAAAGGCACATCCTCTCCCCTCTCAATTTCTTTTCTAATTGTCTTAACGCGTTTTCACCTTAGTAACATCCTTTTTGCAAGACACTGAGTCCATGCATTCACAATGCATTAGCTCCATCACCACAAAACGCACAGCTGCAATTTACCTCTTTCTTGCCTTTTCCACCTCTGACTGGGAGACAAATTTAGGTCTTCTGCAAACCTCTCTCTCTGTTTTGTATCGAAGGTTTTTTTGAATCATGGCTAGGGGGTGGGGTGGATAGAAAGAAAAAACAGAGGTCAGTTAGCAAGATGTTTTAGAAAGCTTTCACACTGCAGGGAAATTTGCCAGTAGGTTGTTTTGCCAAAACTGCTGGAAAAAGGGCACCAGCCGTTTCCTCTTGCTACACACAGGGAAGCCTGAGCTGCATCCATCTGAGCAGGATGTGGAACCCAGAGTCCTCAGTGTGGATCCCTGAGGATTCCAGTTTCAATTTTATGCTTAACTTCATAAAGAATAACGGATGCTGGTAGCTATGGAAATTGTCCCTTCATTGTTCCATGAGCCACCCTCAACCAAGAACTGTAAAATAAATGTCTACTTTGGCTCCACAGATTGCACCCGTTTCTCAGTGTGCATTATCAAGTTAGGGTCTTCTTGCATTTATCTGTAGACTGCAAGCCCTATAAACACAACCTAAGAGCCATCACAGGACATTCATTTTTATTGACCGGCAACCAAAACATATTATAGCAACCTCAATTTTAAAGGCATCATGCTGTGGATCATGGATCCTCTGTAGCTATTGCCACCTCATACTAACAATTGAGTCAGTAGCAGCTAGTAAAATGAGGCCTAATCTTCAGAGATAAATACACAGGAGCAGAGCTCTTGGTATCACCAAGCCTAGAGAGTGAGTTTTGGAAGAAGTCTACCTTGTGTATTTTTGCCTAAAAAGATTCATTTACGACGTAATTTTCTCTTCTAAGCCCAATAAGTTTCCCCAGCCTGTAGAGAAGGTTCCAGCATTGCTTTCAATTGAATTATAAACAACATATCACATGCCCTTTATACTCAGATTTTCTATGTAGAATGAGACAGTAATAGAGAGTTGGGCTACACTGAAATGACAACCTAGGTAGGTTGATTCCTAGTCACCGTCACTCATGATCTCCAAAGAGGATACCTGAAAAGGCAGCAGTGCTAGAGAGGACAGTTACACACCCTTAATGAATGGTTTAAACATCCTAAACTCTAGGGAAAGACACCTTGACTGTGTCAAAATATGAAGGTATTTCCTCAGTCTTTCCAGGTAGGCAGAGCTATGCAAAGAAAATAGCTATAGAAATCTTGCAACATGATTCAATGTATGATCTTGATTGTCCAGACCCCACAGTTTGCCTAAAAATTCATTTTCCTGCTAGCTAGTGATTAAATCAGAGCAGTAGCTGGCTTGCCAAGTCTTTTAGAAGCTGAAAGCTTTGGAGGAATAGGTATGCCACCTTCCTTGGGTGAACAGCTCTTACCCTGTGAACTTTGACAGGAACTCGATCTCTGTAAGCACCTCAGACCACAGTTCAATTTTTCTCTTGCATCTCCTGTAGTAATACAGTTTAAAACTACCAAAGACTGACTGGGCCCTGGGTGGGGGGAGGGAGTATGGAAAGGGAGAGAAACAAAACGAAAAAACAAAGCAAATGCAACATACCTCCAAAATTGAGTTCATATTCATGTTTTCCAGCTTTAAAGTTCAGCTTTGGAGAACCTTTGGCTATATAAGCTTTCTCCAAATCATCACTGGAGACAGTGGCAGCTGCATGATCGTCATCCTGTCAGGCCAAAGCCAGAAAAGAGAGACTTTCCTGGTCTGTTATATACCAGCAAATTTAGAAACTAACAACCATCTGTAACTGTAGTCTGTATCAGCCTTTGTGTGCGACAGCGGCTCTGATACAAAGGCCATCTATTGAGTGGATGAGAACTGAGGAAACTGTCCCTAAGACAAAGCAAGGAGTTTTATGAAGCCTAAACTTATGCTGCAGAGTCCATGCAGTGAACGCAGCATTACAGAACATGTACTCTGTGCCTTTTCTGCTAAGGTCTAGTTGGTGAACGTGCTATGAGAACCTCAGAAAGGAAGTTTTAGTTAGGAGCAGGAAAGAGAAAACAAAGTATTCATGTGATCCTGTTTGACATGACTCACTGAAGAACTGTCAGTAATGATCGTGACTCACCAGTGAGAACTCTCCTATCTGAGCCAGTAAAATTCACAGGGAAAAAAAAAAAAAATCTCATTAAGCCTCTAAAGTTCATCTGTACAGTATGTATGGGAGGGAGGAGGTGACAAAGGAGGGGAGCATATAAACAAGTACTGTGCAGTTTTTAGAAGATTCTGCAGTTATAACACACTGAGTTGAGGGACTTCTCATTTCTCCATGCTTACCTTTTTTCCATACTCCCGCCACAGACCATATTCATCTTTCCAGTACCACATCCATTCTGTTGTTAGAATGAAGTGAGGAGGTTTGGTCACAGAGGAGGCTGTAGAAAGACGTCTAACCTTTGCAAACCCACAGCACATATTCCGAAAACAAATGCAGGGCAAGACAGAGCCACTTTCAACAACACCACTGCTAAATCTGTAAAACAAAACAAAAAACAACCAAAACAAACAAAACCAAAAAACCCACACCTTTTCACAACCATCCCAGTTCTGAGTCCCTTCTATTTGTACGTATTTTGTCTTACATTATTATGTCTCACTTTGGTTCCATGTGCAGTAATTAGTATCAACTTAATCTTACCTAATTCCATAAATTTTAACAGAGATAGTAGAAAATTTACACACACTTCTTTTCATTAACTAACTATATCCTGAACAGAGCACTGTTGTAACTTAAGCATGCTTAACAGCTTCTAACATAACATAAATTAAAATGGTGCAAAACCTGCCTCATTTTGGTTTTGCAGTTTTTAGTGCTTGCTGCACATACACAACTAATGGAAACACAATGAGTTGAACAAATTCTTAAAAAGAACTATCCCAAAAGCTTTGTAGCTTTTAAAAACCTCTTGTTACTTTTAAGAATAGCACTTCTGTCTGCCTTTCAGCCTGTCAATCGCTGATGCCAGACACCTCAACCACCCTCACATTCCAACTGGTAGAAGAGGACTAGGGAAATTCTCTGGCATGAGACACAGCATATTGGAGGTACAAGTCCCCTCCAATACAGTCTGTGCTACACGACCAGTTCCAGACCCCTTAAAGGTATTCCCATCTTCTCAATGGTTCTCTGCACCCAAAAGTTCTCTCTCTTCAGGTACATAAGGTATTCTATCAGTTCTGCAGCATGAATTGGAAGGGGAGAATAGAGGGGGAAAAAAAAAAAATCCCATGCTACCTTCACATCCTCCATATCAAAGGTGAAGGAGAAGGGGACTTCTAATGATGGGGACAAATTGTGTACAGTTCTAACCAAAGACAGATTCTCACAAGTACCTGTGATAAAAATCATCATCCATCTGAAATTTTCCAGTCATCCTTAGTGAGGATTCAGATTTTCTATGGTAGCAGCAGAAGGAATTATTTGCACTGTTTTTCAGAGCAACATTAGGAGTGAACAGATCAGCCCCATAACGTAATCCAGAGGGTCCAATATGGACCCCAGGTACAAATAAATCACAGAGGATCAGACCCACAGCAAGAGTAGATAAGCAAAGCGAGGTCAAGGAATATCAAATGAAGCTACATACGTAATGACTGAAATAGAGGCACAGTAATTTACAGCAGCCAAGAGCCTGGCCCAATATTGCATGTCCAGAGGGCAAACTCCGAACATTATTAAGACTTATAATAGTTTATACCTGGTTTTGCTGGGATCACAATATGCTTCTTCTATTTCTTCCATATTCTTCAAGTCTTTCCAGGTATTACCATCAGAGATCTGCCATCTGTATGGCAAGTGAAAATGAACTCTGATACACTTGTCTATAAAAGTAGGAGAAAGTAAGAGAGATATTATTTTTTCAGTCTATGAGGGGAAAAAAAAAAACCACAGCATTTCTGGGATAAACATCTAGCTGGTAAAAAGCATCAAATGCATGGTTATGGAAAGTGCTCACCTATGAAATCATTACAAGCAGTAGTTTAGATTTTCTGAGCTTAGGGAGAGGTTCAGTTTCTTTACCTACTAGATTCTCTTTGTGCATCAAAACTGATGGCAAGTCCTGCTATCACAAAAACAGTTGTGAAGGACTGTTTTTTTTTTTTTTTGGTATTTTTGATTTAGAAGACAGAAAATTTGCAATGGATCAAGGATCACAAGCTCATACAAGGCTAGTATTTCATAAAAGGAATAGTGTAGACTCAAGTAAAATTTCTTTGCTTAATCATTTAGCTCCCCAAGTGGTATTACTGAAAAAAGCAGGGTTCAGTTTTAGGACAGCAAATGAAGTCTCCAAATGAGCTAGCAGGCTTAAGGGTCCAGGCCTCAAAAGTAACAACAGTAGTGCCAACAGCAGCCCAGGTATTGCGGGGGTCACTCAGGAATCACTCAAAGTAGCAGTGCAGAGCTCCTGAACTGACAGGAGTGAAGATCAAATCAGCACAAATAGGCAGAACGCTAGTTTTCACTGGAGAGCAACAGGCAACACAACAGGAAAAGTCAAGAAGGCTGCACCACACAGTTCATACAACAAGATACGCAGTACTCCAGAGAGGTATTACAGGTCAAGAACATCAAGAAGGAAAAGGATGAGAAAAGGACACCCCAAGAAGTAAGTTGGCACAGCAGCATTTTCCCTGGACCAGTCAGAACATGATTAAAGGGAGACAGAGCTCAGACAGATAGAATGGAAGAGTGCTAGAAGAAACAAGGGACAATGCAGAGTTCACAGTGTCGTCTCTAGTCATGTGGAAATAGGAATCCTATCGTTCAGCAGTCCCTTACGTGAACCCAGCTGGAGCAGACAATCTCCAACACAGGCCAATATCACACCTTTTAGAAGAAGTCAGAACAGCTCCTTTGTTAAGTAAGCCAAGTAGGTCAAACACTTTCTCTGCAGCCCTCAAGAGAAGTGTAAGCTCTGAAATTTCCACTTTCTGTGAAAAGCATCTATTGTTTTCTTTTTCTAAGAAAAGGAAAATAAAGTAGACTTGCTATGATCACAACCTACCTTTAAAGCTACAACTTTTGTATAGATGATATAAACAGATCTGTTCCAATTTGTCATCATTCGTAGTTGAGGACTCTTGACTAGAGCTGCGTTTTCTCTCTAGAGGGGGAATTACAAGCCTTGTTAATACGCATTGTTTCAACAAGCCCTCCTACATGGGCATCTATGGCTAGGGCCTAGAAACAGGGTTTGTAACTATGTAACTGAGTTCAGCTCAGGAAAGACACTGAAGTCTTTGATAATCTTATACACACATAAGTCCTATGCCTTTCTGAATGATTTTCACACAAGTGCTAAATTCCTCAGATTCAGTTTGTAGCTATCACCACAAAATAAGAAGGGAATCCAATGCCTTTGCATTTCTAGACAGACTGGAATTATCTGTGCATTCCACATAGCTGCTCATATTGACATCTATAAAATTCAGAGTTTCGAAATCTGGTATTTCTGTAAATCAAAACGCATTTCCAGAAACAGAAGGTAAGATGGAATTGCTAGGAGAACAGCAAAGACAAATACACGCACACACACACTTGGATTTTCCACTCTTATCCTTTTCCCTGCTAAATTATACTTGACTGACAACTATAAGGAACTTCAAAAGACAAGAACGAGCAAAATAGCAATACATTTTTGAGAAGTAACTAGGATTCTGCTCGCTGTGATTTTTTGTGCTAGACAACAGCTAGATTAAAAAAATAAAAGGGAGAAAGGAGTAGTTTACAAACACACAAATAAACGCCACCTCTGTTCTTAAACAGTTCTCTACTCCTCTTCTGTGATTTTTCTTGGTGAAAACATGAAGTCTCTATTTTCTGGTCCTGTTATGCTCTTCTAACCCAAGCTTTAAGATTTTTATAAACACCAAGCACTTTACTCCTCAGGCACCCATAATGCCTTGGAATTGATTTCACCTGAGTTTTTGAGACACAACCTCTGTCAATGACTTGGGTGCAAGGTAGCAAGTTCAGTTTTCTTTTTTGTTTTGACAGCCGTGTTAATGCCACAGTTAACATAAACGTGTCTAAATGTTAAGTTCACTATCCTAACTCCTCCTCTGATGTTTTCAAAAGATGATGCGATTTACCTTTGCATGGTGAAGACTTGCCATCTTTTGTGTCGTACACGTTCGTGGTGCCATTTTTTATGTCATACATGTTCCTGTAAGTGGAGGGTAGTTTCTCAATAACGTCTGAGCTCATTCCCTGTCTCTCCAGTTTCTCATAACATTCCGAATTTAAGAAGTCATGGGATCGCTTGCAGCTGCTGCCAAATCTGCATTGTCCCTGCAAGAAGTACTGGCAAATATGCAGTTTGGTGCAGATCTTTTTATAGGTACAAGATCCATAAGGTCCATCACCTTTGTTATAATGCAAGCAGACCTTGGTAGGGAAAAAAAAAGAATTTAAAGATTGAAGTATAATGTACTCAAAATAGACTGCTTTAATTTAAGAGATTTTACATTTTTACAGTTGCAATTTCACATTTGCATTTAAAAGACTTGTGCATGTTTCTTCTTTTCCAAATGATTACTTGATAGGTTTTTCCTTTTCCCCACTGACGTTTAGAAAGATATTTCATCAGACAAGAAACAACTATCTTACAAACATTCTCAAGCAACTGGGATTTTATCCTAGATCACATAAATGCAGGACAGTGGATTCTATTGTGGCATACTACTCTAAACTCCCTGCCTTTCTAGTTTTGGAAAGGTGAATTTTTTGACCTTAATTTGGTAGTGAGAGAAGAGAGGATACAGATTTAAAGTTTTAGATCTGGATTGTTCCAACCTGAACTGATTCGTCCTTTCTTTTGAAAATCTAAATGGTTTACTCTCAACTGAAGATGTATATTATAATTATCAAATACTAATATCGGTAGAGAATGATCTACAAAATACCAGTACATGCCATACTATATATACACCAGAATGCCTTCAGAAGATTGAAAAGCTGCCAACCAATGCATGTAGTTTCTTGAAGATTTCCGAGTGAACCACGGACAGAAGAAACATTTCTATTGCCTAACACAAAGATATGTCCACTTCCAGTGACAATAAACTCAACGCCTATCAATTCACGGTAGAGCTCTATCCCTTCACAGTACTACAATCTGCAAAACTCTGACTGGAAAACAAGACTGGAGAGGCAAGGGTAACGCAGGCCAATGCCCACATACAAAGACTATGAAGGGAAGAGGGTTCAAACTTACAGTTTTCTTCTGCAAGTACTGTTGTACTTCACTCATTCTGTTCAATTAAACTGTTCACAGAAGTGAGACTAAGCAAAAACAAAGTCTGTCAGCTCACAGCCTATGACCATGAACATTTCTCAGCACAGCGTTTGTCAACACTGTGTACGTATCTCCAGCTAATATCCAGCCTCTTCCACTTAGTGATGCTCACAGAAGTACAGAGATAAGAAATTGCTGCAGTATTGCTTACCTCTGGTAGGAGCGAAGGGTCATTTTGAAGAAGCAGCTGGCGGAGTTCATCACTGTTTAAATTCTCAAGTCCATACTGTTTTAGCACATAGAGATTGTGCTCCGAGTGAAAGTTGTGAACAAACTTGCATTCCTTCCTACAAGACAGCCAAACGTAAAATTAACGTAATAGATCGGCACAATTTTGCTATCCCATCTGTATTGCACTAAACAGCACACCAAATCAGATTTTTTTCCGAAACTGGCTATAGTGCGTCCTCATCAAGCAATTATGTGATTTGCCTAGCAGCTTACATAATTAGTCTGTGGATAATTACCATTTTATTTCTAATTTACAGTCATTACGGCATTAGCATAGTCTGGCAACATTGGCGCTTTTGACCGGCAGCTCCCGGCAAAACGACACAGGAGAAGCACCACCAAAAAGCCAAAACGCTGCCACCGACCCCGACCCACGCGGCAAACTCAGCTCCGAAACTCAGCGCTGTATGAAGTGCTGCGACCCCTCGGCCGCGCTCGGTCTTCGCCGCGGGGCTAGGCCGAGCTCTGGGCCTAACGGATGCCCTGCAAGGGAAGCGATACGAGCTGGGCGGCGAGCAAGGAAGGAAGTGTTGCAACCGAAGCAAGAGTCGGTAAAACAACCTCCGATATCTCTCCCCCTAGGGGGAAGGAGAAAAGGGAAAAAAACAAAAAAAAAAGGCATTCATTTAAAACACCCTCAGCGCCAGCAGCGGAAGGGCAGGCAGGTGTTTGCTGAAGGCTCGCTCCACGTCCGAAGAGGCGCGACAAACCCGCCGAGGACGGCCCCGTCGCACCCCAACAGGCCGCTTCCCCCGTCCCGGGAGCCGCCAAGAGGCGCTACCTGGCGCCGGACTCCCGCCCCCCGCCCCAACGTCCCCTCTTCCCCGCGCGCCCGTTTAACGGCCGCCGCTCCACGGCCCGGGGAAGCCGCCGGGAGACAACGGGGAAGCAGAGAGACACCTCCGCCCTGGGGCGGGGCGGAGTGGGGGTGGGGGGGTCGCCTCGCTCCTTCACTGCCCTCCGGCCCGGCCCGGCCCCTCACCTGGCCCGCTGGTTGCGGCAGACGCCCTTCAGGTGGTACTTGCAGAGGTGCAGCCGCCCGCACTGCCCCTCGCAGCCGGCGCCGTGCTCCGGGCACAGCCGCACGCCGCTGGTGGCCACCACCACCACCACCGCCGCCGCCGCCGCTGTCGCCCCTCGCTCGTCGGCCCGCGGCGGCTCCGGCCGCCGCACCAGCGTGAAGCGCTGCGCGTCCCGCAGCACCAGCTCCAGCTGCTCCGGCCGGAGGCAAGCCGGCAGCCGCCGCTGCAGCTCGCCCTGCTCCAGGCAGCCGCCGCTGGAGCACAGCACCCGCAGCAGCTGCCCCTCCAGCGCCATGCCGCGACCCGCAGCTCCCGTCCCGTCCCGGCTCGGCTGGGCGCCCCCGGGCAGCTCCACCCGGGCGCCTCCCTCGCAGCCAGCGGCGAGGAAATGAAACCGAAAGCGGCGCCTGGGGCCGCCCCGCCGCCAGGGGCCGCGCTGGGCGGGCCCGGCCCCGGCTCCTGCCGCCGAGGTTTTTAATTAACCTCGGTGCTGCGGGCCGGCCCCTGGGCCTGCCTCCTCCTGGCGTTTTGGTTGTCTTTCTTTCCGGGGAGAGGCTGCCTAGGTGTAGCCGCATTTGGTAGAAGGAGCTGCAAGCTCTCACGTCTTTTGTAAATGTAAGCGGGAAAGGAGAGACGGTAGCCGGGACTCCTTCCTCACCTCCCGTTACAGGAGGTTACGTTGCAGGGTGCTTTCAGCCGTCGTTAGGCACCGGAAAATCCAATTCTCCGTTAAGGTTTCTGAGCTGGGTGCTTTTCTGATGGCATATAAGGAAGGGTATTGAAGAATGAAATGAATTCCCATACTCCTTTCCTTGGGATATCTCAAAAACTCAGTCGTGGGCATGCATCCATTGGCAATGCTTCTTGCGCTACAGCCACGTCACCAGAGCACGGCCAGCTACCGTGATCACCCTCTGGGTGCTCATAGACTCTTTAGCGTGGGGACCATCTTTTGGGCATTTTAAGTGCCTTCCTCTTAGGGTCATGTTGGCACTGCTAGTGCTGCATCACATTCATTCAGAGGCATGCTTTAAATCATGAAAAAAAAAAAAAAAACCCAGAAAATACCATTCTCTTTGTTGGGCTGCCAGCAGCAGGCGTGGGAGCTGTTAAAGTTGCCAGTGTTTGGCGTTGAACAAAAGCAGTGTGTACTTCCTTCACCAGTGAGTTCTGTTGTGCCCTTGCTCAATTGGCTGCCTTCCCCTTGTCTCTTCCTATTTCCTGCTTCCCCTGTTAGATCGGGAAGGGAGTGATGAAAGGAGAAGCTGAACAAGTACATTCAGCACAAGAAGAGCTATAACAGGTCAGTTAGAGGTCCATGTAGGTCTGTAACCTACCTTCAACAAAGGCCGTCTACAGACGCCTAGAAGAGAGTGAGAGGCTGTAGAGGTACCTGACTTCCTCCCACCCTTCCAGTGTCCATTAATTTGATTTCCTGAACCAGAAGAAATGCCCTAATTTTATTAGGATTGTTTCCTATTTGTTCTCTTGATTCTTTTCATGGTTCTATAGCTACTTATCTCCCTTCATTGTCTCTTTCCAGTCTGAAGAGTTTGGATCTATTTTAGCCATCCTTTGTATGGAAGTTATTCCATAGCTTGGACCATATTTGTCCTCCTTCACTTTCTAATATAGTCTTTTCATTAAGGGCCAGACCTGCAGATATTATGCAGTGCATCAAAGGTACAGTGGCACAACAGCACTTTCTGTTTCGTTTTCTGCTGCTTTCCTAATAGCCCCTACTGTTTGATTTTATTGATGGCTTCTGAGCTTGGAACTGGTGTTTGCACAGAGTTATCCCATCATTATCCTTAGATCTCATTCCTAACTGGTAATAGTCAGTTCAGAAGTTATCACTGTCTGTGTGAAGACAGGACAGTTTCTGCCTTCTTGTGTTAATGTACACTGAATTTCAGCTGCCATTTTATCATCCAGTGTATCATAGGGTCTTTCAGCAGTTCTTCGTAATTCACCCTAATGATGATTTTCCTGAATAACGTAGTGCTCTCAGCAAGCCTTTTCACTTTGCTATTTATCCTCTTTTTCTGACCATTTATGAATATGTTGAATAGTACAGGCCTGAAGATGCGTACGCTGGGGGACTTCCCTCAGCTGTGAAGAACTTTTGGAAATCTTAAGTCAACAGTATGAACTTGGCTCTCCCTTGTCGACATACTTCTTGTTGACACCCTCTAATAATTTCAGTATGTGTCTGAGGTACACGTTCTCTACAGAGGCCTTGCTGGCTTTTCCGTATGTTAGTATAGTTTTTCTTGATTTGGCTTCCTGGTCTCTAGTTATCTGGATCTCCCCTAAGATCCAGGTGCCACATTTGCTACCTTTATGTCCTCTATTACCAGGGGAATTTTAAGTGAGAGCTCACACACCACAGATAGTAATTCCACTCTTTCCTCCCTGAGTTGTTCAAAACACAGGTGAAAGCCTCCTGATATCAGCAAGTTGTCAAACGTCAAATTGGTGGATAACTACGTATACTGGCACTTCAGTAGGAAATACCTTGACTGAACACTCAGATATTCCCATTCATAAAAGTCACGGAAACAAGCATGGTGCTAAGCAGCTCCCACTCATTCCAGTAGGCCTCCATTTACTTTTTTTGTCTCGTTCTCTAAAACTATCCTATTTAAGTGGGTCCCATCTTCTTACGTCTTAAACGTTTGTTTCAGCATCACTGTGCTGTCGAGGTTGCTGCTTCAACTGTACGTCCCCGATATCTTTTTCCCTCTTTCACCTAGAAAACAGCACCCAGTTGGCAGAAATAAATGAGGCTTTTTTTTTTTTTTGTCCTAAAATTTGTAGAATTGACTATGCCAATGTAGAGATAGAGGGAGAAGTACAAAGGAGAGCAAGGTAAGGTGTTGAGGGGTGTTGTTTGCAGGTGGCCTTATACTGATTGCAGTTTCTTCTGATCTGTTGGTGTGAATTTCACCAGGAAGTTCGCATTGCTGTTCCTGCTTTGCAGCTACATTGAATTTTTCAAGGCTCTGGAGCAGATCTAGCATTGTATCACTTTTCACAAGAACAGAAGTTATACTAGAACAACAGCCAATGATTGATGCAGCAAAAAGATTTGCAGCTGCCTTTGAACATTAAGTACCTTCCCATCCCCAGACGAATACCCAAAGTAAATCATAGCTTATTCCTTCTCACACAAATCTCTTGTAGTTTGTTTGGTAGCATGTTCCTCAGGAAGAAAAAAGTACCTCTTTGATTTGATACAACTTCCCCACCTATGAATTATATATAAGCAAAATTGTATTTTCTCCTTCTTTAGAAGAATTTTCTGCTAATGGAAAAGTAGCTTCTCATTTAGAAAATCAAATATCTCCAGTATAAGAAAGGGTTACATGAGACCTCAGGGCACATAAGGCAACTGGCTCCTCTTCACCTCCCAAATACCCTAATTAAAGGTAAGCCTCAAACTCTGTTTTGTTAAATGTCATTGTAACATAACGTATATGAACTATTCCACCTACAATTTACGGCTGCTTTATGCGTTGGACCTGTAATAAGCTCCCTTTAAGCAGTTCCTATGGTTTCTGAACACCTGCAGGACTCAGAGCACATGGATTTATGACAGTTGTGGGGCTTTAGATACAGTAGTTTCAGTGAGCCACCTTTGCTAACATGTGATGCATTGTGCTGTGGAAACTCCCCTTACAATTTTTAGATTAGATTAATCTAAAGTCAGTCATTAGATTACTATATATTTTTTTTTTGGTAAAAATTGATGGATAATTGTGTTATTTTGAATTGCAACATCATTTCATAATCTTGCGTATAAATCTTCAGAATGCAGTAATTTAATAATTTTCCAGTGGATTTGTGTACATATCTTTAAAACATCCATTGTTGTGATAGAATGTAGTGCCACCACTTCCCACCTCATCTATCTGTTTTTATCTGTTTTAGCCCTTCTCCTAGCTAGCATGGTGAAACTCCTGCCTTGGAGTTATTTGTAATGGAAACAGATGTACTGAGCCTCCCCTACAGTTCTGTGACATTTTTACGTAGGTAAGGAAAATGGACAGAAAAAGAGAGATCCTAGGCGTAGTTGTGAGCTTGAACGTTCTCTGGTGAAACATTACCTTCTGACTGACATAACTTTATCGTTGACCACCAAGGGTTTAGCAGTTTAGTGTGATATGTTTGCTTGCAAATGTTTTTGATCACCTCTCAGCCTACATTTCAATACACATTCGGAGTGTCCCTCGCACTATCCATGCATATCCAAAAAGGAATCTCTAAGAATAGGACTAATAATTTCCTCAGTGGTGATCTGACAGGATGGTTACTTTTGAATACTTGGCTGAACTTAAAGTAACTTTATCTGCAGCTGGTCCATTTTGTAGGAAATACATTGGCTTGTGTTTGCTATATAGTATTTCTGTATATTGCACTAATTTCTTCATTTATTATTTGTATTTCTGAAGTGTAGACTAACCGACATCTCTGTCAACATCTCTAATTGACAGCAAGCTTATATTTTTTAAAGATTTTCACAGTGGTACTCTAACCTAAAAATGAACCAACCAACAAAAGCCCCACAACTTGAAAGCAGGAAACTGAAAAACTCAACTCTGGTGCAGTACATGAATAACACCAGACTGTGGGGCTGTTGGCTATCCCAAAGATCTTTCAACCGCTCCAGAAAGCCGTATAAATCCTCATTTTTTACAACTGCCTCAGCACTGAGCTCATTTTCGAAGCTAACAGAAAAAACTGGGCGTGACATAGGACACCCGTTTTTTATCAAACTGTTAGCCCAGCAGTATATGTGAGAATTTCTATTGCTTACAGTTTTCACTGTTGCTTAAATACTTCACAAGTGGCCTTGCTCCTGAAAATCAAAATATTTTTGGCTTGGGATTCACAGCTCAATTAATGATACTGTTATGTGTCATTGGCACAGTTCTAGTTTTATTCTGATGAAGTTTTAGTTACATGGTGCAGATGTAAATGTTTGGTGCAAGGCTTTTGTTCTTCTCAGCTTTATACCCACAAAAAGGTTTTTTTTCACACAGACCTATTACCTTATGCACTGGCTCCTTCCATCGTACAGAAACCACCAGTTCCTAAGAACATCCTGTCTAGACTTTTCTTTCTTCTGCACGTCACTGCTGCCCATCTTGTTTTCCTTACTTTATTCCTGCAAGGAGTACACTCTGCTCCTGGGTCTGATCCCAAGCTCATTGGAGTTAATGTAGGAGGGAATCTTTCTATTGCTTTTGAGGGGCTTTGCCTGCAGTTCTCATTCCTGATGGCTGTTCCCCTAATCCAGTGACTCAAGAGACTCATCTCTTGCTGAAAAAGCAGCACAGAGCCCTGTCAGCTCGCATGTAGATATGCCCCTAAAACTTAGTGTGCGTTTGTTGGAACTAAGTCTCTGAAGCACAGCCCTATCCCGGGACCTAACAGTGTTAATGCCTTCTTTAATACTGCTTTGATCCTCAAATGAGCAGTAAGGGCTCAAACTGGATTTTGATTCACCTCTGAAAAGGCTGTGTGAATGGTAGTGTATATATGCTGGCTACATCTAAAACAGAATGTACTTAACAAGTGGCTTTGGTATAGTGCTGTCCAAGTTTATTGCCACAAGAGTTTTTTATGCCTCTGAAAACACCTGAGCCAACAAATTCATTCCTTTTAGGGCCAGGAAAGGTGTCATGATTATAATGGAAAAAACCCCAAACCAATTTATTTCAGATGAGTTTTTATGCTCCTGTCTCTCTCCATTTAGAATGGAAATTCAAGGTGAAATTTGTGCAAGGTGAGGGAAAAAAAAAACCCATGGGAACCAACCGGAACAAAAAGTTTATTGAAACAGATGCAAATAGTTTAGAAGCTCAAAGTTTAGAAGCCTTTTGTTGGCTCGGAACAGTTTTGCCTTCATTTGTCACCACATTATCCAACAATAATGTCTGCTGTCCTAATATATTGAATCTGAATATATCTGTTAATTCCTCCACTAAGCCTTCCACTTTTGGTGGGAGTGGCTTCCCTTTTGACAGCTAGTGAATAGCAATTCCATTTTCCTTAATGTACGAGTTGCCACCAAGCCACTTTTCTATGTATCATGGTTATTTGTTTTACACGCATGAGTTTAAATGAGCAACTCCAGCAGTTCAAGCAGTTGTTGTTACTTTTTCAGAATTCTTTATGATTAAAAAATGCAATTTGTCGGGAGCCAGAACGCAGTTACTGAATTCTGTGTAACTTTTCATTTTGCACTGCAGTCAGCAGCAGTGCGGAAATTGGCCTGGTCCTATGGTGCTTCATCCCATGTTAGACAAAATAGGAAATTCCATTGATAAGGACTTACCGCTAATGTCTCCGCTGGCAATGTGAAGAGATATGTTTAGGAAAACATGTAATCCTTATGAATACAAATTCTGTGTCTGCACGTACTAGTCATAGAAAACCATGCTATTTTATGTCTAGATTATTGGAATCTCTATAGCGTATAGTTACACTACATGTTCATCAAATAGGTTTGAAACATTGGACAGAAGCAGTCATTTGGATCATCAAGTCTAGTCCCTCAGAATCAGAGGCAACTCGTTTATTAAATATTCAGTTCAGAAATGTCCTCTGCTGAATCAACAGGCTCCCTGAGCCACAGAGACAGGCATCACATGAGCCACCTTTAGCACCTTAAGATTTGTAGTTAAAGAAAAAAAAAAAAGACACAACTCTCATCAAAAGAAGAAAGTGGCAAGTCATCACTAGTGTCCTAGACCCTTGAGACAGCATGGAATTTGTTAGGTAAAACTTTCAGTGATCCCAGGAAGCAGACCATGTCCATACTACACAGGACAGCAAATAAACAAACGTATCTCACCGATCTAACCTGGAAAAAGTTCCCTCAGGACTCTAAATCTGGCAATCAGCTTAACCCTTACTGTGTGAGTAGGGCACATTCACTAGATATCTAAAAAATGTTAATGTTACTAGCTTAATACAGTAAGAAAACTATTCCCACCCTTTCTTGTGGGGAAAAAAAATCCAAACCCAAATGGAGCTTTTTGCAGAGGTTCTGTAAAATTTATATACTTATTACCTCACTTACGGTTTCTACCCAAGAGTGAAACCAGAAGACTGTGGATAGCATGAGAAAAGATAGTTCTCGTTATACTTCTGGCCAATAGTCTAAATGCCAGCATGCAACGTTAGCGTCTGTCTCTGTAGCACGTTCTCCTAGGAGAACTGAAGGGGAGTGGGTGCCTTAAAGGATACGAGGGGGATCTGGAATTTCTGGTTGCCTCCAAACCTGCAAACAGATAGCAAAGAGAACAGCAATCACTTTCTGAATGATGGATGTGTCTACCCAGAAAATGAGTCTTCAGGCTGCTTCCTGAAAATACCACAGAGCAGTCCGATTTTCTAGAATCTTTCCAATTTTAGCAAGACAGTCTCATGAATGGTGCTTTGGGAAATCCAGGGGTCCTTAGCATCACCTTAGCTCCATGATACTTCTCCAGAAGCTGTCCAAAACATCGCTATTTTGCTTCCTAACACATCGAGAAAAAAGCAGGATCATCATGACTGTAGAAGTGAACAGCAGACTTCCAAAGGAGGGGATGTATTTCTCAGGAATTCTGGCCAAAGCCTTTGAAGATAGCAGTCAGCTGCATCTCTGAAACACCCTAAGCAAATCTAAAACCTAAACCCACCTTTCCAAGAAGTCAGAAACTTGTCACTTTGTTATCCCATTTGCTAGGCTCGAGTCCTTCCCATTGAAGCTTCCTTGCTTCAATGAAAACTTTCTAAAATTGTCTTCCGCCTTTTTCTTTTCTGAGTTCATTCACTCCTCTGTGTGTTCCTTAGCTAAATTCACAATAGTTCATTTGGTGTGTCACAGCACTGGCAATGTCACGAGGAAATGATTTGGAGATCTGTAGCAGCAAATTATGGTGAGGGAATAAATAGAAGGAGCAAATGATCTTGCCAAAAGCAAACAACATTTGTGGTTTCAAATGCTTCTTGCAATAGAAGGTATGTAAGTAACATGTTCATCCTATCTTAAGCAGCTATCTGGAATATCAATAGATGCTTGGTAAAGGGAGTCTTAAATTACACATAATATTTAAGCTTTATCGTTTAACTGGAACTGAAGCAGCTAAATGGGAATGTGGTCAGAGATATTTATCAGGTAAAGGGCGTACAGCAGAAGAATACTTCCTGTGAGACCAAAGGCAATATGCTTTATAATGCAGTCTTATTACTGGTGCAGAAAAAAGCATCATGTCAGAGAAGTCTGTTGCATCTTCTGTTCTTGGAGAGTGCCTCTTGGAGAGTTGTCTTGGAGAGATACTCAGGGAGAGAGTTGCTTTGGCCAGGTACCCATTCCAGCTGGCAAGATAAACTAGCTAATCCAGATTACCTCCTGTTGATCTGTGCGAGGCCAGTTTTGGTACCTTGACATAAAACAAAACATGTTTATCGGCTGAATGGCTGTTAGCCTTGCACTCTCTCTTGCCACACAAAATAACCTCTATTTATATGAAACTATCTACCTAGCTATCTAGCTTATAAAAAACATTCCTTAGTTCAGGATCCTGTGTCGTTTTTGCGCAATGGTTGTATTTACTTCTGCTTCAAAACAGTCTTAAAATAAAGCTAGTATGTCTGCTGAAATGTAGGATGTGGCAATAACTGCTTTTGTCCTGTGAAAATGGTGCTACTGTACGTGAGTAAGTTTCAAGTTCTAGTAAAAAAAGAGGAACTTGTTTACTAATAAACATTATGCTGAGTCATATATAAGTCTTCTAAAAGTAGATTTACAGTTGTTTTCTCGCATTCTCATGGGAATGCAGAGATGATTTTAATCAAAGTTGATGACATTTGTTTTAGCTTATTTTCCTTTCACTGGGACCCTCGTCGGTTCCAGAGTTCTTACTGGTCAACGGCATTTTCACAAGTGAATGATTTTTCATCAGGCTTTGCGCTCTGAAATAGCAAAGAAAAGAACTCTTCAAAGGGCTGCTCGTGGGATTTATTATCACAAACGCTTAATATTTAACTATGGGCAAATAGTATTGAATAAGAGACAATCGGGTTATTTTGAAATGATACCCGAAGAGGAAAATATAGCTGTGTTCTTCTTTTGCTTTTAGTTTTCATATGAAAAAGACCTGACCTCTCTCTTCCCTCATCGACATATAAATGGATTACTTTTGCTCTACAGCTGTCGAGATTTTCACATCATGTTTGTGTTAAAAGACGATGGACAACTAGAAAATGAATGAAGCTATGAAATAAGAAGGCCAGATGTGCTAAAGTTGTGACTTCTGAGGCGCAGGCACATCTCAAGCTCTAACTGCAACCCATATGACTGGAGTCTGTACAAAAACGTAGGCTGCTTGGTAATCCTAATTCCTCACATGGTGCTGCTGAAGCTGACACTGCTTGGAAATTTTATTTGCGTGCTCAGCCCAGTCACTCTGCCAAATGGAGCACTGGGGAGATATTATTGTCATCTCCGACCTATAAAAACTCCCAGAGATTCCCCTTTCCAGAGCTTTCTGAAGTATGTTGCATGTGCTTTGTGCCTGTAATCCAGCTGAGATTTTGTTATTTTCGTCATTTTAAAAATAGAGATGAATATCGAGAGTCTGAGAATTGAGAGGAAGGAATCTTTAACTAGTTGCACTTTTGTTAATGTTATTTTATATGAATACATCTATCTGAGTCAAAACTCTTGAAAAGCATTTGGGTAAATTTCGTTACTGTTGTTAAAGATTTATGTGCTTGCACCTTCTGGTAAGGATCAAGAAGTCCTTGTAGGAGTCCATCAGTTAAAAAAAAAGGAATATCACATCATATTCTAAAGTAAGAAACTAGTAAAAGCACAGCACTCCTCTCTGTGTATACAGTGAAAACTGCTGTAAGAGGACATTACAATACCAACCAAGCACTCAAAAAAATGACAAAATTGAGGTAACTGGTACAACTTTAATTTGCCCTCCCTATATACAGGTATTAGGACAGTATTTTGACATGATCAATAGACATTTAGGCTACAAGATCTTTGCCTCATTCAGCGCATTTATGAGGTAATGCTCCTTTAGTGACTAGCTCTCCAGTGGGATTTTATTATTCACTGCATCCCCACACCTTATTGACTGCACACTGTCAGATACTGCTTTCAAGAGAGAAGTGCTAGCCTCCCTACGGACTTTTCTGTGCTGCGCCCTATTACAGCGTATGAATGCTGCATAAGCGTTAATACATTTATATTCATAGGAGCTTTGTGATGTGAAGATAATTATATTATCCCTGCTTTGCAGGTGGGAAATGAAGGCACAAAGAAGTCAAATTAGAAAATACCCAGTAATTTTGAGTGTTCAGTGTAAGATACTGAAGAACTCGTATTTTAGAGAGTTCAGCATTTGTGGGCACTTTATAGGCTACGGGCAGTGTTTAGTGACTTCAGCTGCAGCTGTTGCTATGGAGCATTTCTGCAAATCGGATACTAGGATCTCAAGTCAGACACAAAGAAAATGAGGAACACTCAGTAAGTGACCACCTGTGAAAAGTTTGTTCAAAGGGACTTGCCTAGCATCATTTGGGAACTCTGTGGTAGAGACAGGGTCACAACCCACTTCTCCAGGGTAGCCTTCAGCTGCTTTAACTTTGAGAGCATCCTTTCTCTTCCTTATTTACTATGCAGTTTGTAACTTCTGCAACAGATGCAGCAGTGTTCCTGCAGTTGACAGTCTCCTTTGCTGAACATTCCCAGTTTGCCATTAGAGCAAGATTTATTGCACTGAAATGCACTGAATGAAGCAGGGTCCTTTGAAGGAAAATGTTAAAAATATATACCTAGGCAGGAGGGAAGGGAGAAGATTATGTTTTGATTTTGGCATTGTCTAATACTGGAGTGCTTTCACAGTCTCCTGGAGCCCTCACCTCCCTTTCTTCCCCCCGACCGTGCCCCAGCCAGTTTCCTCAGTCAACAAAAACAATATTTGGGAAAGGCCTGCCATGAAAATCCCTTGAGTCTGCCACATACATCTCCTGTTTGGAGTTAGTTAACTGTTCAGCTGATGGCAATAGCATGTTGCCATCTTCCTGCCTTGCCAGAGAATTTCACAGATATTTGGTGCAGCAGAGAGGCATTAAGAGTCCAAGGGAAATCTTGGGTTCCACTGCAGTCTTGGGAGCTCGGAAGTGGAAAGGCCCCCTTCCCCCTCTGTTCCTCAAGCCTGATCTCTCCTTCCCTTATCTTCTCCAGACCACTCCTCCCTCTCCCCTATCTAGGTCCTGTTCTTCTTGCCTCCCCAACCCAAGGCATCTCAGCCTAAGCTTCTCACTCCAATCCTACTCTCTTCATCCAGGTCCCACAAAGTTAGTCCAGATTCCCTTACTAATCTTAGCCTTCTACATGTCTTCTTGCCAATTTTCTCTTCCCAAATCCTGGTCAGATCTCTTTTTAGCACTTCTCCCCACCACTCCAGTCAGCTCTCTAGTATTCAGAGCCAGTGGCTATGTAACCTGCTTTCATTCCTGAAGACCTCCAACTCCCAGTCTCCTTGCCCGGCATCTTCCCCGCTCTTCTTATTTCCAGTCACAGTTTCTTTTGTATGCTTCCATGTGTGTCCTGCATAGCAGTCCCTGATAGTTCTTCCTATCAAGTTCAGCTCTTATTGTGCCTGCATTTCAGTCAAGCAGCTACTCCTTCCATGATTCTTCAGTACTGTCCAGGAGCTGGTGGAAGAAAAAGTTGGTTCGAGAGAGCACAGGAAAACCGCAGTCTGTTCTTGCACTGCTAGCACTCAGCCTCATCCTGGTAAAAAGCTTTAGGTACAGGGCAAGCTCTGCTTTGCCCCTGCAGTGCTTTTCACAGCAGAGTGCACAGAAGAGTGCATATACAGTCTAGCGCCGGGAAGAAAAGCTGAGAAGGAATAAAGCACATTCCCACTGCTCCAGGTCCTAAGACTATGGGTGCTGAAGTCTAAAAATTTATTGAGCATGGGTGAATTGAAGAATTTCAGTGGCTAGCAACTTATCTAATTTTGGATGAGTTTTTATGGGATGAAAAAAACATGTCCTCAGCACAAACCTTATCACAGATCTTAGATTTTCAGTGTCTGACCAATAGCATATAATTAAACAATCTTGAAAAAGCTGTTATTAGGGACAAAGCAGTTTTGCTTGCCTTGCACTTCAGCTAAAACTATTGAACAACACGAGGCTCACAGTTCAGCAGGTTCAACATGAGGTTTAACACAAGACTCACAGTAGCATAGAGTCATAGCACTTAGCCAGTTATTTCTGTCATGATTTGCTTTTATGGACCTTTCTCAACATATATTTAAAATCAACCTTGAAAGCAGGCGAGAATTCCAGGATATTCCCCAGGCTGTTATAACTTCCTGACATGGGATGGAGTAAAGCTTGATCTCTAAGAGTGTGCTTGTGAAATAGGTAATGGCACTGCTGTGCCTAATTTAACAGAGTAATTCTATATGCTGTGAATCCGAAAGTTACTCAAACCTCCAACATCCATTTTGCATAGATAGTGTTAAGAGCTTGGCCTAAAACGAGAAAAGTAAGGCAGATGCAGGTCAAAAATGCTATTTGGTTTGAAAATTGATGTGGCAGTGTTCCTCATTTTCCCTTGCTGCACCATGTTAAAAATGTGACTTGCAAGCTGCCTTCTTTGGGAAACCTATTTGTATTTATTTCTGTAAGGTGTCTGACATCTTTTGAGGGAGCTGTTAGAATACAAAGCATTACTTCTAACCATGCAGTGAGTTTAGTAATCAGGAGCTCAGCTTGTTTCAGTATGTTAAGCACCTGCTTAGTTTTAAGTTAAAATATGTTTCTGATTAGGCATGAGTGTAAGACCACATCTGAGTGTTTTCTAGAATTGGATCCCTTGCTCTGAATATCGCTAAAGTGAGCTTTATTTTAGATTACCGTATATGATGAATTAGCTGGCCCACAGCTTAATAACACTTTCATAAAATATTGGAACCAGCCAGAAACCTTAGCTTACAAACCTATTATTCCATTTCTCAATTCATTCATGTTTTTAAATGTTTTTTGTACCAAAATAACTTAATATACACTCCACCTTTATCAAATGCGTGCTAGAAATCTTAAATGAGCTAGACTCATCGGGACGACGCTGTAGGTGTGGACTGGGGGAATTCCATAATAGACATTTATATGATATATGTAAGGCTAAGGTGTGGTGTAACTGTCAGCTCTCTTGCTTTTTAGTTGAATTTAGTGATAAAAACACAGCATACAGGCATTTAGCCTTCTTCTACTGCAAGTCTCTCTTAAGGAAATTAGATTTTAAAGTGTTTATTTGATCCTGTGGGCTTGTGTGGCTCATGAGTGGAGAGGGAATGGCAATGTGCTCAACTCAGCTATTCCTAATTTTTATCTTAACTAATCTTTTTTCCTCTTGCATTTCATTTCTCTGTTTTCTAACTAGTTACCCTGGGAAATGTAGGGAAAAAAAACCCTCATAGGCAATTTAGTTTTTAGATTTCACCATTTCTTTTACCTCTAAAAGAAATTGAAGGCAGTGTGGGCAAGTAGAAGCCATTGCAAAAATACAGTGTCAACTGTATTTACAGTGTAAACTACTCGGTTTCAGAAAATTCTTTTTCAACAAAGGTTCCAAGCCAGGAAATAATGTTACCAACATGCCTCCTACCCTACCATCAAGATACAGGATTTCTTTAACACCAGTTTGTAAAAATCCCCAAAGCTTAAATGCTTTTTCAGCACTTCCCTGATAATAGCAGGAAGCATTTATTTGCTGGTCATAGCACTTTATGCCCGCATAACTGTGTGTATCATCAAAGTATAAAACCCCATTATTTGGGACAGCATTTTTTTAGTTACCTTCAGAGCATAGCAGTGAGATAAATTCTGTTTCAAAACAAATCTTCAACTGCTCTGCAGTTCCTTAAAATGTTTTTCTCTTATCTAGAATTCAACAGAAATCTGACCTCATTCTACTCCCTCAATAAAGACAAAATGTGCTGATTATTTTGTAATAGGACAATTGTAACACCAATAACAGTAAACTGTCTTTGTCTTTAAACAGTTTATGCCTTTTAGCTACTTCTATTCAGAGCATTTGACTGTAAGGTCAGACATGTTTGATGAACGAGATCAATACCTTACCTCTCCCAACTATGTATTACTATCTTCCTCTGAATCCCACAGCTTCCTCCTTTCCAAATGTCTGTTTTCATGTCTACTACTCTTCTTTTCCTTTTCAGTCCTGTGCAGGAAACACCTCTCTGGTGGGGCTTAATCTATATTTCTGACCCTGAAAATGGAAATTTCGCCATACAAGCATAACTCAAACTGTTATGCTTTTGGTGGTTACATACTCCAAGCATTTTCTTAACTTTGTGGGACCATTCATCAAGTAAGGTCACCTGCATGAGAAAGGTGTCAAAATCCAATCTCACATTCTGAACTTCTTCAGAAAAAAGGTAGGACATAACCACTTTGCAATGGGTCTGTCTGGGGATGACACTTGGCCTGCCTGTTACACGTAGCAGAATTCGGGCAAGGCTGTCTGTGTACCTTGTTTTTAGTGACTCAAGACAAATATATCTGCAGCAGAAATAGCTGGAGGAAAATTCCTATGGAACATTTCATTCTTCCTTTCAAAGCCCAAACTGTTTCTCCTTTCAGTTTTTTGGGAGGTGAATTTCAACATATATTTTACTTTTCTGGCTCTTGGCCCTCTGATGAAATTGCACATTTTTCCATGAAAGTTTGAGTGCTGCAGAAAACTCACATTTGCATTAGAAAAGTTTTCCTCCCCTTTTAAGTAGAAATTTATTCCTTATATAATGTCTTTATACCATTTCTGCCTGTTTTGAGGTTATAAGTGAAATATATACACTTCCTCGGCCTTGTTCTGCAGTCCTGTGGAGTGTTGAATTTCATTGAAGGTTAAGTTCAGTTTGCATTCTTATGACGGCCATGTAATTTTGATATTTTCATTAGTATGGCACTCGTTACTCCTATTCCCTAGCTCTACAGACTTAGGAATACCAGGCTCGTCCCATGATTTGCCTCCCCCACTTTCTGTCATAGGCATATTTTTCTATTACTGGTAATTTACAGAGCATTTAAAGAGAATTTAGAGCTTGCTTAATAGCATGTGTTTATTTTTTCTTCTTGTTTAACAACTACAGAAGTAGCCTTTCAAGAGATGCTTGTCCACTAAAAATGTTAGGATTATGTTGCATTTATACTGCTTGCTCCCATATAGATGTGCTGTAAGTCTTTTAAGCTTTTTTTTTTCTTCTGCTATAGATTTTTAAAGACCTTCTTTTTCCTTACTGGCTCATCTGTCTTTAAATCTTCATCCTTCTTTTGTTCCAAGTATTCTGTCTGTTTTGTGATAACTGTCATCATATCCAAAACTTTGGTGCAGGTCATTTAAGATCAACCTTAAATGTTGTCCCCATCTCCATTTTTCACAAATTAAATGGAGCAAATTTTTCGTTCCCTACATACTCTGGTTTTTGAACAGCAACGTGATTCCCACCAGCAATTCCAAATTCTTGAGCAGTAGCCTAGCAGCCGTGCTGTTACTTGCTCTTATGGGATTTCTTAGAAAGCATGTATTTATTCTGATAATATTTCTTCTCAGTCACCAGCTGGGATTTGTTTCCAGGTTCTACCTGGTAATAGTATCGCCTAAATTGCAACACTATTGCAATGTTACATATGTTCCAAACTATGCGCTAAAAAAGCACTTTTCAGCAGCTGCCTAACTCTGTAGGCATTTAATTTCATCTGCACCTCACCACTTGCCTTTCAAGTTCTCTAGACAGTTTGAGATGGTTACATCTAATTGTAACACAAGAACACCGTACAGGGTCATCATGTGTAGACGTCCTGGCATTCTCCAGAGATTTGTGGCTTAAGGAATTTGATGATATCTCCATATTTAATAGCCCTCAATGGATTTTCTTCCAGTTGCTTTTTGAAAAGGTATTATTTCTTAGTTTCTACAACTTCCTGTAGATAACTAATATCTTCCGCAAATCAACCGTGTGTTGTGTGAGGTAGTGTATCCTTTGTTGGTTTTGTACTTATCTTCTGTGGTTTCCTCAGATGTCCCTTAATGCCCCTTCTAATGCAAGAACTGTATTAGAACCATAATATTTTTTAATTCACTTTCTCCATGTTAGTACTGATTTTATAGATTCCTGTCCCATTATCCTTCCCCCTCTATTTTTTTCCAGGCTGAAGAAGCAGTGCAGCTTTTATGAGTATCTAGAAATGGCCCAGGCTGACTGACTAGCTCGGTGCTTTCCCTTTTCCTAATGCTGCCCAGGATCCAGACACTAGGTATTTGTCTCTCTCTGAGGTCCCCTACGTGGTCCAAACTGGCAGCTGTTTCCAGATCATTCCTAACACTTAAGAACAGGCCTTTCGCCTCATCCGATTTCAGACATTTTGTTTTAAAATATGGATGAGAGTTGCCTGTTTTTGGCATTGTGGTTCAGTGGTGAGACCACTGGAAGTAAAGAGGTATATGAAATAGTCTTTTCAATGGCTAACAGAGATTCAAAGTTGCATCTCCCACTGAGGCACAGGCTGAAGGTGAAGAAGCGCCCTGGCCTAGGTTTAACCTATGGGGGCTCTACTTTTTAGCATATCCTCCTGAGTAGTGGGGAATGTGAGGTTAAGCTCACTGGTGCTGAGGAGGGAACTGAACCCAGATCACCACTGACTGTGGCAGCGCTGTCATCACTCAGCTAATCTGTAAAAGGTTGACATGCATACCACCGCCATAGTCCCATGGGGGGCTTTAAAAGGAAAGAAGGGCGTGGAATTTCCGCCATCTTTTCTGTAATGTTGCTTACTACCTAGGTAAAGTGTTTTTATTCCCTGCACAGTGCTCTGGCTGCTGATTCTAGTCTAAAGTACAAAACTCCCTCCAAATGCTTCAGAGTGAGCCTAGGGAAAGTAACACGTTGCATTCTGGTGACATGGCACTTAAGAGATCTGTATTTCAGTGCCTAATTTGTAACGCCTACTTTTTAGTGATCTAGCCCTCAGCCTGTGCAGTGTAAAGGCAGAGTTTGTAAGTTGTAGTATTGTTGGAGGTGTTCCAGTAGGTCTTATATGCCTTTATTTTCAGCTTTTCAAAATAGCCATGATTGCCTCCAGTCTTTGAAAAAGGTTCAAAACTCTTTACCACCTTGTCCCAGCATTTGTCAAGTCTCAGCTTTATAATTTAGGGGGAATGATGTTCAAATGGGGTATTGAATTAATGCTAAATGTTCTCTAAATGCCTCTTGAATCTGAAGGTGTGTTTCTTTCACAATTACCTCAGCTGCCTGGAAAATGATTAGTTCTTATTTGGTTTCCCCAATCTCGGCATTAAAAAGGTTATTAAAATACTATGTTCTTGCTTCTACAAGTTCTTTCTAAAAAAGTAAAGGATTTCCATTTTTACCATTCATCAGACTCACCTCCTAATGACAGTCTTTTCTTTAACACTTGCTGTTTTGTAAAATACTCTGATATTATTAATATTTTTGTCCTGCTCTGCCAGTTTTCCACTGAAATATTACTGATTTGCAGGTGTTTTAGCTACCCGAATATTTAAGGGAGTGCTCATTGTGTGTATACATTACTCAAAGCAACTACACATATATGTTTCACTTTAAAATCTTCTTTTAGTCTTTTTTTTTCAAGGCACTTGTCGTTATTAGTTCCCTGTGCTTCTGTTGTGGTTTCTGGTTTTCTATCTTCCCGGGACTTCCCAGCAGAAAGTCACTTCCTTTGGTTATATGGAGCCAAAGAAGAAGCTTCCTGAGAAGTCCTGCTGACATGAGCAACTGGACCAGTATATTGGGTCTAGTTGTAAAGTGGAGGCTTTAGATGTGGGTTTTCCATCGAAGAGCTGATCTGCCTGCTTGCACAGCTTCAGCCTCCTTCCTGCACTTCTCTTTTTAGGCCACAGAGGAGGGAATTAAAAATTTAGACCTAACCTCTGCAATGATTTATCTAAATACCTAATTTTATGATTGCAATTACTTGATCGATTGAAGTGGAATGTGTTACATATGCAAAATTAACCAAGTAAGTATATCTTTTAGGACTGGATCATAGGTTCTCAATTCAGAAAAACATTAAAATCCAAACACATAAGTGGTTCCATTTAAATCTTCTACATTGAAATAAGCATATTGAATTCTGAAATAATCTAAAAATAGTGAATGTTTTCTTAAGAAATATCTGTATGTTTTCTCTTTAAACTTATAAAGTCCAGAAAATCATCAACTCTAAAAAAGAATTAAAGGATATTTTAAAAGCAGTATAAAATAATAAAAAAGCTTCTGAGACAGCAATCTGAAGGTAATATGCAAAGGATTCAATCTCCATATGCAAAGGTAAGGAAATGAGTCTGATAGAGATAATCTTCTCTTATGTTAGTCTTAAAACTTGATTTTTTTTAAGTGTTCAATGATGTCTTCTATTTTCTTTAAGAAGAGAAAAAGCTGTATACATAAGATGTAATTAAGAGAATGGTTGGACAAAGCTCTTTTTAAAAAATGTTACCCTGCAAGTAACTATGAAGAGTTCTGAGAAGGATTAAAATGCAGAAATGCCATTCTTTCTGTTTAACCAACTGTAATGCTTTATAAGGTAGCCAAAGAAATAAAACAAATCAGGAAGTCAGGGAAGAATGTGCATCATTAGTACTCGTACAGCAAGTTTCCCCTTACTGTACTGCAAATAATACCAGAGTGTAGGCTACATGAGCCAGAACCTGTGTTTGTACAGATCAGCAGGGATCATTTGGCTTTGGTGGCTCTGCACCAATTTCTGCCAGCTAAGCAACTGATACTGTAACTCCACCTATTACAATAAAACAGGATATTTTTTGCATTACAGAGAGTTTCATTGCCATTTACAGAACAATTCATAAGGCAGGTGAAGAGTTATAGTTTATGATGTATTCTCATATTCTGGTATTTGAATAAATCATTGTATTTGTTGAAATGCATAGACTAAAATCTTCCAGCACAAATAGAATTTTTAGACCCAGTTACATTATCTGATTTACTTCTCTGATATGGTGCCAGAATTGGGTTTTTGGCTTTTATGTTCCCAGTTAAGGTTTTTGTCCCTGTTTGACACTAAAATATCTGACCAGCACCATGGTAAACAATATCATATAGCTGGTGGTTAGCAGCATTTATTTCTATTTTTTTAAAGGAGAGGTTTCACTGTAGTCTGGAGCTGGGAATACGAATTCAGGTGTTTCCTGAGCCCACTCATTTGATGTTCAGATTCCAAACTGATTAGCTGTGAAGCACTTTCCCTGGGATAATCACTGTATTCTACATGTAAAAGAAGAGATCATTCCACACATGGATTTGTGCTCTTGCGTAGAGAAAAGGTCCCGTCGTTGCTGCAAGAAACTTCCCGGTTTCTTTGGAAGCCTAAATGCAATGGACCAGACCCGGCATAATGGCAGAGGTTTGAAGGTCCATTGATCAATGCGGTTAGGCTAAGGAGGGGAGGACAGGCACATAGTCTCTCAACTTGTCCACTTTCATGGAGGCAGCATCTGTGGTTGTTTAATTACTGTGAATCTAAAGCCATGAGGATTCAGGATAGAGAGATCGCTACAGAGCTGCATGGCCAGAAGAGGGGTGATGGAGGGGTCTGCTGAGGCCAGGGACAGAAGCTCTCTGCGGCCATCCCACTTGCTGGTTGATTTCCGAAGACTGCTTAGCTGATAGGCAGACTCCTCTGTGCAGGGCAAGTGATTCCCTGTGACAGAATCATTTCTACAACCTTTTTTTTTTCCCTGTGCAATCCCTTCTGTCTTAAGTGGTCTGTCTGTTATTTGGGCAATTACAAATTGTCTGACATTCAGAAAATTCTGAGAAAGCTACAAATGGCTGGTGAGGAAATTTACTATTTCAAATTTTACATTCCTTCAGGAAGGGGGACTGTTTTTTATTCTACATTTGGACAATGCCTCATACAAGAGTCTTCATGCTTTCTAGAGCTCTCTGAGACAAGTACTGTAATACATTATTTAATTCTGTGTCTTTCATACAGAGACAAGTGAAAATGCTTCTTCTGTATCATTATTCTGAACTAACTTTTAGTGCAAAGCAAAGGTGAAAGAAAGTTCCAAAACTTAATCATTCTGTTGTTGGAAGTTTGTTTTTAAGATATGAAGGAGGCGAAGAACTTTATACTGTTGTCTCTCCCTGAGACTCAACTTTTGAAACCACACACAGTTGTTTCAGACACTAGAATTTGAATAGTAAGTTCTCTTTTTCAACCTTTTTGCTGGAATTAGTCTTCCCATTGAATGCAAGAAAGCAAAGCAGACTTTGTAAGGACAATTCTTGGCAGAGGCCAACATGCACACTGGCTTGACTGCACTGGGATTCATTGAGGAGTTAGATGGCTCCCCATCTTGAGCTGGACCTTAAACTGCCCATTCGGGGCCCCTGTGGCCTTCACAGGGAATCAGACTGAGCCTCTGATCTGAAATGGTGTGGGGAGTCTAGATCCACCCTAGGAGACAATGATTGCTTTCATTTCAGTACTATGTGTTTGTACCTTCCCATTTCCTTGGAAAACAAGTATTTCGTTGGCTTGCCTGGCAAGTAACCTCTTACTTTAAATGATAATATTCTGAATGAGCAATTTAATTTAGGAAAATTGATCATTTTAATAGTGTTAAAACCTTTAATCTCTCAACTTTCACCCGCTGCTACTACAAGCAGGACAGGGAACGCAGGAAGGCAGAATAATAACTGCCCAACTTCAGATCTCAGTGTGGGAGTAGGCAGCTTAAGTTGCATCACTAAAGCTTCTGTGAGTGCACCGTTTATCTAAAGGAATCCGGGAGGAATCTGGGCCAGATTCAGGTGTGTGTTACAATACAGAAAAGTCATTAATTTCACTGGAGTTTTTCTGAACTGGGTCTGCTATGACTCAAGGCAGAAGGTAATCTCTAGTGCTGAGCATTAACACTGTGCAAAACACCAATGTTGCTGTTCCTTTTCAGAAGAATCTTGGAGCACGTTCATAATTTAAAATCTGGTAGATATCCCCACTGTAGGAAGGAAGTGAACTCTGAAACCATATTAAAGAGAAAAGTTAACTGCATCAAATTATAGATTAGCAGATGGAGAGGAAGTTAACCGCGTAATCAAATTTGGCCTGCAAATCTGTGCTGAGTCACATTTGCTGTTTTCAAAGCATTATTACTGGTCATTTGCCTTTATAACCCCAAGTCATAGCAGAGAAATGGTACAAAATGAAACGTAGTTCCAAAAAACCCACATTTGAATATTAATATATTTCATTAGAAAAGAATATCAGATATTTTGAAAGTCTGTGGTTTGTATTTTGAAAAGGCAGGTCGCATTTGAAACTAGGAAATGATAGTTGGTGTAAACACTGGCTTTGAATTACCTGCAGTCAGCGTTCATAGCCAGGTGGAGGCTAATTCTTGACTATGGTTGTTGGTTGAGGGAGTGTACCTAAGCAGGGTTAGAGGTGATTGCTATTTTACAGCAGTTTCATGACATGTGATGAGGAAATTTTGTAGAATGTTCCTCTGAATTGGCTGCAAAGATCTAAGGCACAGGATGGGTTATGTCAACAAGAAGAAGCTTTGTGCTGAAAAAATAGAGAGCCCTCATCCTGTAGGCCCCAGTGGCATGGCTTGTAGTCGCTCAGAAGGTGTATGGCAAATCAGCAGCTACAGCTAGATCCTGGACTAGCTCTGGAATAAAGCCTGGATCTTTACCAAATGCTTTAGAGCGGAGCTGGGCCTGAGCTACAAATCTGAACATTGAAGCAGAGTTCTGAAATTCCCTCAAACATGCAGGGCTCATATTTTAGGATCTGGTTCACTCCACTAGCTAGGAAGGTCAGATAAAACCTCAAGGTCCCCTGCAAGCTGTATGGGACAGATCAGAGATGTAGGATTGTTGCCCTTATTAACATTGGTAACATACCAGTGACACCTCTGTTGGGATGATCCAAAGCCAAACAGAATCTATCCTAGTGCTTAGAATCTGCGTGTGTGGACAATAGCTAAAACATTTTGTTTTATCTGAGTGTCAATCACCATTCTCTTGTGCAGAATGAAGGGCCGTGCTAGCAGTGTACTATACCTTTACTCTAAAAAAAAAATCCCTAGTTGAAGCACTTCCCTAAAATCAGCTATTTAATGCAGCCCCTTTGCCAGCCCATTGCTGTGGGAACTCGGGCTTTCATTTTTTTATGAAACCAGACTGATTCTTGTGTTGCATGTGGAGTTGAAATTCTAGGTAAGTGTTCAGATTTTTTTTTAAACTTACCTAAAGTGTAACTTTTTAAAAATATGATTTCTGCTGTATAAATGATATGGCCATTCTACAGTACCTTTCTGATACTTCTACCTTTTTAGGCTTTGAAAAGCATCAGAAATGACTACAGATATTCAGCCAAGATTACCACGTATCAGTTTGGAGTTTTAGTCAGGCAAAAGCATTTTAAGGAAAATGAATTAATTTAAATCAGGGGAACACTAGTTTAGAATGTTTTGAAAGGAGATTCATGTCTTCAGTCTCTACAGCTCTATATCCCATGAATCTGTGGCCTCCATTACAGCTAAAGGACTGATTTGGTCCTTCTTTGTTTTAGGATACAATTAGATCAGTCTAGTGACATACTTGCTGCACTAAAGTCAAGGAGAAAACTCCCAGCGATTTCACTGAAGTCAGTTAATCACCAAGATTTCTTACAGTGAGATCCCTCAAACATATATGTTCAGTCATCAAGGTTTAAAAAACTTTTACAAGTTTTGATAGCACTTTATAATATACATTAAAATAAGTCTAGCCTATCTGAAGCATAATTAACAGGTTAGAACATTCATGGTGAGTATTGGATAAAATGTTTTCCTGTTTGTATTTCAGAATCTTGTCACTTCTTTGCATTTTAAAAATCCACACGGGGACCAGTTTTGCATCTACTGGAACTACTAACAGAGCTTCCAGTATTTTGAATGCACTATGATCAAACCTTTAAAGAGTAAAATACTGATGTGTTGATTGTTTTTACAATTTGGAAAAAGTAACTGTAAATGAGAGCAAGAAAAAACTGCAAGGTAACAAGACCTGATTATTGTAATTTGGAACAAATGTATATAGTGCCAAAGAGAGTTACTGGGGAATCGTTTCTGAGTAAAGTTGTATACAAAGTATATTCCATGTTAATCTAACTGAAAATGTGTCTATTTTTACCACTTATTAAACAACTAAATTTGCTTATGGAACTCATAATTACTCTGAGAGTTTATGTATATTCATATACAGTCGTATGCTAATCTGCCTTATGCAAAAAACCTCAGCTTGTTTCAATTACATTGAAAAACCAGAGACTTAAACACTTCCATTTAATTCAGGTCAGTATTTTCTTTGGGAATTAAGCAGTTAAGCTAATTAAGACTGAATGTCAGCAAAAACACATCTTTACTTCATACTGTCTTTAAAACATGTTTATAATGATGTGGAGAATAATCTAACAGGTACAGTATTAACGAGGCTGGAAGCTTTAGTAATGAAAAAGAGTATGAATTGTGAAAAACAATATCCAATGTATAAGTTATTTAATTTCATTAGAAATATCACATTTTAATTCTAAATTACTTTTATCTGTATTGTTAAGTATCTTTTATGTCATCACTGGAAAGAATCTGGAGTTATTCCATTCAATTAATTTCATTTGTGCTGACAGAAATATTCTTTATTTTGAAATACACAATTTTAAAATATTGTTTATTTTAAACAGGATTCCAGCTTTGCTATCTAAATAATGGTAAGTCTACCATAACTTCATTCTCTTTCATTACTGAAAGCTTCAAATAAGCTATAGAAAACTCTTAGCTAAACCTCTCCATGCCTCTCCAGAGGTCTCTTCCAACCTCAAGCCTTCTGTGATTCTGTAAACTCAGATTTTTTCTTTTAGCTTTTATTAAAATACAAGATGTCCTAAAATAGCAATAAACAATTTTCTGAAAATCCACAGTGTGGTTTCCTATACTGGCATAGTATAGCATTTTCCCTGAGTAACCAGTTCCTAATTCTTGTATAATGTTTTTTTGACATTTCAGTGTTATTAAATGATAATTTTGGCTTCATAACTCATACTATACAAATAATACATATCTCTGTATTGAGTACCGTAAAGCAACCTAATAACATTAACACTCTTTCTGTAAACTTCTGCTGCAAATTAAGGAAATGAACCTTGAAACATTTTCACGAGTGAGTAATTTTACCCACGTAAGTTGTCCCATTGACCTCAAAGAGACTTCTCAAAGGGTTGAGAGCTGTCTCATATTAGTAAAGATTATGGGAAGGTCTAACTGCCTGCAAAAAGTATATTCCAGCAGGACAGTGTGATACAGGTATATTCTACATAATTACTGTGTTTATTTAAGTTTTTCCACCTAATCAAATATTGGAGGAACAAGCCTGGTCTCTGCTGACTCTTGACAGAACAATGTTGTTCTTGCAGAGTTGTCCTGATCAAGACATACTGGGCCAGGCTTTTGAAGATGCGCTAGAGGTACTGCAACAGCATTCTGATGCTGAAATGCAATATTCACCAGGTAAAATAAAACTGTTAACGCCATTTCATTTGTGACTTAATATTTTTAGAGGAAAGCACTTCTTAAGACTTCTAGGTGGGAGAGTAATTTCTCAGAGGTGGATCAATGGGTAGTAAAGGGGTACACTGGGAGGAAGAAATGGGGGAAGAATATTTGAAGGGTTGCAGTCCCTCCGTTAGCACTGCCTGGTATGGCATGTACAAGGACGTTGTTGGACTGTCCCCCTCTTGCTTCCGCCCGGGTACTAACTTAAGTGCACTGAGCTCTGGTTTCCTGTGTATATATAACCACAGCGCAACAACTATTTTTCTAGCTCTTAATGTTTTAATTGAAAAAATGCCCTTTTATTATGCTGTGAATAAATTCATATAACAAAGAATTCATTGCAAGAAAAAAAAAGACCAAGAATCCAACAGGTGAAATTCATTTCCACAATCACTTTTTTATATTAAAATATAAATTTTAAATATTTTTTATATAGAAGTGGTAGTTTGAGTCTGGATGATTATTAAAAAAGTGGGGGTTTTGGCTTCTAGAGTAAGTTTTCCACTTCACAAAACTTAAAATATAGGCAAGCTGTAAATTGTTCCAGTACAGGCAAGGTTTTGGCAATTATAATGCTATAGAATTAAAAATCTTTCTGTGCTTGATGATTTTACACTATAAATAGAAATGGAAAGAAGGGAAAATGAGAGGCTACATCAGAAGCCTTCTAAGTCCAGAACAAAACTTCTACTATCTTCAGTGAAGTATGACTTTCATACAAGGAAGCTTATTTACATGTTTATCTGCTCTATACAGAAATGTAAATAGGGCACAGATTGGACCAGATATTCAGATGTTACTGAAAAGTTTTTGGCTCCGCTGCCATGGCTGAAGGATGCACTATATATAATTTTTCGCAAATGTTCTTGCCTATTCCTATTACCAGGCCAATGAAGAGAGGTTTTAAACACTTTCAACTCAATGTTTAGAAGTCTCACAGTTGCACCCAAATTTCCAATCACAGTAGATGTACCCCTTTCAAGGTCTTCTCGTGGCCTCCTAAAGAATGTGTAATTTCTTCTAAATGTCTCAGTCCAGTGTTCTCTGCTTTTTTTAAACATCCTAAGGTCTTGGGCTCCTTCTGTATTGTTCTTTTTGGCACTGCAGATATTCTGAGAAATTTTTTCCCTGTAGTTGATTTGACATGATAACATTTTTGGACAGCTGAGATGGTATTGCCCAGGTTCGTGTTTACCAGTTTCTATTCTTCACTTTAGCCAATATTCTAGATACTTACTTGTATTACGAATGGCCCGCATAAGAACTGTATGATGTTCCTTTTTCCTTTTTAACACATATACTATTGTTATAATTCATTATGTTTGGTGATCTGCTTGGCCCTCCTTTTTCTATTAACTAAACTATTTAATAACGCTAACTGACATTTTATTTTAACAAATACTATTTTTCATCATGAAGGCAAACAAAACCAGCCTAGGGACATCATTAGCAGTGTACAGAGCTATGTACAGATTGTGGTGGATAACCCACCGATAAAAAACATCCTGGCCCTGGAGAGTTTATTATCTAGAAGGCTGCCATAAGAAAAATGCATTTTGACAGACTCAGTAGCGTGTTAACTTGTTTGCCACTGGTGATTTTCCCTCCTCTCTTCTTTCTACTCACTCAGCTTTGCTCTTTCTTCCTAATTCTCAGGTTATAGAAATTGCCTGACTGTGATCAACCATCATCCTCACTTCCGAGCAAGTCCCAGCTACTCTGCAGCACCATCTGCAGAGGACCCAGGATATAGCTGGAGAAATGTAATAGTAAGTGAACTGATTCCTAATAACACAGTCGGCCATAAAAGGAAAGTTGGCCTATTAGTAATTTCTAATACAAATCATTATGTTAACTCCAGCAGAAATCCAGTCTGGCCAGGCATGATTCAGATGAAACTGCCTGAGGAAATATTTGCAAAACATATTTACTAGTCTCTCTTTCGGATGCAGCTTAACTGCTTATGGTGCTCTTCTGTGGTTCCTCATGTAATGTGACAAACAAACCTACTAGTACAGTAAGGAAAAGAGCTTCTCTGTCTTACCTGGGAACACACAGGGAACAACAAATTCCGGCCTCCACGCAGCTTCTGCCCCTGTGAGAAAGTACCATGCCTTTGATTTCTTCTCCACCAGCCTGCTTTGAGATTGCTGGAAAGGCCAGCACTAGCTGGACTCTGGATTCAGCTTCAGCCTGAAGAGTCTGTATTCATTCTTAAAAAACCTGAAAGTGTGGCCTCCAGATAGTGGTGGAAAATAGATAGTGTGGGGTAGATAATTTCAGGTAGCCAGATTCCACAGAAGCCCGATTTTCTGGCAGCAGATTAGCGGTGCAGGACACAGGAACAACAGAGCGTCTAGTGACACTGTTCAGACGAGCCTTGTCTTTTATTAACTCTGGAAGAACCCACAGTTCCTTCTCTGCCTCCAGCAGAGCAGTTCAAGGTGCACAGTGAGGCAATTAGTGTGTTTTCCCCCTTAAGCTCTCCCATGGTGAGCAATCATTCCTACTGGACTAAAGTTGCTGCTGCTCTTTATTGATACAGTACACTGCATGCATCTGTGGTTGTGAAAATCTTGTGTGTGTCAAGTGATGAAAGGCTGAATTTCTAAGGCTTCAAGCAATTAATTAGTTAACATTTCTTTTTCCTCAGAGAATGTATTCTATTAGTAACTCTTTGTCTTAATTCTTGAAGAACAGTGCAGCGGATTTTTGTGCAGATGAAACTGTCTACCACACTCTGCAGAATATTCCAGAAAACCAAGTGGTGCATGCTGCTGCTGGCCAGCCAAAAGCAGGGAAAGGTGTGTAGAAAGAACATAGCTTGATATGGATGCTGTGTAACTTTAAAAATCCCTTGGCAAATGATGCTTTCTCTATTTCCTAAATTTTCTACTTTTAACAGGAAAAAAAAGTTAACATTTAAAATAGTTGTAGGAACCGAACCCTAGCAGTTGTATTCTATCTACTAAATCTCATAAGGGGAGATAAATTTGTCAATATCTCATTCTGTCCTCTTATTACCTGCAAAAATAGATCAGAGATGTGTATCACTCCAAATCACTTGGGATGAAGTCTGATGCAAAGAAGTGAATCTAATTATCGGTAATGTCATTATCCATTTCAATAACTTCTTTTATTTCACCAGCGAACAGTGATTTGCTTAAGGTTCTTCACACATTTAAACATTTCTTGTGCCTGATTTTATGTCTTTTTCTGTTTGCTCTTCAAATTTCCTCTTAGCTTTTGTAACTTCCCATGCACATTTTGATTTTCTAGTAGTTATTGTTTATGCTCCTTTTGCACGACTTTCCTTGAGTGGATTTCTGTTTTCCAAAGAATAGGTCAGGTGGTCATTACAGCACTTTAGCTGCTTATTGCATTTATTCTTTAATTTTCACTTGGGGCTCAGCTTCCTTTCTATGACTCTGTTAGATGAGGTTTCCACACCTTCCATTCTGAGCTGATGTACTCACTTTCGCCCATGGGGTCTTTTCAAGTAGCTTCCTGTTTTTGTTGCTTTTTGAAATCCTCTTGTCTTAAATTTAACCACATGGTGCCAGTTTTTGATATCATCCCTCCCCATTAATGCTGAGCACATGTTTTCTGTTGCTTAGTAGCTCTACTATTACTACTACTGCTACTGCATGTTCCATGGGACTCTGGGAAGAGTAGCTTCTCCTTTTAAGTCCTGTACTTCCACGCTTGGAGTTCACTGCTTCAAAGCCAAGCCTGCCAATCCAGAAATACTACTTTGGTAAGTCTTACCCAGTGTTGCACTGGAGAATTTTACATGTCATTAGCTGAAGTCGCCTTCAGCTATTACTGCTCCATTAAACTTCATTTCCCGTTTAATCTTTCTTTAACATTAGGCATTCAGTCTTCTCATCCTTTTCCGGAAGGCTATACTGCATAAACTTTTAGAATGACTGACTATTCTTGCCTGTTCTTTGTCCACGGCAATATTCCTGTCAGAAATTATGATCTGGGGGACTATTTGCACTGCGTTTAAATGAGTTTAGTCCTCTTGGCCTCCTATTCAGCCATGAGAGGTTATGTCTACACTAGCAGTTAGTGTGGCCTACTAGGAATGGATTTGTAGAGGAAATGATCAGAGGAGCCAATATCTGTATTAAAAGTATTTCACAGGGAGTTTTCTTAGGACTATCTCAAGGCTGCCACCAAGTTCTAAAGTTAGAATGACTTGGCTCTGCTTTTGGAGTGTATCTTTGAGTTTAGTTTCCTCTGAAAGGAGTCCAGTTAATGTACTTTAAGATCTCATTCATGACAGAGATGCTCCAGTTCCTTCATCATCTTTGTGGCCCTTTGTTGGACTTCATAAATTTGTCTTTCTTGTACTGCAGAGCCCAAAACTGGACCTAGCACTTCAGATGGGGCCTCACCAGTGCTGAATTGAGGGGAAGGATCACCTCACTTGGCCCTCTGGTAATGCTCTGTCTAATGCAGCCTAGGATACTGTTGACAACCTTTGCCAAGAGGGTGCATGTTCAGCTTATGTCCAACTGTTGTTATCCACAGCATCCAATGAGGTTGTTCCAGGACAATTCAGCGTGGAAGTCTAATGCAGATGCTCTGAAACACCTTTGGGAGGAGCCCCCCGCCCTCTCTCCAGTGATCACATAAGAGACCTGCAGATGCTAGCCTTTTAAATTAGACTGATGTTGTGCAGTAGCTTAGGGCCAGGTAGTGAACACTGTTAGCAAGTACAAAGATCCCTGAACTAACTCCAGCTCAAACTGGTGCGTCCACATGGTGAGGCACTTTGGAGATAATAGCTGGGCTCTAGAAACATAGCTGCATTAGCACAAGCGAGCTAATAAGCCCTCTCAAACGAAGACATCAGCTAGAGATGATGTGCCTGGAATTAAAAACTTGGACAGAAATGACAGCTGAACTAAGAGGAAGGACAGCATGAAATCTGAGATGCTGTTACAGACATGGCTACACTATCATTTTCCAGCAGAGACTCAGTCAGCAGTAGCTAGAGGCTCTACTGAGCTGCATAGACATCCAGATGTCTCACAGTTCTTATTCATCCTGTCATAGGTTGATAGGGTTATAGGATAATTGAGGCTGGTGGGTACCTAAGGAGGTCATCTACCATGATTCAGAAGTGCTTACCGTGACCAGGCAACATCCTTCACCTGTTTGCTTTTTAGCTTCTCATTTTCATAGTCTTTTATATATTTCTACTAGAATATGTTCTTCTAGCCACAGACCAATTTTTATTTAGCTCCTGACACTTTATTACTTTTTTGGAAAGTACCTCTGATTTCTTCTTCTTCCTAGTTTGGCTGTCACTTCTCTCCTATTTCCTTATCACCAGATGCAGGGTTACGGTCATCCCTAACAGATGTCTTGGCTTGACCTCAGTGCTCCTTAGCAACTGTCATTTTTCCCCAGCTCCTAGTTTAAAATAGCCGTGCAAGACAAGATCTTATGATCTTTAGATGCAGCTGCTTGTTTCCACTTTGATTAAAGTGGAAGATGTTCTTCTGCATAGACTCTGCTTTCTCCAAAATGTTCCTCTTTGTCTCATAATTTTCAGTTCTTCCTCCATATGCCAGCTGCTTGGTCACCCTTGGCTTTGTGAAGGAAACTTGAAGCGCTTCAGAGAGATGGATCCACTAAACCTAAGTGCAACTAAGTAAGCCCTATCGGTAGACTTAAGTTTGAGATCTGAAGCTGTGGGGAGGAGAATAATTCAGTTAACTGACAAATGTTGTAGTACTGAAGCTTGCTTTTATTCTGCATTGAAATGAAAATTCACACTTCTGATTTTTTTTATAAAATACAGTATGCCAGAAGATCTATTTCCTTATTGACTAGGTAAGGTTTCTAATTCAAAACTATCTTACTCTTCCTGCTCACTCATCCCCTCGCTTCTTAAGTTAAGCGAGACTACCTTGCATCCCAGAAACTTTCCTGAAATAAATCTGGACAAAATCAATTCATCTCCAAAATCTTTGAGTTTTGATTAAAAAGGGAAAGCATTTATTAGAAAACATTCAGATTGGCTCTCCAGAACCTCTTTACTGCACTGCCTGAAACTGTAAGTTCCCGTAATAGCTTCTTTGACCGTGTGCCTGGCCAATACCTATCTGAAGACTGCTGAAAGTGGCTTCTGAGAGCTACCAAGCAGTGAAGTCACTAAATATTTGTCATAATTCCCAAATAACTTGCTCTGGAAAATCTAATGACCAGATCTTTTTCTGTCAAACTGTGCATATTTCAAAACTATCACCCCATTAAATCTGTTGCTGGTCTTTTGTTGAATTGTTTATACTGATTTTTTGTTTTGTGGCAGGGTATTAGGTTTACCTACGCTTTGTCTTTAAGATCCTTTCCAGGAGAAGGGCAACTGTTTATCTTTCAAAACAAGTGTGAGTTCTGTTCTGACCTTTTGTACTTTATTTCTTAACAGGTAGGAAAAAACTTCGACTGTTTGAGTACCTCCATGAGTCTCTGTATGATCCAGCTATGGCAAACTGCATCCAATGGGTGGATAAGCCCAATGGTGTCTTCCAGTTTGTCTCCAAAAACAAGGAGAAACTTGCAGAGCTGTGGGGAGAAAGAAAAGGAAACCGCAAGATCATGACATATCAGAAAATGGCCAGAGCACTGAGGAATTATGGAAGAACAGGTGAAATCATTAAAATTCGAAGGAAGCTGACATACCAGTTCAGTGCAGTTGTTTTACAGAGACTTGCTCCATCTTATTTCTTGGGAAAAGAAACAGTTTATCATCCGTACATTCAGTCTAATCAAGAATATCAGTGTGCAGATGACTGGATAAGTTACAATAATTACATGTATACCAATGGTTATGCGCTACAGCATGCTAACAGCTAGACACATCTTTCACATAAACAGGCCTTTGTTAGCTAGTAATACTTTCTAGCACAGGAACTCTTCTCTGTACGTGGCTTTTCTTTTAAAATATCATACCAACACACACTGAGGAAGGTTTTAAAAATGAAATTGGCCTAGTTTTGTTCCTTTTGAAGTTTATGACAAACAGTCAGCGACTATTCAAGAAAAACAGCAGCTCTAGGGTAGGTTCTGTTCTCCGCTACATTAATCAGACGAATTTCTTCAGATCAAGTTAGTATACACAAGATCAGGAACAAGGCTTTTGTGTGCTACTGGATACCAAAGATCCCATTCCTGACAACAGCTAGCCCTCTTACAGCAGTCATTATCTTCACTGGAAGTTTTGCGTATATCCCCAGCATTTTCAATCAGAATTTAGATGCTATTGTACTCTAGCACACACGTTCCATATCAGTTAGAATTGGAAAGGGAAGAGATTTGCCAACTGCGTGAAGCTACTGTCTGCTTTTTTCATCAATGCTTTCTATTAACAGACATTTTGTGAGTAAATGCTTGGCTGAAGTATAGAGTCCACACGAAGGTGCACCTGTTGGCAAAGTTGTTAATCCTTGATCACTTAAATTAACATATCTTAGCACAGATCCTGACATACGGTATTAGGATTGCCAGGTGCACATTTCACTGTTGGCAGTGGGTTCACTGGGAGAGTGACCATACCATGACAGGGTTAGTAAAGGATTATGCTTTTTATGAAGTTATTTACAGTTCTTCCCCCACTAATATGAGAAGCTTTTATCCAGCAGTTCGATATGCAGCTGACAAGCACAGCTTTGTTATTTATAATCTCTTTTCTAGTTATTACTTTACATATATATATATATATATACATATACATTTACACACATACACAACTTCAGTTCTCCAGCTCTTTTTCCTACATGGTAGTGTAGCTGAAAGAGTTGGTGGTTTTGCATTCTCTTCATGGGGAAGGACTAAATTTAAAGTGAAGAGAGAGTACTAGCCATTTATGCCAGAGTGATACCTATAAGTCTACTTTTTCTCTGGCATGTAAGTCTGTAAGACACCTACTTCTGTATCCTGGCAGCCTTGCATCATCATTTGTATTGGCTGTTGTGCCAAAATACTTCCATTCAACTGCATTCAATTTCATGTTCTGCATTTTGCTCCAGGTGGCTGCAAGCCCAGATATTAACAAAGACAAAATTGAGAGAGAAATAAATGGTGGCCTAATATTTTTGATGAAATTCACTGATTTTGATAGTTACTTCTTGTTCTAAGCAGGAGCTTACTTCTACAGGGAAAGCATTTTATGTTACATTCTATGTAACAACAGAACATGCTCTACTCAAGCAAAGATCAATGTTAAGAGATGGAAGATGTGTACTCCTGTAAGTTGGAGTCGTGTTAAATAGCACTAAAAACAGACCCAGATTTTCAGTGAGTGAACAACTGCCAAAATAAGGTTATGACTGTGTTGTTAATATTCTGTTTTCAGTGTAGTTTCCTGAAGTATATAAGCTTTATGACAAAATAGACACAAGAATGCCTCTGCTCCCATAGAACTGAATCTGGATCCTGCTGTAACATTGTATGTGGTGGAAATTTTACTCTCACAAAGGACTGAGGTCTTTCAGTTGGGATGCCTTCATTGTATGAATGCACATGTAAATACAGCATTTCAAATGCACACACATTTGCCAAGAAACTGCACAGTTTAGTTATTCTGCATCTGCTAACCACTGCACACTGACTTATGTTATGTACTAGACTGATAACATACATCAGGTTAAGAGTCTGCTTTGTGCAACATGCTTCCTTTATCAGTATGTTCAGATTCATTTTTCTCAAACTCATCTACTTGTTAAGGAAATAAATACTTACTCAGATGATGTGTTACTTTTAAGTTGTGTGCAAACATTAGCATTTGCTTCTTCTAAAATTGGTAGCCAGGCCGAGAAACTATAGCAGCAGCTGGAAGAACTGGCCATACAGGAGAACAGTACAGAGCTGAAAGAGAAGAACACTGGAGGTAAGAACCAAAGGGTAGATCAGAAAGAGGAGAAATGAGAGAATGAGAATATTTTTGGAGAGGACAAGAGAGAACTTGGAGTTAAGTAAAAGTGAGGGAAGAGCAAAGTATGAGCAGGAGAACTAGAGGCAGAACCAAAAAAAGAGAATGTTCTAGCCTGCTTTTTTCAGCAAAAGAGCTTGTTTTTCGCAGATACATGTGTGAGCAGGTGGGAGCTAAACAGCTGGGATATGCGGACGCTGCAGGTAGGGAAGCTGAAAGACACTATGCATGAAATGGAGTAACCATGGGAACTGACAGTGTTAGAAAAGAATAAGAGATTTCTATGGACAATGGTAGGCTCCTCCCCAAAATCAAATGCACCTAAGAAATTTTAGAAGCTCTTACTGTAGTTCTGTGCCTATATAGAAGGAGTTTTGTAAGCGTGCAATGAACCAATATTGTGCTTACATATAGAAAAAAAATTCCTGACCGTTAGCAACTGTCTTACCTAGCAAAGACAGATTAAAACATAAGCAAAGACATAAGAAGACCAAAAACATGAAACAGACCTAGACATTTTGAGATCGGAAATACAGCGCATCTGTTTTTTGACTGCGAGAGCGTTTAGCCACTGAAACAACACACTGAGAGATGTGGTGGATTCTTTGTTTTCTGAAATCTGCCATCCAGCCATCTCAGCCCTCTATTTTGACTGGAGATGTGTCAACCCCTGGTAGATTTATGCAACAACAATTCTATATCAAACTCTAACTCCTGGAATCTACCACTACTGCAATACAGTACATCTTAGAAATGGATATGATCCTAGGTTAAAGTCACAGACATGTAAGAAGATAAAAGACATGTAGGAAATCAGGCTACTGCTGGTCTCAAGATTTGCATGATCATATCAAGTAACTCCATGGAAGAAAGTCAAGGTTTCACCTGAAGATCTGAACACAACTGAAGGATGGGTGCTTGTAGCCAGGTGAAGCATTTTGATTCCCAGCACAATCCCCTGTGCTCCTCTCACCCTCCGTTACTGTCCTCCCATCCTTGGCCTCTCCATTGCATCCACTCCCTCCCATCCACATAGGCTTGAACACAAGAGGTGCTCATGCCAAACACCCAGGGGAGATATGTGAAACAACCCCCAGGACAATAGCGTTATCCCTCCCGTGCAACTCTTGAGATCAGCCCTGTTGCTGCCACTGATGACTTTGCCTTTGTTTTTCTCCCTGCCTCCTTTCTCTTGACCCCCAGCAGCCAAATCAGGCCAGAAAGTAGACTGCCTTTTTATGTGCCACAATACATGCTCACCTTTGACTTAGAAGCTGCATCTGGAAGAAGTCTCCAACTCCAAAGAGCCTGGGATAGTGCCTAAAGGTGGGAAGAAGCTGGGCTTCTCCCAGCTCCTACACTCAGTATCCCACTTCAGAGGAAACCTTATGCTCAGCTAGGTGCCCCTTACTGAAGTCCTGCGTGTAACCAATAGTTTGCCTCCTGACGCTTCAGGCGCTTTAACAGCACGTGAGCCTATCAGAGCAAAGTACACCTCTAATGGGGCTGGCAGAAATCTACTTGCTGAGGTGCAACTAAGCATTTGGGCAGACTTATTGCTCATCCCTTGCACCTGCTTTGTAGCCTGGCTTCTGTTCAGATGTGTCAAACGATCAGGGATTCTCAGGCTCCTCTCCCCCAGTTCTTGTTAGCTGCAGTGACTGTAACTCAGAAAGAAGTGCACCTCATATAGTGTATCAGGCTTTTAACTTGTGTCTGCTCTATCTTCAGTATTATTGTCTGATGGAAGTTTCCCATGCTACAACCCAGGATGACATTAGGTGGGTTACACTCTGGCTGGAAGAGCTTTGTCTTTTTTGTCGTGGTTGTGCCCCGGACCCACAAGATGGCACTAAAACACAGCTTTTCCTACTGATTTTGTGTTGCTTGGATGATTATGGTCATTTGTTCTTCACTGCACATCTCTTTTTTTCTTTTTACGTTTCATTTATTTCATCTTCATGCTGCACACTGCAGCTGCAAATGTGGCAGAAGCAACACCTTTTCTTTTGAAGAAGTATCAGACTAGTTCCTGCTGTTGCAGATATAGAAAACCCCCATGATGATATGAAATGCACAAACTAAAGCACCTAACATAACGTTAACAGATCCGTTGCTCTGTCTGCTACCCTAGGCAACAGTCAGATTTATAGGTGCAGCTGAGGGTCTTCTCCAAAATCAGTGTAGCTGCAGTGGCTTCTAATGTTGCTGAGGATGGTGCATGAACAAGAAACATAGCCAGACTTTCAGGTTTAGACCTGTGAATTCCTATGAGCAGGTAGGAATTACACTGATAGCCTTTCACACTCTGTGTTTGAAGGACAAAACCAAAGTGTCTGTGTGACATATTTTCTTTACCCCATCTTGCCCTTCCTATGCCATATAGATAAATATATATATATATGTATAATATTTATTTATTTACATTTATATAAAGCTAAACCCAGTATAATGCAGTGGGTTGCCTGTCTGACTTGGCTTGTCCAGAACCAGTTCTCTGCTTTCCAAAGCATGTTCAGGAAATCAAAAGCAGGAGGGATTCTTAACTTCCAGCTTAACTTCCATATGAACTTCACCTTAACTTCCATGAATCTCTTCCCTTGGTAGCTGCACTATGAGCACACATTAAGTATCTGCTTCCACTTTATCCAACTCTTACCAAATGTGCATTCAGGTTACAAATGGATCAGACTGCTGCATCACTGCAAGCATAGACTGATGTTGTCCCACGGCAAGCATTGGGTTGCCAACTCCTTAATTTAGCAAGCTGAGATATTCTTCTATCATGTCACAGAGCTATGTGTGCTGGTTTTCCATTAGTAGATTGTTTAGCGAGTGTAAGACAGATGGAGAATGTTACGCAAAGAGTGTTTTTTTTGCAGGAAATTGTCCCATGGATTGTTTCCTAAAAAGTATCCAGGGTGTCAGAGGTAAACGAAACTGTTTATTCTTCTGTTTTGGTTAGTAAGAGCTGCCCCTGCATTCTTGGCAACCTCTAAACAACCATAGCTAATTATCTAATGGATGAACTAGGAGTGCAAACACACACTCGTTTATCAGTTTTATGCTAGAACCTCAGCTGGGCAGTCAGGCTCTTTTGTAGTTAGGTTGCACTGACCTTGGCAACTTTCCTAGTTTTCCAGTTTGCAAACTTGCCTTTGCAAAGAAGGTCAAGGAATGCTCCCAGACTGCTTCTAATCTACAGGAGCAGATTCCAACATCTGTGCAGAAGGCAGGGGTAACAGCAGTACATGTGCTTGCTGGTGTCTGCATGAACGGTCTCACTTGAGGGACTGGCTGGGAGAACTAAGAAGATAAAGCAAAATTGTGTTTTAAATCTTTTGTGGACAGTGGTGTCCCGTTCTGCTTTAAATCGAATTCACAAAGACTCTGTATTTCCAATTCAATAATTTTGCATAATATTCCCATAATATTGACAATATGATTAAGGACTCATGTGTATTATAGCAGGACTGGAAAACAGACAGTCCAGCGAGTAGAAAAATCACTTGTTGGTAGTGTCAGCAGAGAGCATTTGCCAAAATGCACCATTTTCTTGGGTTTTATAGGTCCACCAGACCTCCCTGTGAGTTACAAATTGGCCTCCTGCAAGTGGCTCTTCACAGGCAATTTTTGCCATCTACCCGAGTAAGGACTTCTGCTGAAATCTGGCACTGTTTTAGAGCTTTACTTCACCCAAGTTCTATGGATGAAGTTGTCTTCAACAACTTCAGTTGTCTTATCTGCTCCCTATATGCTATAAATTACATGGGGCACTTTTCAGGCCAAGTACTGGCAGATGGGCCTATTAACTCATCATTAGTTTATTCAAAAGAGGCCTAGACCTATAATACTGGAGTAACACATATCACCACCAACACAGTGGCTCTCTTATAATATGGCTGCCTTATAATATTATATTACTTTCACTAAGAGATTTCAAAGTGCTTTATAAAAGTACAGTTATCCCCATTATATCTCTAGGGAGAGCGGAGTGTGCAAGAGAGCTGGTCAGATGTCCATAGACTCACAGGTGGTCAGTGACAGAGTGGAAAAGAGAACCCAACCTCCTGAGCGCAGTGTTACAACCAACAGCCGGGCCCACCTGTGCTGATCCAGCTTCCATCCTAGTCCTGCCATTCCAGGAGCACCAGAAGAGAGAAATAAAATAATTAGCAGAATCAAATGCATGTGTAGAAAGTGCCCCAAAGAGACAGCAGACAGCCCTCCACTGGCAGGTACACATGGCTGCACATGGTACACCTGGAGGCCGTGCAAGCTTTTTCATATTACTCAACAACACACCTCAGACTTGAAATGCTCGAAGCACTACAGCAGAAGAGCAGTTCTGGGCAGATGGGCACCTTTTTTCCTAAGCAGAGTATTTCTTTTACTTTCTGCAGTGAAAAAACGTATTTCCATATATCCTGTCATGACTGTAGGGAGCCGGAAGTCAGACAGTCTGGCCGGTGGGGGAACATTTTAAAATACCACTCTCCCAAGGCAATAGTGTCTAAGAGGCACCAGCCACCTAGTTAGGAAATTGCACATTGAACAGTCCGTGTTGATACAATGGATTATGAGGTGAATTACAGTGCAACCAGGCTGTATTAGCAAGATGCCATCAAACTGCAAACAGAGTGCAAACTGATGGATGGAAAAGTAAATTCCTTATTTGACATTCCAGAAACACATAACCTGAGCCAAGGGTTCAAGAACCACAATAGAATAAAAAGAAAGACAGCTGACTGTTTGTCATGTTATCTCTGTGCAGAATTAGAGGCATTAATTACATATGGGGAATATTAATGACAGTTTAAAGTGGAATGTAGCTAATCATTGCTGTACTATCTCCAAGTAGAAGGCTGATGAAGCCATATAATGTTTTTCTTTCAGAGGAAATGAAAACTCAGCAAATCTGTTTGGAGTACTAGCAGTGTATACTAGCCCAAAGGGTCTGGGTTGACTTTTCTGCCTCATTAGCACTAAATTCAAACACAATTAGAGTACACAGTTCTTTATAGATTTGACTAAGCCCATTAGTCTTGCTAGGATCCAGAGAGCACAAGAGATGGCTTAGAATCGTGAGATTGGTTTAAAAATATTAGTGTTTGAATGATCTGATATGCCTTCCAGTTTTTAAGCTCTTTGGTTTCAGGTTTCCAATCTGCCCCCAGCAGTGTTGAGGGTAACACTCTTTTTAAAAAATGAAACCAAGGACTTAGAGAACACTGCGACTGGGGAAGTGTTGTTGTTTGTTAGAAAAGCAGCATGTTTGGAGAGGTTCAGAACAGTGAGTGAAACTCCATCTTCTCTACAAACAGCAGTATGCTTCATAATAGAGACAACCCCACCCACTGCAAGGTGTTAGTTGCTAGCAGTCAAAGGCAAAGGAAAAAAAATGTAGCTGAGATATAGTCCATGGACACTGGAAGCCTGTGCAGTCCCTGTCTGAAGAAACAAACGCTCATATTAAAATGGGCAAGTTTTCACCCAATTCCTCCTGCCCTCAGTTTCCTGTTGACTGATTACTGGATTACTGGATTACTTTAGACCTCTGCAGCCCGCAGAGCCTCTCAGTCTTCATAGAGTAAGGAGAATTTAGATGGCATTTCCAGCTGCCTGGACAAGATCCAGAGGGTCTAATTTGTCCATTCTACTGGTTTGTCCCATCCACAGTATGTAAACCAGATGAGAATCAGGCTTAAACATCTCAAAAGGCCTTGGAAAGTATGAGCATCTCACCAGGAGTAGCCCTGCAGAAAGACTGCAGTTTTCACCTGGTGTCACTGTGAGATTTTCCTGCATCCTGTGAAAAGCCCATTAGAAACAGTGCTGGTTATGAAGTGTTAGGGCCCTGAGCGCACTCTCCCTCTCCCAGGGTTTGGCTGCTGGGGCTCAGGGCAAGTTTTAATTAGCAGATGTCTGGCCTTGAAAATGTTGTTAAGAAATAAGTGTCTGCGAAAAAGCTGGAAGACGCCTCAGCAGGACCTCCCCTGCTTTGCTTAGGAGCTGCATTTAAGCTGAGGATCTCACCCTTGGACTCTGCCTGAGCTGTGCCACAGCCATGCCTCTGCCTGACCACGTACCTTGCTGCTCCAGACCCTGACCCTGACCTGTAGACTGACTTCTTCATTCAACCTCAGACCTTCCTCATCACTATGGACTTGTCTGGAGATCACTGCAGTGTGTCTGACCCTGGCTGCTGTCACTGGACCTGCTCCACTCACCTTGCTTGGGTACTGTGGGACCTTGCTTGGGTACTGTGGGACCATGCCCTTGTTGGTGAGGTCTCTGCCCTGCTCTGCCTTGTTCTGCTCAGCTCCCAGCTCCCAGCTCCCATTCCTGGTGGAGCAGCCAGACCTTGCTGCTCCCTCACACAAGGCAGCCCTGGTGCAAGATGTTAAAAATTTCAGTCCAAAAGAATAAATAATACTATCACAGCCTGCAAAGTGTAATGAAACACAAGCTCAAATGGAATTACTTGAAAGTAGTATCTGATCAGACTTTCAGAGTATTGTTTGGCATATGGAAAGCATATAATTCTCTTATCTGGCCTCTGGATGAAACAAGCCACATGCTTATTTAGTTCTTGACTATATGGAAAAGATTTTTTATTATATGCTAAGCTGTGAATTTAAATCAATATTCAACACCAGTATTAACCTCTCCTCATTCGAATTCTTATTCATCCTGGGTCTCTGCTGAATGCACACTTCTGGAATAAGTATTCTAGAAGCATAGTTTTAAGTGGCATAACTTCCTTATTTAGTCTAAGCTTTAAGCAAACAGAAGTTTTAATGAGAAAGCTCTGCAAGATTTGGACTGTTGCAGGCTGCAGATAACTTGAAACAGAAGTTGTTCAGCTTTCTGCACTGATTTCACTCAGATTCAGCATGCTTTAATTTCCACTCTGCACTCATCAGTTTGATTTCTTCTCATGTTTTAGAGTCCCCGGGTTGTAGTAATTCACACCCTGGCTTGCCCTTTGACATGGTGAGGACGGCAGCAAGTAATCAATGGCAGACTCTCTCCTATTAATCTTGTTCAGTAAGGGCCTGATCCTCTTTCTGTGAAAGTCAAGAGGATAGTTCACACCAACTTCAGTGTAGGCAGCACCGTGCCCCAACATTAATGGCTTTAGCAGCAGGTGTTCCAAGAAACCCACATCAATCTTCCCTTTTGTTGAGATTAAGACTTTTGCCACCTTGTGCTGGGCTGGGAATCAAATACCCACGCAACCTGACTCTCCAGCATTAGGTGTGAGAGGTGTTGCAATGCCAAGCTCTCCGCTCATTTTAATCTGAAGAAAAATGAACAACTAACCCACCTGAAAAATGATCACCTGTAAAAGTGATCACAATTACCTTCAGCTCTTATATTTAATGACCTTCCAAGATTAAAACAAAGCACTGTGACCCGTGAAAAAAGTGAACTTCTTACTTTCCAGTGGCAAAATTCCTCCTCTCTTACTTTCCTTAGGCCTGAAACAAGACACAGGTGTGGGTTTTGGGTCAAAGAAATGTCTCAGTTTTCTCAGGCTCAGACTTGATCCAAACTTGACTTTGGAAATAAAAGAGTTCTCATTTCAGATTCTCAGTCTGCAAAGACTTTGAACGATCTGCACAAGGTCTGGACTTAAACAGAAGTTCCTGTCCTACTGTGGGCATCCTTGTTTTTTAACAACAGCTGTCCAAAGATATGAAGAGTTCTGGAATGCTGCATTGCTTCCTGAGAAGGTAGATTAAGCTCTAATCCTAAAGGGATATTAGTCTGTAAATCTTTATTTGTAATGTGTAAAGTTGTAAAACTGCAAAAATATAAGTCCTTTCAGGCATAGGTCTGTGTGGAGCATATCTATAGAGTGGGTGGAAGGCAGACCAACCAGCCAGGAACACATGACATATGCAAGTTATATGATTACACAATCAAACAAGCCATTTATTGCATGTTTTCTGTAGCTTTCCAAGCGCTAGGGGCATGTACGCATAACTCAATCATCCATTCTCTCAGGGTTGAAGTTTTTGTATATCTGTATAGTTTATAATACAAAATGCAAAACATATACATGCACATATAATATTTATATATGCAAATGGGTACCTATATAGTAAGTATTTAAATTTTCTCTATAGATCAAAACCAAAAGGCATGCACCATTTGAACTATATTTACTCCTTTAATATGATATGTGATTGTTGATATTTGATAAATTATAAGGGGTGCAGCAAATAGGTGAACTGTAACTCATAAAAATATTTGTATATTACATTGCTCTTCGAAAGCTAGTCAATATAAAATTTGTGTGTGATTTATGCCTGGTTGACGGGATCAATTTTTAATTTCAAGGTAGTGAGAGGTATGAATGGCTGCAGAGCAGAGACACAGTAATTTCCTTAGAATTATTCGTTACAACTTCTATGTAGTTCTCAGAGCTGTTATTATCTTTCGATTATTTTGGAGGCTTTGCAGTATAAAACCGAAAGAGTTAAGCAAGTGAACTTTATTTTTATACCTGTATTTTTACTAACACTTGATAATATGTGAACAACTGCTTCGTAGAGGAGTTTGAAGTAAAGCGTTGTCTCCCGCACAGTAGATCTGTAATTAGATATTTGCCTAGAAGCAGAAGAGAGTGCAACTTTTTTATTAGTTGGAAATGATTGGCTCAGATGCAGGCTGGAAGGGAATTCTTAGTGAACACATGTAAAGGAACCACATACAAACATAAGCTCATACATACTCATATGAGCTTGTAAATAAAATATCTGACTAAAATTTGTATTTGCTTATTTATTTCCTTATCCAAAAATAGTTAAATAGTTTAAAGTCTTTCCAGTGGCTTATCTCCAGTTGGGATGCCTAGTTTAATTCTTACTCTCACTGAAGGAATTATGCTTCCACTGTTTCACATTAAGATCCTAAGGCATTTCTACTTTGCCATTTTTCTGCCTAAAGAAAAAGACTTTCACTGGTCTTTCTGTAAAGCCCACGTGTGAAGGAAGCTGCCAGCTTTACTTTTATTCCTGAGGAGTATTTACCTGATGGAGAACTTCCAATGTATAAGGAGTAACTTAAAATCTTTAATAGGAGTACCTTAGAGCTCTTACAACCTTGGAAATAGCTGGGGAAGAAAATTTCCAGATCACGTACTGGCACGAACATTATTATTGATATGTTTGCTCTTTAGGCACAGGTTGCCCAGAGAGGTTGTGAAGTCTGTATCCTTGGAGATACTCAAAAGCTGTCTGGACATGATCCTGGGCAATGTGCTCTAGGTGACCCTGCTTGATCAGGGAGGTTGGACTAGATGATCTCCAGAGGTCCCTTCCAACCTTGGTCATTCTGTGATTCTGTGATTTTGTATGTGGAAGGAGCCCGCTGTGGAGGACACAACCAGCAGCCCGCTTCCAGCGAGGGGATACGGGGTAAGGCTACAAACAACGGCAAGCATCGCCGCTCCTTCCAAAAAGAGCCATTTCTCAGGAATCATGTGGTGTGCTGGCCCGGTTTCGACGGCCTTTTTTTTCGCAGTGTGCCCCTCGCCACCCCGGGGCCTCCTGGTGGGGGGATGGCCACCACGCGGCACGGCCTGCCCCCTCGGAGGTGGCTGCCGGCCGGCCAACCTCGCGCGGGGATGCCGCCCCGGGCTGCGGCGTGGAGACACGACCTTCCCCGAGTGGCCTGGGCCACCCCAGCTCCAGCCTGGTCAGCACCCGGGGAGGGAGGTGCGAAGGTCGCCCGAGGCGCGTGGTGGTGAGGTGAGCACAGCCCTCAAAGGCCGCCGGCGGCGAATGGCTTTCGCTCGGTTCAAACACAGGCGGGAGTTGGTCCCCGCCAGTGCCGAAATAGCAGCCCGAGGCGTGTTTTTGGGGAAACCCTCCCGGCCGTAGGAAGTACCCCGTCGGGTTTCAACGCGAGCGAGTTAGTGGCGCGCGGAGACGTGATGCGAGGGTGGTGAGGTTTTTTTGGTAGCTTAGGAGAGAGGAAGGGTGGGTTCTGCCCCGCGGCGTTTAATTCCTGGAGAAACACAGGAGCGCTAGTACGTGTGTGTGTGTGTGTGTGCGCGCATGCACGTGTGGGGCCTGGCTGGGGCAGTCGCCCCGGTTTGGGGTGGGCTGGGATTTTTAGAGTTGTTTTTCGGGTTTTTTTTCCCCCCATGTGTCAGCAGTTATGATCCCCTCCTTACGCTGCCAGTAGCTCTCAGGATGGATAAGGCAGAAACTGCCAGGCTGGGCCAGTTCAGTTTTGTGTTTCCAGCAACGGCCAGGGCCTAGTTACTTGGGCAAAAGCTGCAGGAGATCCTGCTTTTGAGGACAGCCTGCCTCCCGTGGGCCTCGCCAGTGCTATTTGGTAGCAGCTGCGTTGCGGGAGGGTTGGAGTTCCTTCCCAATTCTGGAGGGGTTATGAGTGTCTCAGCAGTGTGTTCCACAAAGAGGCATTCGGAGGCTTCATACAGCGCTTTGATCATGCCAAGCATCATCTGAATACTGCCAATTAATTAATCCTCTTGTTATGATTAGTTCGGCATGGGAGCCACCAAATCCGCCTTTCGAATTCCAAAAGGCGGTGTTGCCCAAACTGCTCTGTTCGGAGATGAGCAAGCGATGAAATCCGAGTTGGGACACACCTCCCTCATATTCCATGAGCGAGGGGCATTGAAATTGGTGTTTGCACTTATCTTCAATTTAGTGTTTCTGCGGAGCACTCTTTCTGGTGAGAGTATTTATTGCTGTTTGTTTTTCACCCTTTTTCTCTCTCTTGCCCTGCACTGACGTGTGCCATGCTCATAATACCTTGCAAATATACTCACGAGGTAACAGAGAAACAATGCAGGCTCTTGCCAGTTGTCAATCTTATGATCAAAGAGCGCAGCACTGTATGTCCCAGGTCAGGGTGATGAATTTACATCCATTCTTGTCTAGTACTTTCTCATTCTGGATATAAAACAGAACATTTGGGTGTGAAAAACTGGAATTAGAGACTTTGCCAGAAACTTGTAAGGCTAAGGCCTCACAGATCGTTACAGACCTCTGTTACTTCTTTTTTTCTGAGTCAGGTAGTAAAACCAATGTCACCTTCACCACTTTACCCTGCATGTGACTTTGGTTGATCTTGACCCACAGCCAAGATGCTGTGTGCTAGCTTTATGATTCAAGCTATGGCATGCTGAAGATGGGAACAAAAATGTAAGACTTCAGATTACACTTTGGCGAGGTCTGTAAAATTCAACACTAAACCCCTTTAAATCCTTTTTGTTAAAGCTCCATTTTTTTAAAGGTTAGCAACCATCTGATCGTCAGAGCGAGTTGCTACTTTAGCTGAGGAGCATAAATCAGGTTGCAGTGGAATAAATAACGTTCCTTTTGTTTTCTTTGTGTGCAACTTAGGCATTAGTTTTAAGAGATTGTTTTACTCAGCTAAGGAGAAGATTTGCTCTGCTTTCCTGTTTAGGAAAAGAGTTGAGATGACAGCTGCCTGACAATTCGTACCGGTAGTGAGTTGAGAACTCCATTTCAACACATTGTCTTCTGGGCTTGGTTTTAATGTGTTTCCAGTATGTAAGACAGGCAGGATGTTAACAGTGCTACCTAATTTTCTCTAAAGCTTTAGTTTAGAGGCTTGGAGTTGCACACATCTACGTGCAGGAAAGATTCGCATTTTGCTATAAAGTAATCGTGGTGTTATAACTGTGTCTATGATTTCATGACTATGACATTTTTTTCTATGGAACCTTAGGTTACTATGTGCTCTGCTCACTGTACTGTTAATACTATTCATAACAGCCTTTCCTCCTTCCTTTTCCTTCTACTCTGGTCATCTCCCATGCTCTCACCTTTTTCCGGTATCCCCATGCCGCTTCTTTCAACACTTGCCTAAACTATCTCTACAGTGCTCCCAACAGCACCCAGTCTCCCTGTTTGCCAGTCTCCAATGGTACTGGTTCATGTTTGACGCTGGATGGACCTAAACAAAGTTTTAGCATGCCTTTTATCCAGGACAACTGAGTGTTCAGTATACTAGTAGCGCAAACATACCAACTTTTCACTTTTCCAGTAACTGCATCACATATCTTATGTGTAAGATATACCTCATCTGTTTCCTTTTGCTAGACATAAATGTTTTATAGCTTTGCATAGAAATTTTTAGAAATAAAAATAGAAACACTGATGTCAGTTCTTGATAAGTAACTCGTATCAAATCACATCCCACTGGTAATCTGCCATAACTCTTTCTTACAAAAGTATTATGTGAATGGATGCCCAAAATAACATTTGGTGCACAAGGTCTCATCTGTAGTAACAATAACTGCTGAAAATCATGCATGAATAAAACAGATGGCAGTACTTATATAAGAAAACTTTTGAGTTTCTTTCTCAGTTCCTTGTGTGACACATCTTACTGAGATTATTCTAACCTCATCGCTAAATTTGGTCAATGTTAATATAAACTTCAGAGAAAGTAATCCTTTCTGCAGGTATTCAGGTCTTTTCTCATTTTATATATGAAATTTATAAAAAAAGTTGTTTCACAAGTACTGATACAAAGTAAAATTGCATTAGTCATTTTCTTTCATAGTTCCCCTAAGTTTTCCCTGCAACTGTTATGTCTGCCAAAAGTGAACAGTTACCACTATGGTACCAGATATGTTAGCATGAAAGATTCAATTTAGATACTGTGAAAAACGTTGTGAGTGTGAGAGCAATGAAGCAATGCAATACGTCTCTAGGGAGAGTACAGATTCTTCAGCACTGGGGGTCTTTATGGTCAAGTTGGACAAAAAAATCAGCAGGAATAACACTGGGATCACTGATCTTACCTTAGCACAGGGGATGCATGAAATGACCTCTTGAGATCTCTTCCAAGCCCTATTTTCTTGCAATTTTTTGCTGTAGTTTTTCTTATGCTAAGTATTTTATGGGATTAATAAGGTATTCCAGGATTAAAGCTATCAGTAACCGTTGCAACCTTTAAGCATAAGAGAAATTCTGTCAAAACATAGGAAAGAAGTAAGTTACTAATGCAGCTGACTTGATTGAAATGAAATGAAATCCAGCCCAAGGAAGCTGAAATAAAATTCTAAGGAGATCATTAGAAGCTAAATGGGGCTCTTGTTGACTTCTAAACACCCATTGGTGTGTATATATATATAGGGATTTTTATTTGGGCAGGATGAATGGATGCAATTATATGAGCACAGGTCCTGTGAGTCACTTCTGAGAAAAATTTGACTCTTAGATCGTAGGCTGGAAAAATGAATATTTAGGTAACGTTGGTTCTCTCCGCAAGGATTGCTGAGGCCCTGCTCTACTCAGCTGTGCTATGCATGTAAGTGAAGGCTCTATTAAGCCTGGCAGGGGTCTGATTACTTAGGGACAGTTGGGAATCAGCCTGGCACGAAGGCTGATTTGGGAAGTCATTTGGGAAGGCACTGCTAAGCTGAAGCTAAGAAAGCAACCTGATCCTAAACAATCAACATTAGATGTCAACAATCTAATTTCCATCTTTGGTCTCTGGAAGTAACAACGTGCTGAGAATGAAGGGGTCCACTGCTCAGAAATTAAGTAAGTCTTGGTAGAGAGGAGAAATGTAACATAGCTGTGTGGTTCACAATTTTTCTTAATTGAGTGCTTGTAACATTTCCTAGAAGGGAGGAAAAAACTGCAATTTTTTTACCGGCTTACTATTGTTTTGGCTTCGGTCCCAATCCCTGCAAGCAAATCTCCATCAAGGGAGAATGAGTCCATGTTCACCGCAGCTTCTAGTGTGAACTGTCCCTCTCAATTTTGATTAACTCACGTCCTGCAATAAAACCTCTAAGCAAAGCAGATGATTGCCTGGTCACACCAGAGCAGAGAGCATGAACTTTCCTTCACATATCTTTCCATCTGAGACAGCTGTGACAGCTACTCACACTGTGGTTCTGCATTAAATATAAGACTAGAGCAATTGTCTGCAGAATAGTGCCTCTATCAGCACGCTTATTCCCACAGAGAATCATTAAAGCTGATTTTGCACAGAGTTGTCCACAAGGCAGTAAAAATGGTGCATGAGGCAACCAGATGCAAGAGCTTCCAGTAGGACTCAACTGAAGAGTTTGTTTGCAGCTCAGTACAGCACTCACAGAAGGAACTGCATGAATTTTGCAGTGCTAATGGGACTTAAATTCTCTGTACCATATATAGAGACTTTTTTTTCAATCATAAAGGGGAAGGGAGTTGACAGGCAGAGGCTGGGCACAGAACTATGCTTAGTCAGGCAGGCTCTATGTGCTACATTTCGGTACGCAAACACTCATAAACAATGATGAGAATTCAATGGATTTCCTAGATTTTCAGTGATCTTTCTGTCTGGACCTGCTGCATATGATAATGGAGCCCAGAGTACACATGCAGTGAAACCAGCAGGGCAGTCCTCAAAAACTCATGGTATCAATGGCCTTCTGCCTCCATTGCTTTGTGTGAGGCATGAGGTTGTACCACAGCAAACAGATAAAGCTGTGTTTAAGGAGAGTAGGGAGGGGAAATTAGCAGACCCATGGGTGAGCTATGATGGCAGCTGAGGCCAGAACATTCCTCTTCAATTGAATTTTCCTGGCATGCAGCTTCTAATACATTCTCCTCTAGAACTGCAAGAAAAATCAAAGTGGTTTTAATGTCTTCCAACACGAAAAAAGAGGGGGCATTACCATGCCATTCCATTGCTTCATTGGCTTGTAGAAAGAAAGAAGAATTTCTTTTGATCCTACACAAGAAGAAGCAGGTCTGTTTCTCATTCCACATTCAAAACTCATGGACATGGAAAAGGAACCCAAAGTTGCTCTCTCTCCAAGTATACATGGGGGCACACACATAATGCTTGATTTTACCAAGAAATACTGCCCATCAAGCCCATCTCCAACAGCGAGTGGAGTGTTAATTGTATAAGTTTTGGGTCACTTCAGTAATGCTATGGCTTAATCTTACTAAAAAGTTTGGTGTAAACATGAGGAAACAAGGATAAAGCCTCAACTGAATACTATTCAGCTATATTTCTGTCCTTATGGGTACAGTTCATTAGTAAATTAAACACTGATTCAATCTCTTGAGACATTGAATATTGAGGTGTTCTTTATTTTGAGTTCTCCAAAGTGTGCTTCTTTAAGACAGCTGGTCTCAACAACCTGCAGTTAGCATCTCCCCAAAAATCACTAACATTCTTCTGGCAGGATAAGCATGAAGGTGTGTTTTTGTGTGCAAGAGAGTGTGTGTGAGAGAGAAAATAGGAGAGAGAAACAAAGGAACCAAAAAATGGGGAGTGGGAGAGTCTGGTGTCTTTTATAGTGCCTACCCTTTCCCTCTGGTCTCTTTGTGAATCTGCTCAATTCTTTTGAGCAAAAAGCATTTTGCCTTATTGTAATGGAGGGACCCAGGTAAAAGGGCACCTTTAAAGAAAGACAAGGACTTTCTCTAAGGACACAGTATGTATGCCAAGGGCTTGCTAGTCACTTTACTGAATACTTATCCAGGCACTATTTAAACTGTTTCCATATGGCAAAGGTCTTTTTGAAAAAACACCCACTCAGATACCATATTAAAAAAAGGCTATCAGATTTCTTTGGCATTGTCTGCTTCACAAATCTCTCCTGGGTTTAAGCCAGGAGATTTATCTGCTCTATCCATCTAAAAATAGATGCTTCTCTCAGGTTTTGCTAATGTTTTACCTGGAACTGAAGTCAGGCTACCAGAGCTAGAGTTACGCAGTTTTCTCTCTAGTCTTTTTAAGGATTGCAACTTTTCTGTTCTTTCACTTCATCTTTTTTCCGAATTTTGACCTTTACAGAAACTTAGGCATTCTTAGTGAGTGTATGTAGAAGTGCCAGGGTTGCTAGCATTTACTGTCACCACTTTAATAAGATCTTTGGTATCTTTTTTTCATTATTGTACATGTATGTATTGTATTAGAATTAAATTGATGATTTTGTAATCTGTTGTTATTGTTAACATTGTGCATCAGTGCTTTGTTATCTTCCTCTATAGACCAGCAAAAAGCTTTTCCTATTTTCTACCTCCTCTTTAATGCAAGAATTTCCTTTTTTTTTTTCCTCTCTTTCTCTTTTTCTGATGTGACTGGACTGAACTGAAACTTTTGGGCACAACTCTGAGGAACTGATGGAATCTAAACTGCACTGGGACAGAAGCGAGCTGACAGTCTGGGCTGGAGACATATCTCTGAGCAAGAGGTTCCTCCTTGCATCATCCTTGCTCCCAGGAGTTACAGAGAAGAGGACGCTTGTAATTGGTTACTAATCTTCTTTTTCACACCAGCTTAGCCACTCTGGATGGCGGATGGTGGTGAGGGGACGGAGCCAACCATTGCCTGTCTATTTCTTACTCGCAGGCTCTGAGCTGGCCCTATTCACATCTACTATCTGAATTTACGGTCCCAACAGTCCCTGCTGGGTGGAAGAGGTTTCTCAAAGAGGTTTCTCATTTCTGTGTGCGGATATTTAATCTGAATTAGAAAGTAAGTAAAGTATCTAGTTTAAATAAACGCCATAGTTGCAGTACTTATTTAAACCTTGTCAGAGCCTCCTGACTGAAGTTACCATGAAACCTCTTGTGAAACTGTTGACCTTGTCTTTCTGGCATAGTATATGCATCCAGCAGGGAGGGCAAAAATGGCCACCTTTTCTCCAGAGCTCTGGCTGTAGGCAGCAGTGAGGAATACAGGGATAAAGGAAATTTAAAAGGAAAAGAATTTAAAACAGAATGCAGGAGTGCTGAGGGGTGAGGCAAAAGTTTGAATCCATTCCTATTTTTCTGACCTTGGGTATATCCCCTGCAAGTCCTCTGCTTCCCTTGCAGCCCTTTTGCAAGAGCACAGTGGCGACTGTGCAAATGCAACCCTTGCCTAGGGCTGCCCAGACAGCAAGTGTCTCCTGTCTTGCAATTCCAGGGATAATACGAAGCCTTTCATCATGCCATCACCTTGACATCATTAGGAACAGCAACTGCTTGTTTTACTTGTGATATATTGCTCTGATACAACCTAAATGTCAACCGGCTGCCTGCACATGTTACGCACAGAGAAAACAGTATAGCTCTCAGCTTCTAGCTTAGTTTGCAGACAAACTGAAATGCCTATATCCTAAAAAAAATGAGCAGAGGTAGGATATTGCAACCCAAGAAGTGATTAAAAGCAAATTCCCTTTTTATTTTTTGTGCCACTTGCCCTTTCACAGTGCTGGGAGAATGGAAGTTTTCCATACATTCTTAGCTCTTGCTTCTGGCCGGTTTCACCTCACTTTTGCCCATTCAAGGCATCAGCATATACGGTATTTATTTCTAAGGAACATTGTTTTTTTGAAAATTAAAGCCAATACCATCTTAGCAAGGGTACAAAAAGCTGTTTGTCTAAGAATTCTCATTGTTTAGTGATAAAATCATCCTAAATAAAAAATGCTGAGTGTTATTATCTCCCTCACTGCTACAACTGTCTTGTCACTCCATTCTGTTTTAAGAAAAACGGTGTAGTAAAAAGTGAGAGCCAGTCTCTGTGTTTTCCCCAAACTTTAGAAAGACAATCCAAGGCTTGGCTTGAAAGACGTGATTCTCCTTAGCAGGAAAATGCAAAAAATTCACTGAAGTTAAAGATGAATCTTTGTGTGCACTGGCAAAAAAAATGTTATGTTATAATGCTTTTGATGATTTTGTGAAAGCTGGGTTCGTTTTTAGAGAAAGATGGGTTTGATCCAGCACTGCTTTAGTTTGGTAATTGCATAAATACTTGCACATCATAAATCCAGTCAATTTTAAAGGGTGCACTTCAAGAGGGAAACATGACTTTTAAAAACCAGCTCTTAAATAGGCATAATCTGTCTTCTAGCTCTGGCAGTACACCTTTCCCTTTCTTTTAATTCCTGGCTGGGATGGTAGAAATAGATTCTGCACTGATCCCAGGAGAGTTTGGAAACAGTATTTTAGAACCACCAGATATCCAGAGATTAATCTACCCTGATGTGACTGCAGCTTTAAGAAAATTTGTTCAAGGACTAATTGGACTCATGCAGCTCTGCATGGCCTGCAAAGCCTATCCAAATATTTATCCAACTTCTTGCGCAGGTTTTGCAACCTGTGCTGTGTTCCTGGCTACCCCAGCTTAATCTGCTACCACTGCCGGTGGAACTACTGGGTAGGTATCCTGTAAAGGAGTAGGCTTACATGGCTGGTAGTCAAGGCAGGACCTACAATGCAGACATCATCTTAATGTGATGATGAAGTTAGGTGAACTGTTCTTGAGAGCCAAGTTACTCATATGTTCCTTATATGCCGATATTATGAACGGACTGTTTCTTAATAAGTGAAGGTAGTCTGCACTCCTCAGAAAGCAAAGTTTTCCTGTAGGTATTTGTAAATTAGATGCACACAAAAAATGTAGTCACTATACATAAAAGAAAAATATTAGGGCTTCCAGGAATTATGTAGAAGGTAAATATATAGCTTATTTTTGTTCCTATGAGACTGGTAAATGGTAAATTAAAGGCAAAAATACTATACTTAGGAAACATTGCAGGTGCAATTAAAATAAAGACAGGTAATAGCAATAGATAAAGCTGTAAAGGTGGCTATACTATAATGCATTGCAAGAGACTGTTTTTTGTGCTTTTCTGCTGCTGCAATGAAGGCTGTATTTATCAAAATAATTTAGTAGATACAGTTTTATCATAGTGCTTCAAAGTAACTGCAAACCTCTGACAGCTGCAGCTGTTTCAGACGCTGTAATGAAATGGAAGATGAGTCAGACTGACTCTGTGCCAAGGGATACTGCCAGTGCAATACAACCTCCGTGACACCTCCAGCGAGGAAAGCAATGTCAGTGAAGAGGAGGTGTCTAGAAAGGCTGAGCCAAAATATGCCCCAGTGACAGATCTTAAGAAAGGAGCTACGTCTCTTACAAGGGAAATTAGTAGATCTAAACCTCTTTATCTGGATTTGACACTGTTAGCCTCATCAGTAGAACGGCTTCTGCTAATGGGCAGACTGTACCTGCTAAACAGTGGTCACTATGGAACATATTTTAAGACATTCACCTTTGCTGGCAGCAGGACCAGTGAGTCTGGAGGCCTTATTGACACAGAGAGGTATTCTCCAATGCCTTCTCCCAGAAATGTCATTCAGTATAATGTTGTAAAAGAGAAATATGGATAGACTAGACAAACCAACAGCACTGAAGTGGTAGGCTTTTTTACTTTAAAAAAAAAAAAAGGAGGAGCAAAAACATAAAAAGCAACTGTAAGTTCGGTCAATAACAGAATAGTGTATTGGGATTAAACCCAGGAAAATCTAAAGCCACAATTCTACAGCCTTTGCTAACTAGAGTATACTAGAAAACTGTGGATATTTGCAAAATTATTAGTCTGCTACCAGTATTATGAGCTTTTATCAGATGGCATGTGAGACCTGCTAAGCAACTTAATAAGTGTAATCTGAGATATATATGCAACTGCCCAAAGGGCTCCCAGATAGGGATTTCTATAAAATTAGGAACTAAGTTGATAATAAAGGGAAGCAGGAACGCATTTTGTTCCTCCAACCACCTCCACTGAGCACACTGCTCCTTAGTGTCCTCTCATTTGCTGAGCAAGTAGAATAGTACTTGGTGTGAGCATGCTGGCTCCTAGCAGCACTATGGACTAAACAGCAACAAAATAAAGGCCTAGTCTATTTGCAATGGACCTTCCCGCAGTAAGTTAGTCAGTTTTTCCCTGCGGAAGGCTAAGGGTAGGAAGGAAGGATATTTTAGTGCCTAGGATAGGATTACATACCAGTTTTACATGAACACAGAAGTCTCCACATCCAGTCAGAAGCCATCTAGTCTACAGCATTGACTAGTATGAGATGCCACAGACAGAGGTTTAATGTCCCGTTTAGGTCAATTTCTTCCTAACCTCAGGCAGTTGGATGTTCCTTTACATCTTGAAACCCAATAGCTGATGTAGCCTAGGTTTTTTTAGCTAGTATAACCATGGCTAAAGCTATTTATAGTTCTGGTGAAATGGGCAGATACAGGGCCAGCTGAATTTATTCTGACAAAAACTTTTCTACCTGGGCAAGGATCAAGAGCTGACCATCTTCACCCTTCTTTCTGAGACTGCTAGAAATTACGCTGTTACATGGAGGGCAACAGGGCTTTCTCCAAGCAATGCTGGATTTTTACATTTTCCTTGAATTCCCAGAGGTCTCTACATGCATTCCCACCAGCAGCTACATTGGAGAACACTGCTCGGGGCTGTGGAACTTACCAGGGAAGTACTTACCCGGGAGGTAGTGTAAATATGTAAATACGGTTGTATACCAAAACTGTATGAAGGAGTATAGCTAATCTAAAAAGTTACATCCTTGTGGCTTACACTAGAGATTTTTCGGTTATTCATATCATCTTCAGACTTAAATACTCTTCCCTGCTCTAACTTCACTTCAGATCCCAAGAGAGGTGGAAGTTATCAATACGATCACTCCACTGTTTAGCACCTTACATCACTTTGCATCTCTTTACTGCCTCCTCCTTCCTCCTCATGCCAGATTGCTCTTTATGTTCACACCCTTCTAGCCCTAAAGATGTTATAATCTAGCATTCAGTTTCTTTCTGTGTGTCCCTCTCATCCTGCCCATCCCAACATCCAAACATTTTCTTTCATGACTCCTCCCTTTATACTTTCTGAGGCCTTTTGTAGAGATGGAATTACCTCTTACTTCTAGTTTTTAAAGCTTTTATCTTCTTGTTTAAATTCTTCCTTAAGTTGTTGTTGTTCTGCAAACACTAACCCGCTCCAACCCATCCAGCTTGTTGGTCTTATGTATTGGCATTGGGTTGGAATAATGGCTACAGGTCACTGGAGCTGCAATAAATGCAGTATAAAAGTTTCCCATCTGGTGTGCCACAGATCTGCATGGCAACGGAGAAAAGATATGTAGGATTTTAATTTTCTAAGCCATTGTATATTTGGCTCCTTTCCTGAGGATGCCATCCCCACTCCACTTGGTGGGCTACGCAACTCCAGGTGACCCAAAAGCCGGAGATGGACTTCTCCCAGTTAAATGATGTTCGTTTTCATTGATAACGAGAAATAGAAATTTTCATATATTTTCCTCCATTCTTTAGGTAAGAGAGCTGAAGCAGAGACCGGCTTGCTCAAGGCCACAATGGGTGGAGGATGGGATTAGAACTCCTGATCTGCATATTCATTATTAAGCAGTATAAACTCTGTCAGTGTCCCTGCTCATTTTTAATAACATAAAGGAGAGGATTTTAAAAATCAGAGATTGAAGTTAGAATCTTGAACCCATATTCAGATCATTACTGTGACTAACTTTGACAGCACTGCAAGCCAGCAGCTCCCTTTGACAACTTAGGGCTTCAGTAAGCTAGACCAAGGCTTGAATATTGACTTTGGAAGCCATCTTTAGCTTCTGTCTTTATTTTGTATTTTTTTAAACCTGGCAAAAGCATATTCAGGAAATTATGTGACATTTACTAAGTTTATCCCTATTCATAATGTTTAATGCCAAGGAAAAGTGATAGTGGCACACACAACCTACTGGCTGATCCTTTTGACATTGCAGAAATCTGATAGTTTGTTTTTTTCCCTCTATTTTTATAGTTCTCCGCAGCTTGATCCTTGGCAAAAGCACATGACAGACAATAATTGCAGAACACTAACAAAAGAAACAGGAGAGGGAGAGTGATTTGAGACAGGAGATAAAAGTGAGCTGGAATATCAAGGAGACACTTGGCAATACTGGAAGTCCCTGGACAGTTAGCCAGGTGGCTGCTGATGACACTAGTAGGAGGGTTTAAGAAGTGACCTTTTGCAGGTACTCCTAAGCACTGGTCAGCCAGAGGTTACCACTGCAAAACTGGGACTATGTAACAGAGCATGAGAATACTTCTAGTCCAATTTAGTGCATGGTCTGCATCATTAATTTAAATCAGTGCTGAAAGGATCAGTAACTGCCGAAGGAGGGAGATAAGAAACTAGCTGAGATAATAATTGCTTAAAGTGCTATGTCTATGCCTACAAGAAGTCAGTAGTAGAGGGAGTGCTGAGTACTGTTCAGATGATTCAGCCAAAAGGCCTGCAGGAGTGATTTGCTGTGTGACTCACAAGGAAGAAGTGTTGCAACTGAAAGTCTGGGACTGTAGCTGGTTCCTGCCCAGCAGGGCCAGAGGTGGATTGCAACCACCTGCATGAGAAAAGAGCATTTCAACGATATAAGTTATCATTTTAATGCAGATATATTTCACATGAACAAGCCACAGAAGTTTTTTTAAATTTAGCACTTCAAAAGGAAAAAAAAAAAAGTTTGTCACACTTGAGTGTGCCAGTACTGCATGCCAGTAGATGGCACACAGTCTTCCTGCTTATGCAGTTGAAGTGCAGGAAAAAGTCCTGCGGAAGCGATCCCAGGAGGGTTATTGAACTGGTAATAACAAAGCAGTGACGGCATGATGCACAAATGCTGTTCAGTCCCATTTAGGCTTCTCATATGTTTGTATTGTTGTGGTTCCAGACTGCTAATACCTTAAGCCTCAGGCTCTAACTTGAGCAGGAAGGGTTTATTTTTGGAAGAAGAATCTTACCCGTAGATGAGTGCCTGTGATACCAACACATTTTTTTAATTAAAAAAAAAAAAAAAAAACACACCATACAATGAAGCTTAGGCTAAACTGAAAAGGTTCAGCCCAAAAGATCGTTGTACCACCGAGAACAAGCAAGTCAGAGCCCAGACTGAAAAGTCTGTGTCTCAAGATGCATTGCACTGCCAACACTGTATCTAGGAAGTGGAGGTGAAGAAGAAATGCAGCTGGGTGGGCTCATCCATTCGAGAATGGATTAAGAGCAGTTCTATGGGTGCAGAGCCACCATGAGGGTGAACAGCCAAATTGAGCAGGACCGTGGCCACCCAGGGAAAATTCACACAAGTCCTGAGGTTTGGTGCACAGGAGGCAGCAACTGGGAGGAGCCTGTGGAAGAGGGGAGGAGCATATGAGGGGTCTCACTTTTAGGCATCCAATGTATTGGTGTAGTTATGAGCCTAATCATGTCTCAGTCACTAATTTGAAAGTCATCTGAGAGATGCTTTGGGCAGGTATCTCTAGATATCTGCAGTGGAGCACTGACACATGAGCTAATCATTGTCAGGGGTATAATCAGGGAAATCCAAGATGTGAGACATCCTAAAATTCACTTCTGCATTGCCCTCTGAAATCCACTTGCTAAGTGTTCAGTTCAGCTCCCTAAACATATGTCTAGTGCCATCAAATGTGCCTAAGGTACCTAAGACAGCCATATGGAGCAGGCAGATATTATTACAAGACTTACCAGTGACCCACACCCTCTGCAGTGCCAGTGGGAGGCTGAGAGGGATACCAGAGGGCACTCTCAGATGTCTGTACGTGACCATGGTCAGGTAACTGAACTGAGCCGGATGGCTAGACCCCCACTGACTGTACAGCTGAGAGAGACTAGTTCAGATACAGAAGCTGACACTCTATTCGTAAAAGTTAAGCAAAAGGGATCACCCTGTAAGTCAAAACACAAAGTGTCTCTTCAGCAAAGGTAAGAATCAGGAGCCACGTTGCTGAAATCGTGTTCTTTGATCCAATACCTTACCTGGAACTGCAGCTCTCACAACTTCTCTATTTATTCCTTTTTACATAAAACATTCATACTAGTCTACTTTCACCAGCCTGATTGTGAAGCTTAATTAAGCTTTATTAACTGATTAATTAATTAATGGAGCTCTATTAACTGATTGCAACAGTCTTTTTTTGTCTTTAATCTTACCTCTTCATGTAACTTTTGAGTTACAACCTACCTTTAAAAATTCATGCTAGATGTTTTCCAAAAACTTCTAAGTCGTAATCCTCCACATAAAAGGTTAATTGCTCCTTCGAACTTTAATCTTTTGGGTTTTCCCTAGGAAAATCTCCTTATCATTTATTTAAAAAGCATTATTAATTTCCAGCCAAGTGCCGACTCAGACTGATTAGAGATGACAATGACTTTGGAAATACCGATTGAAACAAGCACTGTATTCCTATTAAAGTCAATAGCTGCCCATAAATGAAGTTAGTGCGGTGCACTATGTTCCTGTGATTATATTATATTAAGTATGTTATGTAAAAGATAGCAGTCATTAACGAGGAGAAGGAGTACACAATTCCTTTCATTACATAATGTACAAGGGAAGGTAAATCTTCAGCACCTGTTGAGTTCAAGGGGAAAGACCTGATTAGGCTCATTATGAGGCCTGATTAGGCTCACGGAGCAAACGGAGAAAATTTAATAAAGCTAGCTTATTAGTGAAAAGAGCCTCCTCCAAAGCAGAGATTCATGGCTAATTTTTGCAAGTTAGCTTTGTGCTGTTGGTGGATGTCCCTTCCTTTTCAGTTATGTCTCCTGTAGCCCATTTTCACTCTCATCAGTGAAACAGTGGAAAGCCCCCAGTGGTTCACAGAAGGCTGAAAGGAATTTGACTTTTTTGTCCAATACAAAGGATAAATTAAAGAAAAATCCAACTCAAAGCAACAGATATTATTGGAATGGAAGAAGCAGGAGATCAATATGCAGTACTTAGCATGTGTCTCAATTATCTTCCAGAATAGGAAGCAGATGTTTATAAACTGTGGATCTCTGAGATGAGGGTTTAATTTCCCATTAAACCTAACACTATGTGTGTGTAGGCTGCAGCTAAAAGGGACAGTCCCACTCCCCCGCCTGTGGCTGTGCACTCCCATTGCCTCAGACCTAGTGATGACAGAGCTGCAAGAGTATATGCTTCAGCTAGCTGAGCCGACAGAAATAAAGTACATCCCACTCCAAATGAGTAGGATTCACTCAGATCAGTAAGCTGAACTGACTCATCCTGCATAATCACTGGGTCCAGCGCAAGGAAGGGAACAAGACCTTGCCACTGGGGAAGGAGGAAGCAAGAAAGGAAAGGAGAATAGGTCCATCCTGCTAGTAGCAGTCTGCAGCTGCACTGGCTTAAGTGTAACATTAAACTATACCCTTAATGTGTCAAAGAAATTATCCCAGTATATTACACTATTATAATTATACTACAGCTATGCTAAAAACAAGTGATTTAATAGATAAAAGAAAATACCAGCCTAAGAACTTGATACCCTTTATTCCATCTGTTCATAGGCAGTACTATTTTTTAAGCCAATATAAATAATAATAATATAGATGAGTATTCCACTGTGCAAACAGGTATGTTTTTGCAAACAACACCACATGCCAGAGACTGTCCAGGCAAACAAAACAGGTATGATGGTAGCTATAGGACAAAAGAGTGAGTTTTCATCCCCACTTTACAAATGAAGAACTGATGCACGCCCCAGTTAAGGAAGCTGTTTGCGATTAGTATAAACTCTGTTGCACATCTGGGAATTGAATAGTTTTCCCTTAAAACATGGGTCAGCACTTTTACAGAGAAACCACAGATGGTGAGGATGACCTTAGACAGTGACAGTCTGAATGGGAACAGCCACTTTGACAACATTTCCAGACTATCAACTGTTTGGGAGTATTTTTTAAAGCTTTATTTTCAGCCCCTTCATGCTTGGGACTTAGATTTTTTTTTTTAAACAATGATAAAATATGATACTTGAATTTACATTAGTCATTCTGAATAGCAGAAATATTTATCTACCTCTATGAAGTATTAAAGTTTGCAAGCCTGCAATATTTAAAATTCTAAAGGACACCAAATAAAGGTTTTTAATATCCATATATTTCTGATACTTTAATTTACGTCTTGGGACAATTTTGACATTGAAGACTGGTGTTGTATAAGCAGTAATTATGAACTCTGCCTCTGCCATTGCAATAACTATAAAATTTTCCCAGAAACATTAATCAAAGCTATTTGAATCCCTTATGCCAGCATTTCCCATAATGTAAGGCGAGCATCTTTGGGTGCAAGAGGTGTCTGGGGAGTTTTGACACTGGAACACGCTAATCAGTATGGAAGCAGACTTGGAAAAAATATTTTGGGAATTTTTGTGCTATTTCTGGAACAGTTATGGATTTCAGGAATTTCAAGGGCTACATTTGTACAGGTGCGCTTTGGAAATTCTGTGTATTTCTAACAAGATAGATCAGACGCACTGATCTCTTCTAAAATGAATCTACCAGATTTAATGGTGAAATGCTGTATTTACTTAGGAAAGCACAAAAAAGTGCAAATATGATAAGATCAGAATCCTAGTTTATACTGCTGAAGGGGTGTTTTCCTCATCCCAAGCTTCATTGGCCAGTGCTAGAGAGAGCATACCGGAGTGGAACACTATAATCTGCTGTGGCAAATCATGTGCTCTTTTGTTAACTACTGAGGTAAAGTGCACATGCTTAACGAACAGATCAAATCATGGCCGAAGAGACTTCTGTTTGTTACGCTGCATCTGGCATTCAAAGTTAGACAGTTTTCAGCATCATGGTGCGTATAAACCCAGCACAGGTCTTGCTTACCTAGGCATAACTCATGTGGGGAGCTGCTTCCAATTTCACCTGTGGAAGGGAGAACAAAAATCTGGGCTGTAATGTCTCTTTCCTCTCCTGGCTGCAGATTCGTCTTTCAAACTTCCTCTGAAAAACAAAGAGTGAAATAAACTCTGGCTCTCCTGAAGTCAGTGGCAAAATTCCCATCGACTTTTTCTTTCTTAGCAACTCTCCTCTTAATTTTTCTGGTTGATTCAGCAAAGCCATCAAACGAAAGAACCTGTTCTCCTTCTACCTCCTCCTGTTTTGCCTGCTGCCCTGACCTAGGGACTAGCTGTTGACTTTGGTGCCGAGTGCCTCAGTGCACTGGAATTTACTGTCAGAAAGGAAACACTGTGACTGCTATAGGACACCATGGGGCATGTGTTGCTTACACAGTAATGTCACTCTTTGGGTCATTGTAAGGCAGAAGGTAAAGCTGACAAGTGGTGTTTATCTGTCAACGACAGCTTGCACATGCCTTGAAGTGTCTCCAAGCCGACTTGTCTTGGAAAAAAAAATGCAATCGAGGCTTTAAAGTTTAATCTTCTCTCATCTTGCCACATAGAGTAAGACCCCATTTGTGGATGCTACATCTATACAGAAAATATTTCTCATCGCTTCTCATCCAAGGTCATGTCTCATTTACATGGCAGAAGAGTAAAGTGCATGACAGAGTAGGAAAGTCTTTTTTCTGGGAGGTCTGCAGTGTAAGACTCTGATTAAGCTGAGCTGGCTAGGTAGATTCAGGTGTCCTTCATCAACACTAAAAAATTCAGCAAAGATATCAGCTCCAAAGGACTGCCTTCATGGATCAGATGCAGACTTAAAAAGTTAAAAGTATCTTGAGATGCAGCAGGCTTCCATGCTAAGGTGTCTCTCTCTCTCTGTCCTGCAAGCAGAGAAGGTGTGTGATTTCTAGTTGTACAGTTTTAGTCTATCACTTGCCAGTATGGTAGAAATTGACATCACTGGTTTGTCATTTTTACTGGTAGAAAATAAAAGATGCTCTGTGGGTTAGCAGTGATAGCAAAAAGAAACACATACACCAAAATCTAGAATGTCCTATTGTAAACAGCTTATATGGCAAAGGAAGAATCCAAACACAAGGTGATGTCACTATGATGGGATTCTGCTGCAGACGTGGAGAACAGGATTTTCAGGCGTTGTGCAGGAGGGAGGGGAAGTGAGATTGGAGTGGGTCTCGGGCACTATTAAACCTGATTCCTGGGGAAGCATGTTTATCGGTTCCCCCGATGGGAAGGAGGGCTCTGTCTGCTGCTACTCTACATCCGTTGTCCTTTGACTCAAAAAATGAGTTTGTTTCCTGGAGGCTCTGAAGCTCCAAATATTAGATCTGGTGAAAAATGATCTTCCCTCATGTAAGACTTCAAAACTTTGGATTCTTTATTCATATAAAAATTAGATACTTCTAAAGTTAAAATAGACAAGGATAGATAGATAGAAATAGATAGACATAGACAGATATAGATAGACAAGGATGCCAACGAGTCCAGCCACCCACCCACATGGGATGGGAGAGAGAATGCTTTGCAATCCAGCTTCAGCTGATTTTTAGCCATTTCAGTGAGCTGCACAGTTCCAAACACAAGACTGAAACAAAAATAATCCTAGCATAGTCTGGTAATAAGGACATTCCCGTGTGAGATGAGAGAGACATTCAAGACTTTGATTTAAATCTATCAAAGGAGAGACTTGGTTATAAGTTTCTTATGTTCTAGTTTAATGCCCTGACTACGGATTGCTTGTTGTTTTGAATTGTATATCATCATTTTTTGACTTTTGTCAAGGTTTTGCCTTATATGGACTGGGAATCTTTTCCCATTTTCCTCTAAACTGATCATTTCTGGCCAGCATTCTTCTTTCAGTGAATCAGCTTTTTTCAAGACTAATGAAGCATTTCAGCAGAAAAAATTTAAATAGTTTTGTTGAAGATTTGTGTCCCAGGTCTTGTGGGCATCAGCCCTGATCCTCTGGCTAGGTGGCAAGACAAAGATTTTTCTCTGGTAACAAATAGACACTGACTTACTAGAATAGAGACTGAAGTAAGTGAGAGCGTTCAGTCCTAGGAATAGCAGCAAATAGGAAATTATGGATGCAGATCTAGCAGCTGCAAGAGCAAATAAATGCTTTGGATGTATGACCAAGGGAATTTATTAAAAAACAGACAAGAGAGGATGATTTAATTATTTGACTCCTTAGCTGCTGTTTGGAAACTACTGAAGGAGCTGTACAGAGTAAAAATAGGATACTTGTGGTTGGGAAGGAGACCAGGGAAGGTCAACAAGAGTAATTGAGGCAGGAATGGATGTGAAAGACTCAGAGAGCTTAGTGTGTTTGGTCCCTGAAGTGGCAGATGAGAGTCCTTGTGATGATACACAAAAGGCAAAGGGTGATGAGGATTAATTTTGGTCAGAATATATTCACTTTATAGAAGGGGTAAAATACAAAGTCACAAGCTAAATTAGGGAAGGAGAATAGCAAGTTATGAGAAGGCCCTTTTTCACCTGGAGACATGAGGCAATCTGTACAAAATAGCAAGTGCTTTTAGCAATAGGGTAAGTTAATGAAATGCTAGCTGGGAAAAACCACAGACTCTAATTCTATCCACTGGGGTACAGAGAGTGGGCTAGAAACAGGGTGGAGCTCGGTTCTTTCCACCTCAGAACTGCTGTGGAGGGTCTGGCTCAGTCCAGTGCAGGTAGACTGGCCCTGGAGTCAGAAGGTATCCATGAGTGGTTCATGGCCCTTTCACTTGCTCTAGAGTTGTGTGTGCCTCACAGAAGAAGAGCTAGATGCTTCCTACTCTGGCTCAGGTGATTCACCAGATGAGTCTAACCAGGTGAGTGATCGGCATATACAGAGTAGAACTGAAGGAAATAACAACAGAACCAGAACTTTGTAGAATGAATAAATGAATACCATTACTAACAGAAAGTGTACAGGTTAGGTTGTGGTCCAAAAAGCCTAAGAGTAGATGTGGGCAAAATGGAACAAAAACAAATAGGTCTAGCAAACTCCAGAAAAGTGTCAGGTTTTTCCTTCTTTTCTGACCAATCTTACAGCAGTTTGGACATTTTTTGCCAAAATTCACATCTCTAGTGTACACAGTGATAGGGACAGTTTGGTGATTGCCATGCACTCTACAAATGTGGAAGAGAAGTATACTTGTGAAAGGCGAGCTCTGAAGAACATTTATCCAATAGCACCAAAGTAGTAAAAACTACTGCAGCGTAAGCAAGATGGGATCAATATTGTGACAACGTTTGTGCAGGAAGACAAATAAACTGAATTGCCTAGGTAGTCCTAGGTTGGAGTCCTATTTATTATGCAGCCACAACTTCTCAATTAAAAAAAATCACAGCTTGTTCCCCACAGCTGAAGATACCTTTCTCAACAGAAACAAATTTCTTTCACTGTGGCTACCAAAAGAAATGTCAAAAGTAAATCAAAAGTATGCAAATGAATGAGATCCGTCACCTCTGCCAACGGCCTAAACAACGGTCCAGAAAGAACTGGGGATGCCTCCTGATTAGAAGAAAGTATGTATCAACTTTATTTTATTTTTCCTGTATAATATAGCTGTAGGTACTTGAGGCAGGGATTCAGCTGGGGATTGGGTTGAAACAAATAAAATATGTTTTACCTTTCCTAGGAAACAAACTGTTTCCCTTGTCACCACTAATGCCAAGATACACTCAGACATGAAAGCCCATATCTACCCCAGGGGCATCCTTTAAAATGCAGTTACAAATTAAATCAAAAAAAAAGTCACAACACTGAAATTTTTGATCAGAGCAAAAGAGAATATAATGTCAAATGAAATGAATTATACAAGCATAATGTAAGGGTAGGATTAAGAAAGGAAAGAATGAAAATGTGAGTAAATTTTGACATGCTTGCTATTTCTCAATTTTATTTCCTTTCATGTAGCTGAAGAGCCTTTTGCTTGCACTCTGAGCTCGTCTTTACAAAACAGAGACCTCATGAAGCACGCATCTCTACACATGCTACAAAGCCCACTATAGTATCTCATTACTTTTTTCTACACACAACCTTTCTTTTTCCTTTGCTGCCTAGCAGAGGTTATAGAGCCAGTTTAGTCTTTCTGGCTTTGTTTACTATACTTGTAAATAAACAGGACTAAGGGATGGGTTCAGGTTTGTCCTCTGATTATGCACACTGGGAAACCGTTGGCGTGCTCCCTAGTACTGTTTTGGCTCATGCCAGCTAACACTATCCCTCTTGATGCTTCAGTATAGCTCAGGTACATGCCAGCAACCATTCCCTGTGGACGTTCTGGCTCCAATCTGCCTGTTTTGGGGTAGAAGGGGAGTTTAGCTGTGTGGATATGAACTATGCCGTTCTCCTTGGTCTCAGGGCCAGTGAAAGATCTCAGCACTGATTTATTTAGTAGCATAAAAGTAATCTGTGAATTAGAGTCTCTTTTCCTCAGTTTCCTTCTTCCTCTGTGTCTCCTGCAAAAGAAGCCCTGTAAGGACGTGAGGATAGGCACTGGCCTCCTCTCCTTTCTCAGCAAGAGGTGGCTATGGAGGTCCTCTCTAACCCATCTGGTTCTAGTCTGTGACCGTATTTATTGTTTGTATTAAAAGGAGTTAGCTATGTGCAAACATGCAGTTCTCAGCATCTTTTAGCATACGGTGGGTGAAATGCAAAGTGAACTATCTTTACGTCTTGTAAAAGTCCATTCAGGAAACACCGTGCTGGAGAGAATCAGCCAAGGCGTGTTATGCTTCATCCCTCTCTGGTTCCAGCCATCACAGTGTTCATTGCCTGGATGGGGATAGCAGACAGAGGAATAAGACAAAATGGTCTCTGCAACATTTTTAGGTCTGTGCATGCAGGGATTCCCCAAAGTTACCACAATCAGACACAGAAGTACAAAATCCCCAGGTAGTTACTTAGGGCAGCTTTCTGTTTGCATATCTCAATGATATAAGAAGACTTACTTAGATAGTCATATGAAACAAAAGGGAAAAATAGCTTTAATACTCCCTGTTTGTGTTCCTGCAGGCAGGAGTCTTGCCCTTCTCTGTATTTTGTGGCACATGGATCAGTCAAATAATAAAACATCACAATGAGTAGGGCAGAAACCTGATGCTGAGAAGTAGTAGGTGATAGTCGTTTCTTAAAGAAAGGAATGAAATTCCTGTCCCTTAAAAGATATAAATATAAAGTGGCTAAATAGCCAGAAAACACAGTAGGGAAAACAATCATGCATGGGCAGGAGGATAAACAGGCAAGATCACCTGATAGACCTCTTCCATCTCTAACTCCTATGTAAGGATGTAAATTCTGATTTCCATAACACTCGGGTGTATTTAGTCGGTGTGCAGGTTGTCTAGTAGTATCTTATTGATGTGTGGGAACACCTTCCTATGTTTTAATAGCATGAAACCTTTGAGAATCTGTTTATCTATTCCATTAATTATTACAGTTGTGTCTCAAAATCCCCAAAGGGAATGACAAAATAAATCCTAGTATCCCTGATTAACTAGACCTCCATTTCTAATGCCTACATATTCATAGTTTAAATAGGAGTTTAAGAGGAGGGCGGCCCAGTGGCTTAGTTTAGTGGCTCAGTGCGTGTGCTACAGATTGTATTTCCATTCCTTCTGTCTTGTTTCCTGGCTTGGCAAAGGCAAGGAGTTTTGCATCTCCTGGATGAGTGGAAAGGAGAGTATTGCGTCTCTCAGCAGTGACCTCTCCAGTTAATGATGTAGCAGTGCTGAAAGGAACTCTGTAGTCTCACCTAAGCCAAAATGAGGATGGCAGCAGCAAGGAAAGGACCCAAGAAAGTGCAGAGAATGTAAAAAGGAGGAGACATGGAACACAGCAATCTTTTTTTCTTCCTTAATATCACAAAGCATTCTACTTCTCAATCCTTTGTCTTTGGACGCCACTTTCTCTCAAAAGAAGAAAATAACACTAAGTTTAACTGTAGGCATACTTTTCATATTTATTTGTTCCTTTTCTGTTGTGGAAAAGGGGCAAATGCACGCAGGTAGCTCCTGTAAGTTCTGCAGGCTGGAGGGACTCTTAATAACTTGGCAGTTGCCTTTTGTACCTCTGTCTGCGTGTGTGTGCGTGTCTGTGTGTGACAGAGACAGAGAGAGAGAGAGAGAGCGCGGTGCTGCTGAATTTAGAAAGTTATAGATGTTCTCATCAGCCCCATGCAATGCAGCAGAGATTCCTTCCAAAAGCCAAGAGAGCAGAGGCTGCAGACAACAGATGTGAGAGGGGTTCCCATAACTGTCAATTTTCAGAGTGTTTGCATTGAAAAGAGAGGAGGTGCTACTTTGATTGATATTTCAGTTGCAGTATATAAAGCAGAGGAATTCTTCTCCCCCTCTGCTTGTCATACTGATCTGCATACTCTCTCAACTGGACTTGGGTCTACTACTTACTGTATCTGAAAGACTGAAACTCATTGGGAATAAAGATTTCTTGTAACAATGCCGGAACCCACCAAGAAAGATGGTAAGCATAACAAATATAACCTGAGCATTTCTTATTTACATGACCTATGAGTACACACAAAAATACCCTGTATATCATCTTGCATGGTTTAAAGAACAAGTGATATCTGAGAGTGATAGCCTTATAACATCATTATATTATCACAAATTATTGCTCCTTTTATGATAAGAAGTGACCTTCAGGTAGGTGTAGAGCACAGAAAAGCTGGACCTTAAAATATTTTAGACAATACACAATGGTTTAGCAGAAATACCAAGAAACTACTTGATTGGTCAAATATTGCATTCACTTTTTAAAGACTGAAGAATTTTTGTAGTGCAATTAATGACCTCTCTATAGCTAAGATATCCAGACTCTGGAAAAAAGGGTGCAAACCATTCTTACGTTTAAAAAAATCAGTGTGTACTTACGCTTTTCATTAGTCTCTTGAAAATAAGGTTGTTTATATGATTAAATAGAAAGGATGTGTTCATGAATCAGTTTTAAGTTTTTGATAAAATATAATCTATATGTGTAATGCATAAGTGAAGAATGTAGTAAGTTATTCTGTACTAGTCAAAGTGGTGTGATATATTTTGCCACACTAGAGAAGTTATTATGATAGGCTTCAGGAGGATAGTTAAGAACAGCAATACCAGACTCTTTTCCACAGTAAAGTTCACAGCAAGGAAGCTGATTGTGTAGTTCGTTAGCAAGATACGAGTTATCCGTTGGAGGTAGTCCAAACAGATGGAGAAAGTTTAGGGACTAATAATTCATGATTTTTTAAAAACTGGCATTTATTTTTTACTATTTCGTAAATTTAAGCTAAATAAGCATCTTATAGTTACACTAATTCTATAGTCTTTTATTACTTTTTTCATACTTAGCCACTTTGAGAAATTTTGATAATTATTGTTTAGTATTGACAATATGCACAGCCTTTATTAAGTCATAAATTTGAAGTGTTGTCAAACAAGGGCAGATGTTGTCAAACATAGGCAGATTCCCTGATGCATCCCCAAATGCAAAAGTGAGTTTAATCTTCAAGATAATCTTTTGGAAAGAATAGGAGTCTTTAAATAGCATTTATTTCTCATCAATTCTGAAATATCTAATAGGTCCATGTTGTAGAATGAATAATTACGTTTGATTTAACATTGATCTATGAATAGAATTTGCTTTATTTTTGAAATAATTTCTAGTTTTGTGGAAGGCAAGAGCAGAGTAACTTTCAGGAGCATTATACAGTTTCAGCACCTTGTTGGGGTTTGGACATGTGAAAACTAAGCTTTTTGCAGGACTGAGCTTGAAGCAAGTAGTGTTGACAGACCAACATGATCATTTTACTTACTGGCTTTCCTTAGTGCTTGAGGACAATGATGGATGAAGTCTCTCTCTGAAAATAGCTACACCAAGTGCATGTATTAATACGAGAGCCTAATCCTCTATATTAAACCTACAGCCAAGCCCCTTCTAAAATGTCTTATTTGTAATGCAAATGATTTACACATGTATTAAGTGTCCTTTTTATTTGATCTTATTTGACTGGATATTGCACAGTTTAATCAGAACGCATTCTGTGACTACATACGTAAAAAAAAAAAAAGAAACATTTCTGCCCTTCTAAAAGAAATATAGTTTGGAGAGAAATTGTTTGGAGGCTTATGGTTTTCAAGACTATTTTTCTGTTTAAGATTAGATTATTTCAAAGATGTTTTTACAATATAGTGAATCGAAATGCAATTCCATGACTGTGTTACGAAATAAGTTTGGTAACTCTGAACAAAAATATATTGATAGTGGAACATATAAATGATTTGAGGTGAGTCAATATTCAGTGACGTAAGACAAACAGTACTGAAGCCTAAGTTCCTGGTGAAAGTAGAGTTCACAGATAAGAATGAACTCTGGAAAACTGACACATACAGGTTGTAGAGTGGTTCCTCCTCATTGTACTCAGCTCAACTGCAGCCTGTAGATCAGGGCAATAATGTGTTTATCTTACCGTACTTAAGAGATTCCTAAAATATTCTGGTAGATCAAGAACTCACCTGAGCAGGTCACAGTACCTGTAGTACTGCACTAATGGCAGGAATATTTGTAGTACTGTACTATGAATAGTACAGTACCAGTGCTAGAACTGGTAGTAGCTCTGTCAGTGAGAACTCAGACCCTCATGTGTCTGTCAAATGCCTGATCTCAAAGCACTTTCCAGTGTGTGGAGGACTGAAGGTAATTAATTAATGAAGATTAACCTTGGACTAGCTAGACTAACTACGTTCGGGGAGGCGGCACTGGAAGGACTCGCTGAGAAACCTTTGTGGAACTAGTGAACTAACTGCAATAGAAAGGAAAGAAAGAAGAGGCTTAAGGCTTCTGCATCGCGGAAGATTTCTTCTGCCATTTCCAAAAGAAGCAAGCTACATGAATGATCCCATACTCCTTATTCTCATAGGTCCTTTCATCAGAGTTAAGATGAGTCAGCAACTATGAAATCAGAAACTGGCTAACATTTGAATATTGAGAAAATCTCACCATTGCGTTTATGTCACTGGAATAAACGGCTAGATTTTGCAGAGGCAGTAGTGTTGCGAACTCCCAGTTTTTTTTCAGGTCAAATACTGAACTATTTTAAGATCATTAGATTACCAAAGTGGGAAATTCCTGATTTGGTGAGAGGGTAGCCCCACAGTGCACATTTACACAAACAGGATCACCAACTTAAACACACACTCAACTGAGAGAAGGTTGTTGGAGCACTTCAGCCTAATGGAATTTGTCACTGCAAAGACAGGCTTCCATAATTAATGATTTAGGACCTTTGTCGTACTCCTAAAAAGTCAAAGTCCTGTATATTGTATCAGCTGTGGCTTCCTTGGAGGATATGCTCGTGTTGTTGAAAGATGGTTTTGTCTTGACCTGTTTAAAATTTCCCACTCACAAGGTGAAGACCACATCAGTGGGTATCCCGACAGCTGATCCCAGTGGATGACTAAGGTCACGAGGCCAAAGACCTTTTACCAGTGCAGTTAACTTGAACAGAGTTTTCCTGGTGGCTAACAAAATAACTCTCCCTCGTATAATTGCTTCCTGTAATTTATTATGATCGTTCAGCCAACCCTCTCTCTCCTCTCGTCCTTTTAATAATATTCCTAATAAGTGCTGCCCATTAATTAGCTGCCCTCTTAAACTGTCATAGGCTGTGACATTTGGCCATGCTCTTGTAAAAGTGCCAAGTCTATCAAGAGCAACCGTTTCCAACTATTTGTGGGCATCATCCCCCAGGCACAGGTGCAAGTCAGTCCCCAGTAGGCAACTCTGTAAATCTGTCATATTTATTCTCCCCAGTCTAGGAAATAATTCATGGCGATGAGTTAAGTGACCATTCCAAATTTTAAGCCAAAGCATTTATCAACTGCCTGCCAGCCTCATTTTCTATAGGTTTGCAAGATCTGCTTGAATGCTGCCTCGAGCATCCACACGTTGGCAAGGCATTAAATAAGAAAGTAGTATTTCTACTTTACCTACTGTTTTAGTAAAACTGTGTTAGATCTATGGACAGCATAAATTTAAAAGTTCTGAAGAAAACTGTGTGCAGACATCTGCTAGAAGGAGCATCTCTGAAACACAAAGCAATTTGTGAATGGAGGTAAACAAGCATTGCAGTAGAGGCTGCTTTGGAAATATGACAATACCATTTCCTCTTAAAATGCCCAGCCAAACAGCCTGTTTTCTATTGGCTTTTAACTGTGAAGGATTTTACTTCATTGCATGATTCTTGTGTAATTATATTTACATTACACTTACAATTTTTGAATCATTTAATTAGTTCTATCAAGAAAAAAGATACAGTCAAACAAATTTCATCAAAGGTAGATTTTGTCATATAAGAAAATGTATACTGCAGCATTTCAAAGGGAAATCAATTAGTATCGGGAATGGATGAAAGATCATTAAAGTAAGATTTCTTTTAATATCGTATTTTCAAAGTCAGAGAATTTTTCAGAGCTGAAAAAAGTTAAATGGAAATTCTACTTAAGTATATGAATTTTCCTGAAAATTCTCGAACCCAGCATGTGACCATCATATAACATCGCTCAGTGCTTTTCACCCAGAAGACTGGACCTGTACATTCATTTTACTGTGGCACCAAAACGGGTAGTGCAGCTGCTGCTGTCCTTGCTGCATAGATACATGCTTCAGTAAGACACAAAGAAAACATATAGACATTCGTCTTCTGCCGTCATCACTTTCCCTCTGCAGGACTGACTGTAAAATGCATTCTCATTATTCTAACTAGCTTCGGTCTTGGAGCCCACTCACACGCAAAGCCTGGCCCATACATGTCGTTTACAAATACCGTATTAAAGTGATGAGTTCTAATGTCAGACTTGCAGTGATACTAGCTTTGCCAGCTCTCTTTTCAGTTTCTAGCTCTTCACATTTTGGAGGTGGAAGAGGGAAGGAGGAAACCCTAACCCTTTATCTTATTTTCCCTATCAATTCTTCAGAAGGTTTCTCTTCATCACCTCTAGCTAATAAATTTAAAGCCCTTACAAACAGAAAGCAAACTTACACTTAAATATTGTAATCAGATCCGCAGGGGTGGGCCCTGCTACCGTGCTGAGCTCTATAGAGTGGTATCCTCCTGCACAGATCTTGTTGCACGTTGGGAGCTGGGCTGTTCTTAGACTGTTTTTGTGCTCTCACAGCTAATTTCCAAGTGGTGCTCCCACACTTCCTTCGGAGATATCAATCTGTCTCAGGTTTGTTCTTTGACCTTCCGCCTCACCTCTCTGCAGTTTAAGACTACTTTTCCAGTCACATTAACCTGACTGAAGAAAATCGACATTGGCAAAGAAAAATCCCAAAATTTGAATTGGTTTGGGCTTGTTGTTGTTGTTGTTATGGTGTAAATTGGAGGAAATGCATTCATTTTCTTTTTCCTTACATAATGCGTTGATTTTATTTTAATACAATCGTTAAGTGGATAACGCAAGACCGATCTGGCTGGCTGCTATTCTTGCTTGAGTTGAAAAGCTAGCCCACTCTGTGCATAAAGCAGTGCAGCTAGGCACAGGAAAACTATTAATGTGGTCACGCTAAAATCAAAAACTCATTGAGTTTAAGAGGAAAGCAGAGAATTGGCTTTTCAGTAGGCCAGAGGGTGCTTTGTACTTGGCAGAACTGAAATTAGCAAATGCTGCCTTTGTGCCTCCCTGTGCTGCACCTGTTGGGAAGATAAAAAAAGGACTGCCCAGTTCTTTCCCCTCATACCTCCTAAATATATCACTTAAGGAGAGCTTATTGAAAAAAAAAAAAAAAATCCTACAATGCCCTTCTGTTCCATGAAAAACTGGAGGATTTTCTTCCTTTTAGTTTCAGGGATCTACCAAAGAAGACAGGACAGTCTGTGGTCACATACAGGAAAAATAGCAGATATGTTTGGTGCAACTTTGGTTATCAAAACATTAGTAACCTGCACACACTTTAACAGTCCGTGGAAAAAGTATGCAGTACAACAGAAAAGAATCTGTTGCATGAAGGGGCATCCCAAGGGTAGTTTGAACTGAAAGAGCAGAACAAGTTTGAGGAGAAACTATCTGGAAAAATTCCTTCAGAATAGGGTCGAATATTAGAAGCAGTTCTTCCATTATTCGTCAGGGGAGCTCGTTGCACTTTATGACTACCTGAAGATTTTATTCTTTTGCTTTAAAGAGTTGTTGGTGTTTTAAGAGTTAGCGAAGAGAGGACCGATCTGACATGAATATACATGTTAGTTGACTGAAAATTTTGGTAAGTTTGCAACCATAGGAAGATCCTAATGGCCTTTACTCTGCAGCATTAGACTCAGTGATAGGAACTAGATGCCAAAATGGAGGTGTGCGTGTGAACCAGCTCCCAGCTCTGGAGTCACAGAGAGCAGTGGAGCCCAGACTGCTGTTCAGCTGACCAGCCAGCAGTTGCCTAAGCATAGGTACCTACTGCCATTTGAGATGCTCTAGGATACCTGGCAGATATGACTCGGGACCTATGAGAGACCTGTAATGTTCTGAAGTAGCAGCTAGAGCCCATGAGCCTATGCTAGAGCATCTGAGTGGCATTAAACATACCTCTGTTTAAAAAAATGAACTGAGCTCTTAGTAGCTATTTTAGGGTAAATACAAGCCTGATTCCATTTATTATAGTGGGAGCTCGAACAACTAGCTCACTCACTGTAGACACATTCATGTATATGCCCTTTCCGGTAAGTACATAAGGCTATAGAGTAATTCTTTATAATTTGCTCAATTAATTAAAGACTTTTTGTAATGGATAGTTTTATAAGATGAAGCGTTTATAACGCTTTTATAAGAAGCGTTGCACTCCAGAAACCGTTGTATGGGAGAGCTAGAATGCTCTTGAGCATGACTATTTGGGCCCAGATTCCTTTGAGCAGAGGAGGATGCAGCATTCTGTAATCTACTGGGTGCACTGATCAGCAGGCTGGGTGGTTTTTGTTTTGTTTTGTTTTGTTTTGTTTTGTCACTTAGGAGATCCAACTGTTTTCACTTGCTTTATTTTTGATAAGAGGGAGCCATTTTGTCTCATGGCTAAGCTGGACTTTTCAATTGACAGCAAATGGCACGTCTTTTTTATGTCAATGAGAAAAACTAGAAAGTTGCATTCCTGTTCAAATCAATGTGAATTCTTCTTCCTTTCTCCCATAACTTATTCCCACTTCCTCCAAAACTTTAAGCTGTTAGACAGATGACTAGTTATATCAAGGAGATTTTCTGCTACAAAGTACAAACACTTTTTATGTTAAGTAATAAGGCACTTTTTAATATTCTACACTGTGTTCAACAAAATACATGTAGCTTCAGGAACCTCCATGAACTTCTATTTCTGGAATTTCCTCTCTCTAGTTTGTCAGATATTGTTTTGGCTCCTTAATCTCACTGAACTAGCAGATGGTTCAGTGCCAACCAGAATGTCCAGAGTCTTGCAAAGATGAAGATGCTTGCAGAGGAGAACGCATTAGAGCCAAAACTCAGTTCTGTGTCTAAGAGGGTTATCTAATGTGTGGGAAGCCATTCTAGGAAGCAAGCCACAGCAATGGTTTCCGTGAATCTTCACCCCTTCCCGAGACGTCATAGTGATAGAGAATTACCATGGATTAAGAAATACAAAGATAGATTTCTTCTCAGAGACCTCCCAGAACCTGAAAAAGGCAGCATTCAGAGTAGTTTCTTTCTGGCTTCTCTCTCCCATTATCCATGTCTATATTTCTAATGACATCTTCAGAAAGTGATCAGTGGGACCTAGGCTAAGTGGTACAAGGTGGTTCACATCCACACCGCTTAGACGTACATCTTCTGGAAAAGGCTAATCATATCTGCAACACATTACTGAGTGGCCCAGGGTTTTTGTGTATGTTTTCAGTTCAGAATGCCAAAATAATGTGCGGCCTCTGTTGCAGTCACCTATAGTGGTGGTAGATACCATGATACTGAGATGTTGCATGCCCTGAAGCGTGATACTGCTAGATAAGGGGTAACTTAGGATGTTAGACCTTCTGGAAGAGTGTCGGAGGGTTGTTAAGCAGCAAGAGTCAAATCTGGCACAATCTCAGCCACCCTGCCTATAGACAATATCAAAGGGGTAAACCGCCCTAAAAGTTTTCCTAGGCTTTGTCTTGGAGGAAACTGATTATTCATTCCAGGAGAGACCCCAGAAACAAGATAACTTGCAAGTAGTGTAGTGCATGCGACTTACATAGAGTGCAGAGAGTCACAGTGTCAGGACACGGGAGCACAGCTGGGTGACTGTCATTTCACAGTTTAGAGGCCCCCTATGTCCCATCTCCATGTTCCCAAAAGTATACAGTTCCTGCAGCACAAAGGGAATCCTGCTGTGTCATACAGCAATGGAGCATGTTCAAGAGAGCCGTTGCTCTCCCTTCTCTGGAGATTAGTACATGTTTCTTAACATACTTTGCTTTCCTTTATCCCTATGTCTAATAGAAAATAGCATGTGATCTACTGCTTAGGGCAGTTGCCTTTGTAAGTGTTGGCTACAGCAAGTTATTTTGATCAGGTGATTATTACAAAAAGCTCTGTTCTAATTTAATTCTCTGGACGATCAAATGGTGGTTTTAGTAAGTGTCTGAATACGTTTTTCAGTAGCACCATGATGCTTCCTGTGAGGGATATATATCAAAATACACACTCATCAGGACTTTACAGGCACAAAATACCCTCCCAATTTTGGTCATAAATGCCAAGAGTAGGCTGCAGTCACACACATACACAGAGGAAGAAAGATTCCCTTCTCATATAGATTTATGCTTGCAAATCTGAGCTCAATGTGCATAGAAATAAATTGCATAGAAATTTGTTCCCCCTCTTATTGAACCTACTAGATGGAATTTGTTAGGAGCAAAGCAAAAGCAAATCACAAACCAGCTCCAACTTGTATTTTTTTCTTGAGCTGGAGTCATGCCTGAACTGTTATTCTGAAATCTTTGTTCAGCCAGAATGAAAGCCCGGTGTGAAAGCCTATCTCAAATTTTGTCCTTTCTCAGATCAAGGGTTATATCTCAACCACTGCCCTGAAGTTTTGATGAAATTAAACTGAACGCAGTTGCAGCTAAACCTGAAAGAGACCCCAAGTGAAAGACTTACTGGTTTAGCTGGTGGGACAGGTCTTACTTCTTAATCCTCACTCTTCACCTACTCTGGTGTGCTAGTCGGACTAAAGAGAGCAGTAATACATAGTTTTTAGATAGTTGTTGAATTCTCACCTTTGCACATTTTTATGTTCATGTTCATTACTTTCTGCCATGAGATCTTTTCTGTGCAAAGAAATGCACAAATTATGGCCCCTACCACCAGTTTTGGCTATCTATAAAGAACAACTTCATTTTAGGTGTGCCACCTTGTCATAATATTGGGTTTCTTAAAATCTGAATCGTTAGTGTTAATGTGATGGGACCTTTTACCCTTTTCTGACCTGGAATGAAACATTTCAAAGCATTTGCACTCTGGAATGTGCACAGAGTTGCATTTCTGTCTCTTCTTTTTTGAGACCTCTATTAAGTTTTCCAGGAATTAAAGCAGTATAGTTTCTAGCAAAAATTGCAGAAAACACTTATGCTCAGTGATGTGGGGAATGTCTGTAGCTAGAGAGATCTAGGAACAGTCACACAAGAAATACCATGCAGATGGAGTAATTCATCGAGTTCTGGATCTCATGCTGTGATATGCACACAGATACAGATATACATACACACACTATTGCACACTTGGCATCCCCTGTTTTTATGAGAACATGGTATCTAGGCCAAAAACCTTATTTTAGACCCAAAGAGGAGCTGTAATACCAATGGAGGCTGTGGCTGCCACTCCTCCACAGATGCAGACTCCAGTGAAGGCACAGAGGGTCAGATGCCTGGCGACATTTTTTCCATGGCATTCCCTCCAGCCTTACTAATCTTTCATCTAAGCTTTCCTTAGCCCTATTTTTAAAGGGGAAATCTGACCTCTGTCCTCTGCCCCTTCTTCTTTGCCCTTGTTTTGCATTTCCATGTTTTGCTATGAAGCTCTCTCTCTTATCCAGCAGTTTTTTTAGCTGGACAGAAAGCTTATCAGCTGTGACTGATTTACAAGAGCTTCTGAAATGTATTTTACTGTGATGCTTTGTGAGAGCCTTCATCTATGCATGTCACTTTACTGATTTACTGATGCAAACCCTCACACTTTGTCTGCAAATATCCTGGTATGATGTTATCCCAAAAGGCAAAGTTAAATGTTCTTTTTTCAGTGAAAACTTATAATTCTCACAGTTATCAAATGCTTTATCTTCATTGCTGCAGAATGAGATTGAGAGGTGGAAAATGTAACTGTATTAACACAGAAGAACATATGTAATGCAGTATGCATAAAACTCACAAAGGGGCACACATGACTTTCAGATGCATAAATATTGCTGCATGATCCACATGTGCCTAGTGCCATAGGTACCTTACATATCCTAATTTTCACTCACAGAGAAAGTCCTTTCACTGCACATGCGCAAAATATACCCAGCATTTTTTTGATAAAGCTTCTGCTGTGTGCTTAATTCTGAACATGCGAGCCACAACAACTATGTGTGTGCAAAAATGCATACAAAAAAGGAAAACCCCAAAAGTCAGTACATACAAATCCCTTTAACTAAGCAAATTTCTGAGTCTGACTTCTGATTCTTTTACTGTTTGATATCAGCCATGCTGCAACTCCGTTACAAAGCTTTCCTCAGTGGCTAATAATATTTTTTGAACAATTTTTTTTTTCCAGACTTACAAATCACTCATGGTTTGCATGTACCGGAACACTGGCATTCACAAAAAGCAGAAGTCTCTGTATTTCATAGCCCATAATTACGAGTTTCCCTTAGTAAGCTAAGAAAGTGGATACTACTGCTCTCTTTCTCATCTTGAATGGACATGAAAAACCTCAACTGAAAATATATGAACTTATATAAACTCAATTGAAATGGTTAAAAGTGGTTTTTTTTATTTTTTTTTCCACAAGCCTGATAACTGAAAATTAACATTTAATTTTTCAGGTAGGAATTAATAATGATTTGTCAGTGAAGCTATTACAAACTATCTTTAATCACCTGTGTGCCTGACAGCCTTGTATCATGATTCCTTGTTACAATACCATTCTGTAAGACTTTGTCTCTCAAGGCTAAATACTGGAGTGCAGATAACAGAAGAGAGCTCTTATCTAGAGGAAGTCTCAGAAGACTCTTCCTTCTTGAAAAGATCACAGAGTATCAGATTATCTGTCACCCGTTGTCAAATAGACTTGAAGCAAATGCTTTTCTTATTTGGAATTTGGACACAGTCATGACAATATTTAGCCATAGTTGTGGTTTACACTACTTTGAAGAAGAGCTGATAACAAGCTGAAAAATTCAGTCCTGGTGAAATCCCAACATTTACATGCTTGTTTTTACCCTGAACCTCAAAGAAAAGCTGACATTTCAAAAACTGTGGAATAGGAATGGCAGCAAGTTTTCTTTTTGGACTGTTGAAATATTTTATTCTGAGATTTGATTAAAATGAAACCTAGCAACACTTCTCAAATGTTTCCTTGTAATTTGTTGAAATAAGTTAGTTTACATGAATTAACATTGTCAGAGCCAAAGGCCAATGCCCTCTTTTTTCCCTAAGAGTCGAGCTGTCTAAGTGAAATTATTCCCCTCTGATGTACACAGACTTACACGACTCTCAGGACTAACTAGACTGACCTGGGACTTGTGCTCTGAATAAAAGGAGGTCCTTTATGGCACTCTCTCCATCTATGAAGAGCATGAACAATGCAACTTCCAGGAAACAATACTTTGATTGATTAAACTGCATTTCCTTGATTCAGAATGAAATTTTTCAGGATAGGTCAGCAAAACAAGGTTTTGCTGATTTTGGTCAAGCCACGGTGAAGATGACTTTATTTTTCATTAAGAAAACTGTTCCAAAGCTGGTTTGGAACTTTTCTGGACTATCTGAAAGGAAATTCGCCACCAGTTAAATACTCATTTCTTGAAACAACTACTCATTTGACTTTATTGCTGACTTTTATCCTAGTATTAGAAGTGCAATTATAGTCATTGAAAGTATATTGTTAAATTTGAGAAATTTTCTGCTCCTGAGCAGCAGTCCTTTATTTTCTGAAGTTTTTAATCTAATAACTTTCAATCTACTTTATTGTGTTTTGCAGCTTTCAGAAAGGAAGTTTGCAACACTCAGTGTACTGCTGTATTTGGTATTATATCATAGTGTCTTCTGCTTGCATTTTTCTCCAGGGAATCTCTTGAACCAAATGAAAATATTTACTTATAGAGAAAAATAATTAGCAAACTATAGCAAAGAGTGAGAGGAAATTGAGAACAAGGTCTATCTATTGCCATTCTTTTTTAAACTGGGTCAACTTTTTCCCATGAGTGACTTCAATAATTTCCATAAATACGTAGCAGAGACGAATTGGATTTGGGTTACTTAAACAGAATTTTACTTGGCTGGGCTTGGACCTCACCAGTAGTGATTCTGGCATCTTTCCTCCCAGAATAGAGCAGCTGAGAAGAAAGTAAGTACAGATAAAAACTTTGAAAACTTGATTTCTCGTTGGCACCTGCACACAAAAGACCCACATTATTGTGTAGGCAACTGAGCACATAAACAATGTGTTGCAATATTAAATGAGCCTAAATAAATCTAATTTGTGCCACGTGTGTACATTTTTTGCTTATGCAAAAAGGTTTTTTCCTGAACAAGGGAACTAAAGAAGTATGCCTATTTATGGATTTGCATCTTTTTTTCCCTGCAGATATCTTTCTTCTTCCTCCCATCACTTCAACAACAACTCACAGGGAGGATCCTAACTGTTCTATACCTAGTAGCTTTTTTACCAAAATTGGAGAGTTGAATGTCTTTGATAGTGCTGTCATGCTTAAGTTGACCTAAATTGCTTAAATTGGCCAGCAATTTAAGTATTTTTTAGGGAGGGGACAGACCGACAAATGTGAGATGACATGAGTCCTTTTCCCCAAAGAAACAAGTCAAGACAGACTTTTACCTGATGGGAAGATGTTTATAAAAGACCTTTGCCAAAGGTCTGTGTGATTTCACTGATTTTTTTCCAAAGGGTCTCTCTAAGCCTGTGTACATGGGTCACCACCCCCAGCTGCCACGTGGGAGAAGTTTTATGTCATTGATGCTGAAAGACTCAGAACGAAAATTAGCCATATCACTAAGTTTTAACTTGAAGACAAGAATCAAACCTACTCTGACTTCTCCTTGCTTTCTGGAAAACATAAGCATACCTGCGGCTGGACTCACACACACAGAAAACGCTGGAAGTGCGCAATATTGCTAGCCAGCAGCGCCCCTTATGGGTCGCTAGCAAATATAATATAGGTCACAAGGTTTAGGAGGATAGTGTGATTCACAGACCTTCATGTCATCTTTTTAATATGGACTTTATAAAGAAGGCAGAGTGGAACCACAGCACAGCAGCAGCGGTTCTGTAGAGCCCCACCATGCTTACAGCCCCTCTCTAATGCAGTGTAAGACAAAAATCGGTGCTAACTGTTGAGACTTAGCAGAGCTATGTCTTTCGGGTATGGAAAGGCAGCAGTAAGTCTATGGGGCGGAGAAGATCACACCAGATATTCCAGGGCTGTTTTACTGTAGTTTTTACAAAGTAAAAATAGGAAATGTCTCTGGGCATGTATAACTTCCATGCTCTAGACATAAGCAGCTATCTGGTTGGCAGTATTTACGCAGCCAGTCTGCTGCTTCCACTGTTTAACGGTAGCCAGAACCGTGCACTTCTCCATGCTAAATCAACTTTAGAGGACCACTCAGTTCATTGTGAGCAGGTAGATAAGGAATAAGGGATAAGGAATTTCAGGAGGAGGGAATCACTTTAAACTTATATAAAACTGTGGTATGTCCATTGAAATGGTGTCATGATAGAGTAAGAATATGCTGGCTCTACGTGGTAATTCCACAGTTTTCACTGTGAAAAATATTGCTGGGGAAACGGCTACCCAGAATTTTTTTCAGTGGCATTTGGGTTTGCATACAACAGGTTTTAAAATAACTTTTGCACTGATATTTCAAAATAAAATCTAACAGGGCAAGATATGGAATGAGAGATCAGTCAATATCGCCACAAAAGGACTCAGGCCTAGAATATTTTTCAATCGCTTTGCAGGCAAAGCTATATTGACAAAGCCTTCTAGTGAAGTTCCGTTATGATGGCAAAAGGAACTACTTCATCAGTATAATTAAAATAATTTTCTGGTAAATATTGTAAGACATTTCAGCAAAATCCTTTTGCCATGTAGCAAAGCTTTGCCTACAAGATTTTGCAGTATAGATTGCATCACAAAATTTCAGTTTTGGAAATTACAAAAATATAGCATTGTTAAAGATGGAGTAAGTGAGAAAACTGTGGATGTGAAAACCTCAGTGGAAAATTTTAAGTCAAAAAATTTCAGCTAAGTGTGGCCCTCAAGTTGCAGTCTGCTGCCAGCCTGTGACTGATGAGAAGCATGAACATGAGCACAAGTGCTCAGCAGCTAATTTTTACGGCTTCGTTTCTTTAATATAGAGAAGAAAGATACAAAAAAGGAAATTTGATTAATCCATGTTGGTGCCTTGTGGACTGAGTAGGCTAAAAATGAGTTTGAGAATGCATGGGAACTTGATAACTAAATTAAAGCTACCAGCTTTGACTTTATTTATCTATTTTAAAAACCGTCAACTCTTTGGCAGCCTTCTAGTTCCCAGCTACAGTACATATACAACCTTAAGACTTCCAAGGCAAGATTCCGCAGCCTTGCACTATCTGATAAGGGTGCTGACTGCCTATCAGAGATAAAATACCTTTATTTTTACACGTGGAAGATGCAGTCTCTTTTACTAGATGGTCTACTTGCACTAACTCAAGAGAATACAGATATGCTGAAAAAATTACTTTTTTTCAGAGTCATTGCTAGTGTTCTTAAGTGATTAAATTACAGGCTAGATAAGTGGACAGTGAGGTGGATTGAAAACTGGCTGAACTGTTGGGCTCAGATGGCTGTGATCAGCAGCACAAAGTCCAGCTGGAGGTTAGTCACTGGTGGTGTTCCCCATGGGCTCCATACTGGTCCAATACTGTTTAACATCTTCGTTAATGACCTCAAGGATGGGACTGAATGCACCCTCAGAAAATTTGCAGATGATACAAAAATGGCAGTGGCTGATACACCAGAGGGCTGTGCTGCCATTCAGAGGAATCTTGACAGATTGAAGAAATGGGCAGAGAGGAACCTTATGAAGTTCAACAAGGGGGAATGCAAAGTCCTGCACCTGGAAAGGAATAACTCCCCACACCAGTACAGGCTGGGGGCCAACCAGCTGGAAAGTAGCTCTACAGAAAAGGAGCAGACTTGTTGTCCCGGTGGACAACAAGTTGACCATGAGCCAGCAATGTGCCCCTGTGGCAAAGAAGGCCACCAGCCTCCTGGCCTGCATTAGGCAGTGTTGCCAGCAGGTCAAGGGAAGTGATCTTTCCCCTCTGGTGAGGCCACACCAGGCTCAGGAGGATCTTACCAATGCGTATTAATATCTGATAGGAGGGTGTAAAGAAAACGGAGCCAGATTCTTCTCAGTGATGCCCAGTGACAGGATGAGAGGCAACGGGGACAAACTGAAACAGAGGAAATTGTGCAAACGTAAAAAAAGCGCTTCTTCACTGTGAGGGTGATTGAGCACTGGAGCAGGTTGCCTGGAGAGGTTGGGGAGTCTCCTTCCCTGGAGATATTCAAAACACGACTGGATACAGTCCTGGGCAACGTGCTCTAGGTGACCCTGCTTGAGCAGAGTGGTTAGACCAGATGATCTCCAGAGGGACCTCTGGAAGGGACCTTCCAACCCCAGCTATTCTGTGTTTCTGTGATTAACTCCTATATGAAAACAAATTCCTCAAAAGGAATGAGAAAGTTGCACAAGCTCACATATGATCACATTTGACTTAACATGGTCACAGGAAAATGGGCAACTGTAAGGAAAATAAATACTAAATAAACTATGCTTTCTGTTCTTTATGCACTTCCATACTCATTAATGGGAGTGAAAACAAATACCGGAGTGACCAATTACACTGCAGCTCCTCAGGTGGGTCTATAGATTGCTTCTTTGTTGTCTGTTCCACAGAATTCACTATTACCGGCCTTTTTTGTTCCAACTGCAGTATTCATTCAGTTTTCAGTCCTTCAGTCCTCCCTATTCCTCAGGGAATATTCTGCATTCAATGTGATGATCTGTTCTGAACCTGTGGCCCCTAAAGTCCTATTTAATTGGAAAAATATAGCTGGTTCCCGAAACAGGATTATTGTGGGTAAGATTACATACTGGGACTAGTTATTATACTTGCTTTTATTTCATTTTGTTTTGTTTTGTTTTTATCCTTCAAGCTGAAGCTGAATGGTTTGAGTGCAATCATATGAAGCTGAATGGTTTGAGTGCAATCATATGTAAAACTAAATATTGAAGCAAAATCAGAGTTTATTACTCCTTCAGTCCCCAACTGAAGATTCATCACTGGATTATGAAGCTTTTAACTGCTGGAATGCAAAAGTAATTTCAGTTTCTGTGGACATGCTGATTTGTTCACTTTGTTGCACTAAGAAGCAGGACGTAATGCAAGGCTGCTGTTTCAAATCTAATCAGAAACAGCCAGAGAGAGCCAGAACAGGCATTGTCATCACTATAGCACCACTACGAGCAGAAACAGAAAATAAAAAGACGTTAGTAAATTTATCACTCTGATTCCATCACACTCTTGGCCACAGTGACAGTCAAGTAGGCAGCCACCAGAGCTCCTCTGCTTATTCGGCTCAGTACTTTAAGAAAAACCTACAAAAACAGGGAATTTTTGCTCTCAGGCTGAAGTTTGTTGAATATCTTCTGTAGCTTAATTTTAAAGGTAACGTAGAAAACAGCCATAAATATTCTAAGAAAATGGTAACGATTTCAGCTGGGGTTATATTTTACTGCTTCCTCTCAGACTGGGAACTGTCTACAGAAATTGTACACAAGTATGCTTAAAATAAATTATTTCTCAGTAGAGAACTCAGATTCCTGATGCACAGGGAAAACCTTGTTTGCAGGATTGCGCTCAAGTCTTACAAAACACTGACTATTCTATTCTTTATTGATAGGAATAGATATTTACTTGAATAAACTTCAGTCCAACTGAAAGCAATAGGAGTGCTTTTATTGGCTACAAATGACTTTGGGTCAAGCCTCTTGTCTCTCATCTCATTTAATCTAGGGCATCCTGACCTGGTATTGTTTACTTTTGAAATGCTCATCATGTAATCTCTGTAGTTTTGTTGAGCAAGTTATAGTTCATGTCTTCTAAAAGATGGCTATGACTTTTGATCACATCACTGATGCCACTGTAACTCTATATTGGTCTAGGTGAAGTGACCCAGAGAAAACTGTCAAATCATTTTGAGTGGTTCCTGTTCTCTAGAGCACTTTTTTTGCAGGGAAGCTAAGTAACAGTGAAAGGAAGTAGCATTATGACTTTTCTTGACTGCTGAGCAGTAGTGAGGTTTCTTGAGCAACTGTGCCACATCCTTGGTCCTCCTTGCCCACCTATTTCCACGGAGCACCTTCTGCCCCCAGAGAAAGCAAAGTGCTACAACTGCACTTCTGGTTTCCTACAAGGGCTGCACACACGGGAGGATCCTTACACACAACCATTGCAGAAGGGCTGCGGGAAGCTGTGCTCTCTCCTCAAACTAGTATTTTTTTCTATTTTCGTCTGACTAGCAGAGTCAGCACTTTAGGCATGCCTACGTAATAGTTATATTTGTCTGACCCCTTGAGGCTATGTCCACAAGCTTAATCCACCTACTTAGAGTTGACACAAATTGGCAGGTCTTTGTGACAAAAGCATAAAGTGACTGTTCTTGTGCTCTTTGACATATGAAAGTTGCTTTAATATGCTGTTGTTATACAGGCAGATATCATACCTAGATTCATGGTGATGCAGCTATAGTCCTGGTTTCCCTTTCAGGTAAATGGGAGTAAGCCTTCTGGTCAGAGTGGGTGAGATCCTGAATTCCTTGGCTGTTCAGACCAGAATCTTTGCTGGGTGGTAACCAATCTACATTTAACCGCAGAGAGAAATAAGTACCGGAGACTTTCCTCCTCCCTCCTGTGAATGTTCCAGCCCAGGGATGGTGAAATGCTATCTTTAGACTTTGTGCAAGCCCTGATTTAATGCTCAAGGTCACTTCCTTCACCTACGGGAAAAAAAACACTACTCATTTTCCAATATCATTGCGAGTACTTCCTAAGCCTACCCAAAAGAAACCTGCTCATGAACAGAGGGTCTCAAGATGAGAAGTGTTATACAGCCAGACCTCTCTCCTAGTATGCTTCCTGAGAACCTGTAGCTCTCAAATGTTCTAAGCTGCAAGTCTCAGGTGCTTTGGTTGCAGCACAGTAGTAAAGTAGGACCTAGGGACTGTTTTAGAAGGTCAGTATGCCTCATTATGTTTACAGTCCAATGTGAAAAGCAAATGATGTGAAAATGATGTCAGGGAGTTTCCATGCTTGTTGCTGTCGCAGAGGGCAGTGGAAGTGGGAATTTAGAGCCTTTGAAAATTGGCCTTCGCGCATAAGCACCCTGCCAGTTCCCTGCTGAAGCTTCTTGTGGTTATTGCAGGTTGGATGTCAGTGCAGCCAGACCTAAAATGGAATTGAAATTTTAAACAATGTTTAGTCCCAATTTAGCATGGTTGATAAACATTTCCATAACTTTAGCACATGGGGTGACCTCATGGAACTTATTTACGCATAGTTATCTATATGTATAGCAAGAGATTTTAAGTCTCATTTTATCTGAAAAGCTGAACATGGTAAAGGTGGAGCAGTGGTAAGTGATGGAAAATTATTGGTGATGGGTCAAGTTGCATCTCCTGCTGGTTTTCAAGAGTGTATGTGTGCATGTATAATTATAAATCACAAATCAAAATGTCTTGGCTCTAAGCGCTCATATCCTATGTCACGCTGGATCCTGAATGCATCTCATGACATGGCTGAGACATGAAAGCATTTCTGAAGATGTTATCTAAGTGACAGTTGTGCTTTCACTTTATTTGCTAATTACGCTTCTTGATATACTATGCTTTCTGAGTAGACTTGCAGAAGGCAATGCTAAGGTAATTCTTTTTCTTGCTGTAGTCTTACAGTCAGGTGCCTTACAAGTTTCATATCCAACAAGTAAACCAAGGTCTGCATTTAGCATGACGTAACCTAATGAAATGCATCGATCTTTGCTTCTTAAATAAAGGATGGCATGGAAGAGATTATTAGCTTTTTTCTCAGAAACTGTGAGGCAAAAAATAGCTGTAGTTGCTTGGCAGGAGAAGGCCCATTTGACATTATGATATCAATCCAGTGCGTCTTATTTGCATTGCATTAAGAAGTTACAAAACAAATACAGTTTCCCCCGCTACCTCCTAAAGTCTTTGCGTCTCCACCATCTGGAATCAGTTTTCCAAGGTCTTGGTTCACTGGACCTTTACCAGCCACTTTGCCCTGTGGCTCAAGAGGCTTGTTACAACCCAGTGAAGAACGTGTCTTCTCTCCAGGGGATGAGGAGCGCCTGCTAGAGGCAACGCTTTCTCCACCGTCAAGCCCCCCTGACAATGCCTCGGCAGGGCACCATATTAGGCAATGGTGCTGTCAAGAATGGCATTTGGGTACTCCAGCAAGCATGCCTCCTGGGGAAGGCACACAACAGCAAGCTGCTAGCTGAGTGCATGGAGCTCTTTCCTGGCTGACGAGCCTGTTCCAGAGGTCAGCCAGAGAGGGCTGTCATTCTTTGGGGAGGTGGAAACTACTCGATGCTATTAATGGGTTTTTCCTGGCTGTCCTCAGGAATGGGCGTGTAAGCCAAGCATGGCCATGAAAGGGGTCGCACATGGCCAAAAGATTATGCTAAAGTATCTCCCATGTCTCTGCCACCCCCAGTGCCTGGAACTGTCTCCCTTCCTTTTGCCTCCCACTCCGTACTCCTGGTCTCTCCCCTCAGCTCGGTTCTTGCCTGTTCTCCTCACAGTAGCTGTGCAGCCTCGAATTGCAATTTAGGAAAGAAACTACTGAATTCTTAAAGGGTCTGGCTTCAGGCATCATCCCTTGTATGCCTTTGTGTATGAGATTAAGTTTAGACTGTGCTAACAGTGTTTTAGGCCTGGTCTGCACTGTAGATTTTGGCTACCACTTGCGCCTAGTGCTAGGTAAGCCAGGACTGTAAATATGTATGATTTCTGACCAGTACAATTGTGCCATAGGAGATCTTGTGTACTTGCAAAACTGCAGTGTGGCCAAGATGTCTGCTTTTGGTAATGACGGGTAACTTTGTTCTACCACTGCACAGCTACTCCAGCTACTGCACAGCTTTGTGAAGTAGTTGCATCTAAACCATGAGCATATAGTACACTGATAGTTTCATATTAGCAAAAACATTTCTAGGGAAAACATGGATTTATTTGTAGGGCCAACGCCTAAAGACAGTGACTTTATCTACTTCATTGCATAACGTAGACTGCTGCCTTTAATAATAACCAAACCTTAAGCATGATTTTTCTGAAGGCAGGGTAAAACTTTCTGCAAAATAAGACATAGGAGTTATCTGAATTTGAATACAACACAAAATTGTGCCTATTTTCTCTAGGATAGTGTTCACAGATACCAAACTAGTCTTATTATTTGTTAATAATTAGTAGGGACACAAATGGCTAATCTTTTATAAAATAATCAATAAATGAAACAATGTGAGTGAAACCAATTAAGAATGCAATTACTTTGAGGATACAGCAAGCCATGAAAAAACTTTCAAAATGAAATAAAAAGCTCAAGGCTAGTCCCTGAAAAAGTTCATAGCCCTCCATCTGAGCCTGGACAGTGCTTAGACAGGTGAGCTTTTTATTTATAAATTTGCTATTCTTGCTTGTGAGCCAAGGACTTCCATGCCACAGTGATGTTATTTGAATTGTCAGCGGGAGCAGTCAAAAATTTCATGGCCATAAAGGGCAGATATTCCAAGAGACTTTTTTTTTCTCTTGGGATATTATCCACCTCTGACCTAGGCAAGTGTATTTGTTTAGATTAAAACACTGAATGGTTCACAGGGGTTTTAATTCACATAGGGCTGTGAGTGGAGATTTTACTTTTCCTTGGGGAAATTTTTAATATTTTCCTAGGCCAAAACACAAAGCAAAACTTAATGTGTTAGTAATAAGACCAGAAAAATAAATTGATAAGAATCTAAATAAAGCTATTTTAATATAATCAGGCTGTGTATCTGTTGGCCTTTAATTTACATTCTCCTTTGTATCCTATATGGTAGGTGCTCTGACCAGAACTTTCATTACTGAGCTCTCTCCCAGTAGCAAGTGGCCATAAAGCTCTTTGGATTCTCTGCACTGATTTGTTACACTTCTGCATATGTGACTGAAAGTTCCTAAACCATATCAAATTCACACACTCAGCTTAAAATTATCTTTGTACTAAAAGTATTTGTCCCTTTTAAATGGTAAATGAATTTATTAAGAATGGGAAGCATGTTTTTAGTTATATTTAGACCTGAGGGCAAAGGAGTAGCCTTACCAGGACTTCTGTGTGACAGACATTGAAACTTTATTTCCTGAATATGACCTGAGATGGGGTTCCAAAGGTTAATACCCATAACATGACAAGGGTTAGTGTCAGCCATCTACCATTACAGTTAAAAATTTTAACCTTTTAAATCTTTGCTCGTTGAAAGTGGTTGAGCTATAAGATGATGCACTATTTCCAATAAGTATTCCTATTTTCAACCAGTCTTGAGTCCTAATGCTTTTATAGTTTGACAATAAATTTCCTTTAACTGTTTCAAAAATAAGCTTTATCAAGTTAATTTGTTTTTGTGCTTTTTGATGGTGGTATATGTCATCCCAAAGGATAACTTCTAAGCAGGATAAAAAACCTGGTTTCTGTATCACACATCCAAAAAAGGGAAGTATTCTCACCGCAATTTGGATTAAAAAGCATGACAGAAAAAAAGAAAAACAAATAAACTGTAAATTTGACACAGAGCAGCTAAGTTGACATTTTGCGCTTTGTGCTTGCACTGAACACTGAACTCCAGAAAATGTGATAGAGGACTCAAGATCCTGTGTGTATGCGTGATCCTCCTCTGTTAATGTATCCATTACGCTTCACTATTAAAGTCATATCAGATATTATTCCAGTTGATGGAAAATTTGCTTGAACATAGGATATCATCTGACAAAAGCGCATCAGTGATGATGTTGATTTTGTAAGTTATACATTTGTGTATAGGCTCAAGACCAATTGATTTAGACAGCTCGAACCCAAACTTGAAATTCAGCATGGATTCCATGATAAGCAGGTACTGTCCTTCCAACTAGAGTTGCCAAAATGTTCCAAAATGTACCAGGGCCTTCCTGTACAAATTATTATGGGATCATGTAGGCAGATGAGTACCCTGTCCCGAGCCATATGCGCTATGATAAAAAGAGGTGCCATACCAATTTTGGTAACAGTCGGAGTTATGCATGTTAGCTTAACATAGAGCAACCAGTTAATCACTTTTGTTGTGCTTAGGATTAGACATGGTCTGGATCTGAGCAGAAATGATATTTCTATTTTATATGACTGAAGAAGATATGCTGTAACTGCCTTTACTAACAGAGAGAGGCTAAGGTCTCTTAGAAAATCAAGACACTCCCCTTAATATAAACATAATATAAACAAAGAGTAGGGAAAACTTTTCATGCCGTTTCGAGGTGACGAGAGATATCAACTGTGGAAAAAGGTATTGGACTGTTACAGAGACTGTTTGTTTGTAGTATGGGGTGAACTCTGTTATGATGTCTCTTTCTGTACAAAATAAAACAATGTTATATATAAAGCTACAGAACAAAGTGTATCTTGAAGAAAAAATCATATCTGAATAATGTATAATACAGAGATGATAGCTGAAATATAAAATAAGGAAAACTATGGAATCATAGAAATGTTGGCTAGAGGAGGGCTTATACAGATCTGTAGTCCAGCTTCCTGCTCAAAGCCCAACTCCTGCTATCACAAGGTCAGGCTGGCCATGACTTTGTCTGGCTGATTCTTGTAAAACTACAAGGCCTGGGTTTTCATGCCCTCGCTGGGTAACCTGCTTCACTACCCTTATGGTGACAATTTTTTCTTAATGGAAGTCCCAAAATGCACTTTGGGGCCACTGCCTCTTCTCATGTGCTCAGGTCCCACGAGGGAGAGTTTGGAGTCCCTCTCCTTTGTAACTGTCCTTCAAATAGGTGGCAAGTCAAATAATCCAAACTGTGTGTCCAAATTCAACAACCATATACCAAATGTATGAAAAATATTTGCTTTTCTCGACGCTCAATAGTTGTTTTCTTTCCTCATTTTTCAGAGACTGAAGCTGAAAGTGCACCACCACCACCACCACCACCTCCAGGTTAGTGTAAAATATGCTAATTAGCTCTGTAAGACTAACAAGAGAATTGCATGAGCCCAGATACTGCATTTGTGTTCACTGTGCCTGTGAAAGTGAAGGGATGATAAGAAAAGTAAGAAAGCCTGCCCAGATAAGATGTTTTCCCTTCACTTTGCCTGTTGATTTCTTAGACTTAAGTTTTGTTTGGAAGAGACTTGATATTTGCATGACAATGCAAATGTCTTTCAGGATACAGAAAAACGATGATTGCTTAAATTCTGTGGCTAAATTATGTTGTCTTCCTTGATGCTGAAGAGCATCTAATTACGAAAATATTCCCTTTCATTTCTCATGGAAGGTATTCTGTGAGTAAAGACGACAGAATCAAGCATGGGATACATCTCAGCTAATTTTAGCTATATGAAAATTATGTATCTTGTCTAAGCTGGTCAACAACGCCAATGCTCCACCCATAAGCAATGGAGCAGATCCTGTGTCATATCTGCTCGTCCCATGAGCATTTCCCAGATGATCTAAGATATCTAAAATGTTCACTAGATGCCCATGCTTAGGCAATTACCCCAGAGAATCAGGATGACTAGTTTGGTCTCGGTGAGTAACTCAGGAAGCTGAAGTTAGGTGCTCTTGCGTACTCTTGCGTACTGACCAGGTAAAGCTGAAAAATGGCAAAGGCTGAAGGTAGTGATATCGTTTGCCACAAGGATTTCCAGGTTTAAATAGCCTGTATATTATTTTGATAGTCGGATGTACTCTTTCATATTGTATGTATTTACAAGGAAAGTTAATTGGTGTTTCATTCTTCATGGTTAATGAACTTTGCTCAACAGTAAAATCTGTACAGTTTAATTTACATAATTTCAAAAGATTCACATGGAGGTTCTTATTTAATATACGTTTTACTTGAGTTTATGTTCCTCATCAATCCTAACTTACAAGTAGGACTGAAATGGCACACTGTTTTTTATAGGCAGAAAGGAATAGCTACTGACCTTGTCAAATATGTAACAGCTTCTTTGTTGCTATTTAAATACACAGGATTAAATATGAAATCACTCCTTTAACCCTCTTCCCTTTCCCCATACCTCTTTTTACAGTCTTCTGTAAAACAAGTAGGTTGTCAGTAGGCCTTGTAGGTTAGGCATAGACCAAACAGAGATATTGCTAAGTGGAAAGTGTCAGTCACTCAGAAAGTCTTTCTCCTAGCTCCACTTTGCCTAAACCAAGATACTGCTGTCTCAGATTCCCAAGAGCTATCATACAAAGAGATAAGTTAGTTGTTCAAGTATCCAAATGTTAAGCATGTAAATAGTTTATTGGACGTAATCAGCATCTTGAACGGTACCAGGAAATTTTTGGGAAGTCGTTCCAAGAGCTCCTTCTTAATCTCACTGTCAAGCATCAGGCTGCTAAACTCAGCCCTGAACAGAGTTTCAAACGGGATTTAGACATGCTACCACCTTCCAAGAACAGTGAACTCTTAAAATCCCCGTTCCTAGTGAGAAAGGAATGTGTTACAGTAGCAAAATCCCTATTAAAAAGGAACAAGTATGACTTACTGGCCAAGGTGGACAACTATATTACTGACAGCTGGAACTTGGAAGTTTCTGGCATCCAGAAGCAGCTGAGGGTCTGTCAAGCCCCCAGAATATGGATGTGTGTTCCAGACTTCTGTTTGGAACTGGTTTTTTTCATAGTTACCATAGGTATGCACCTATGAGCAAGAAATCAGAAATAATATCCACTAGTTCTTGCAGATGTTCCCTCCATGGCACAAAAGTTGTCTTAGCTTCATCCTGACAGAGCTTTAGTCCACTGACCTTCATCCCAACCCATGTTACATTAGGCAGTTGACAGGTAAGTTCACCACAGAAAGTCAGTTTTTATGAGAAATACTGCATGAGTGTTTATACCTTGAAGACAGCACAATTTATACGACTCGACAAGCCTCTAAATGGCCTAGTATGCAAATTGAATGAGATAGGAAACAAAATGGAATGCTATCAAATCCTGAAATAGAGAAAAACTTCGCAATTTTGAATTTGTTGAGATTACTGTCTGAGCTTTCTCACACCTACAAAGTTAGAGGTACTGCACCTATGCCTCCTTGGAATACTGGACAAGCTAGCTGCTCTTCTGATCAAGTAAACTAAAATCAAATAGCCTAGGAAAGATGATGATGATGATGATGAAGGTGATGATAAAGAATCAAGAGCACGCTTAATACGCTCTCTCTGCAGTATATCTCATCCTAAGAATAAATTGACAGGGGTGATGGAGCTTTGGATACCGTCAGTACGTGGCAGTATTTCATGTCTGATCCAAGCCTGTTGAAATCAGTAGTAATATTTGAGCTCATTTCAAAGGCTTTTATAAAGGACTACTTCTAGACAAACCAGAATTTTGCTCCCATTGAGTATAGAAATGCCAGTCTTTTGTGACTCAATCAAAACATAGAAATACATTAATATGCATGCAGCTGTAACACTTTATGAAATTACAATTATGTTATATGCATATATCTTAATATTCTTTAATCATCTTTTTTCAATACTAACAGAACCTAGAATCTTGCTGTATTTTTTAATGCTGTGTAAGTTTTTCTTTTTACTTTAAGATCCTTTCAAAAATATACTTGTACTTCCTACACAGAACAAAAAACACCACAAGAGGGTGGAACCGAAAAGGGCAAAGGTGAGTCTGAAATCATATTTCAAAAATTGCTAGTAAAAAGAACAATCCTAAATGCTGCTCTGATGCTAGATTGCTTGAGCTTTATTCAGAATTTTGGTGCGCCAGATTGCAGGAGTGTGATATGAAGCTTCATGGTGGTGTTGGCGGGGGGGTTCTGCATGACTTACCCAGTACAAGGAAATTATGATATTTACGAGTATCTTCAGAAGTTCTGTGAACAAGGTTGATACTCTTTAGCAACAGTGGTTATGTAGACTACTTTCTTAACAGATCAGATTTCAAACGATTTGCATGAGCAGAAAGCCTTCTTGAAGTGAGCCTGGATGTTGACACTGACCAAAGCCGCTAAAACTCAGATATTATGCCTATTGGTACTCTTAAATAAATGGAACAATTTCCTATTATCATCCCAAGCCATTTCCATTCTACCTCAGATACTGCATACCACTTGATACGGCATGTTTTACCTTTGCAGAAAAGTGCAATAGATTTCACGCTTTCCTCTAAAAAAAAATCACATATTTTTCTTTCTTTCCTCATGGGGGGCCCAGTGGTTGAGCTCATAAGTTCTGAAAATGTCTCTGAGTACTGTCTGCTGTGAACAAATACATAAATGTTCCACTAACAATGCATCTAAAAGTCAGCTACATTTTGAACATATATTTTTTTTCTGCTAGGATTAGACCCTAGCTCTATTGGCTATTTTTCCATTTAAAAAGATTCATTTTGAGGGAATTAGGCCAAATTCCATTCCTTTTTATACTCCATGCCTAAGCAGGATTCAAACAGCTCATCAGCTCATTTTGAAATAAATCAATTGTTTTATACTCTGTTGAGAGGCTGAACCAGACCAAAATATGTTTGCAATTGACATAATGCTTACTCCTTTTTCGGCCTGGTCATGCTTTTTATGGCAAATCAAGAAATGGCTTGCTTGAAAATATGTTCAGACTTTTTTCTGGCTCTTCTAGATAAAATCTTGCCTTTTATGCAGACCAGATGCGTGATTGATACTTGCAGATTTATTTGGCAAAGGTGTGCATGGCCATTTTTGTCAGCAAAGTAAAAACATAAATGCTGAGAGTGCGTGATTTACGTATTCTTTTGAGAATAAAAATGCTGAAACAGGCTTCAGTGCATGCTATTATACTAGCTGTCCTTGCATCGAGCAGTTACTCTGACACACAAAATGTGTGAGTAGTCAAATCTTGGTGATGCAAACACAATTCAGGAATAACTTGCATGCCTAATCGTAGGGGAAAAGGTGAAAGTCTTGCCTCAAGCTATTCTAGCAGTTAGTTCTGCTTACTTTAATTTTGACATATGAGAAGTTTGTTCCTGAACCAAATGTGAATAGTATTCTCGCCAGTGCTTATAAGTCCACATTTTACTGAATTAAAAAGAAAACATGGTAGGTATCTCATCAAATACTTTAATTATATTTTTATACATGATTATAGAGTTTCTGTTTTGAATTTAGTGAAGAACACACACATTTCCTAAAGGCAAAAAAACCTTTTTCAGTGCTGGTTCCTTTGTTTCTACTACCTTGAAGGATTTTGCTATCTAAAAAATTACTTGAGATTCTAGTATACAAGTCAGAATGGGAAGTATTAATTCGCAATATCAGCAGCTACCTGAGTAAAAATTCCAGTGAAAAGCTGAATACCAATACATAGAAAGAATGAATTTTTGTCATACTCTAGTGAAGCCATCACCTTTGCAAAGCAATGGAGAAATCATTGTCAGACCCTCAGCAGGCTCCATGAACCAGCAGTAGTATTCATTATTGTTATTTTTTCATTAGCTACAGAGCAATTGCTCCTATCAGCTCCTGTTTTGTTGCAGAGTATCAACATGTAAGGGTGAATAGTTTCTTAGACTGATTCCTTTATGTTTGTCTGCTAGAAAAGAAATCTTTACAGTATAATACACAAAATAGGAAAAGGTTCCATTTTTCCCGTTTGTCCAGTATCATTTACACCAGGAGATGATCGGTTTAGCAGGGAAATGAGGAGAGAACCAGCCAGAAGCTAGCTTTTGTATAAACTATTTGTAAAACTGCCTCTGTGGCTTCAGAAGTAACAGATCTGGGTACTTCCCTCAGCAAGGATGAGATGGGAAAGATTTCATATCTGAGAACAGTGATTCTAAGTGACCAGTGATTCTACGATATCTGTGTGTGAGCACTTGTGACTTCTTTGCTGATAACTTGTGGAAAATAGCACATTACAGGAATCTGGGACAGCCTCTCTCTGCTGTGCAGTCAGGCTATGCCCAAATCTGACATTTAGGAAAGAAAGCTTGGTCCAGGCTGTTCATAATTTTCGCCTCATTTCTAAAAGTTAGCAGCAGTAGTTAGGAAGATAAAAGTATACCTATCTGTGTTATCTGTTTTACTGTTTTATTTCTTTTTGAGTAGTCATGTCTGTGTGAAATTAAGTATATATGTCCCTTTATGTTCATTGTAAAGTTAAGAAATGGAGGACAGAGTGATAAATTTTGTTATCTTACAGTTTTTTGCTCTACGTCAGTAGTTTAGAGCAGTAAAAATAGATTTTCCTTGCAAACGATAATATTCTATAGCATTTCTAGTTTCAAAAAAATCTTAAGTAATTTAGTAAAAATTTTAGGATACATTTGTATATTCATTTTATTTTTCAGAACAAAAAGTGACTCAGATGAAATCCTACCAAATTTACTACGTTGTTGCATACTGATTCATTTTATATTTTTCTGCCTTTGTTTTTAATGTTAGCATTATCTCATATATTGAATGCTCTTATCATTGTGCTCCCAGTTGCTGGAATGATGTCGGAAATTTAATATCAATCTGCTCATTCCTTTTTTAGGTTCCATCCAGCCACTCAGAGAGCTACTAAAATTTTTGCATGTTTTACTGATATCTTTTTCTCTAGGTTCCATTCAACCATGTACTAAAATGTTTGCATGTTTCATCCTCGTATTTTCTCCAGGTTTCACTTATCCGTTCATCTCTCTACTAAAACTTCCACTGTTTTATTTATGTGCTTTAGTTAATATTTCAAAAGTGCCAAGTCCCTTGATGGGACTGCTGAAGACTCTTTGAAAATCAGGTATGTCATTGAAGGCACGTAGATTTTAAACTCTTGGTCTGTGGAAGGTTTTAATTGTGCTCAGTAATTTCAGCATAAATTAAATTGATTCACCCAATGTGTTGAGTTATGCTCTCTTTATGTAAGTACAATGAAGACAAGGGTTCACTCTTTGCACTGTATATCTACCTCCTTTCTTAGTCAACCCTGAACACTTACTCCAGGGTGCTGTAGCACAGATGCATTAAAGCACTCTGAAGTCAACTGCAGCTGAAGACAGTGTTTCTGCCCTGTTCACTCCTGCCTATCTATTCTGCTCTCTCTTTCATGCCAGCTCCCATGGCTATCAGCAAGTGGGAGCAGGGAACAACCACAAAGATTAACCGGTTTACTGGCTCTTTTCTCTGATTAAATCAATATGAGCTGCTGCTCCAGCGGAGTAAATTTCAAAATTCCTGCTTGGCTTTTGCTGGTGGTGCATGGTTTTCAATCTTCTTGACTGTAGTTAGAAAAAGAAAAAGATAAAACAGAATCTTCTTTTTCACTTCTGCAGAATGTTGCATTTATCCCCAGTGTGACTGATGGCAGAATCACAGTTTCCATTTTTCTGTGGTCAGTTTCAAATTAGAGAAAGTAAAAGGTCTAAAATTCTTGATATCAGGAGTTCATATAAAGCAGTAATTTATTATTCACATTTTGGCAGTTTTTCAAAGCTGGTGCTGTGTCAGCAATCATATTTTAATATGAAACGAATTGTAAATATAAACAAGTTCTATGTTAGCTACTTCTGAGATACAGAATGGTTTTTTTCTTCTACCACGAACACTTTACTCCTGATGGAATTTCAAGAAGCCTGCTTCTCAATTTATGCAATAATTTAGATACAAGGGAATAAACATAAATGGTGTATTTGTTAATGGAAATGTGCCATAGATGAACAGAGGCCAAAAAGCAAACTTTTCTATAGAGCTACACAGCCTGTCAACCGACAGTGACATAACTCTTGTCATGCAACAGATGGCTAAATATATTCTATTGAAATTCTACTTGCAGAGAGAAAGGACAGCAAAATAATGATTGTAGTTTTATTGCCAAGTCTAGTTTTTTTTTGGATCTTTGTTATGTTTAAATAGATGTTATTGCTAGTGTAAACAATCATTCCTCACTGAAAACAAATTTATTATTCTTGTGGTACCATTTTCTATATTTATTCAACAGATCATTTTGTCCTGGAAGCCTAAGACATAAGGATTGATGGCTTGATACAGTTACCCCATTTGTCAAAACAATCCTACTGGCATTTATTACTTTTTCTTACTATTTCCATTTGCAGTTCATTAAACTGTGCATTCATTTTGATAGTTCTGAAATATCTTGTATGTTTGAGGTTAATGCTTTCTTTGAAGCTTTCTTTGAAAAGTGATAGATTACAATGATGAAAACCCAGTGATCCTTCTGCAAAACAAATCTTGCTGTTTTAGTGCTGCAGATGTCTAAAGAAAATGAAAGTGAACTAGAGTAATCTGTTAATAATATGATTCGCATACATCAAGCAGTGTACTTCGCATCAAATGCTTTATATTGATTGATCTAATTATTTGTTTCTGGCCAAGGAGAATAGTATTCTGTACCTCTTCAAAGTCATCATCAACCACAGTAGTGATATTGCTAACGAGAAGACACGAGCGCATACTTCATATTTTCATGAAATATAGAGTCAAATTTGCAGTAGAATTTAGTCTTGCATTCCTTTAGTTGTTACCACAATATGGTAAAACATCTGACGTGACTTTATCATTATGGCGCTTTCACTGAAAATCAACATCTTCAGTCTCTGCTGATGCCAATGGAAGATGCAGGTGGTGAAAACTTTTCTACTGAAGGTGTTCTTCACTTTTTGAACTATGAATAAGAAATCATTTTTGTAAGGGAGCACATTAATCCTTCATTTGTAGGTCTACCCTTTACAGTTGCCATCCTGTTTCCAAGGTTGTTTTAAGAAGAAGTTTGATGAATCATTAAAAAGGAATGAGTAAACTCTTATGGCTAAGTAGGTGATTTCTAGTATCAGCCTTTCTATTAGCCATCAATGGTTAAACAAGTAGTAATATGACCAGAATTTTTAAAAATGCAATTATATTTTATATAAGATTTAGCCATAGCTGTTACATAGAAACAAATTTTTAAAAGGTCAAAATCAAAAGGATCACTTCAGAACTAAAATTTCATTCTGGAATCCTGATCTGAAATCAAAGAGAATTTTTTGTCTCATAAAAAATGTGGGTTTACGTTTTTCCAAGGTTGTTCTAATTCAGTGACTTTCTCCTCCACTTTGAAAAGTTCTCCAGATGATTTTATGATACCTTATAGGAAACACATATTGTGTAACCTTTAAGTTATATGTGTATCATGTCATAAATATATCTAGTTTATTCTAGCTTCCCAACTGCTATACAGATAATTTTACTTTTTTTTATAAATATGCTTTTAAGACAGCAAAACATTTTGCCTATTTTCATCAGAAAGTGATTTTTCCAAGGTTTCTAGTCACCATCTAAAAGTCAATGAGAGTTAGGAGACTGATGTAAAGATTGTCTTTACCTTATCATTCTGGTTTTCTAACAGTTATGATTACGTTATTCCAGACCTAATGCCAGTTTCATGCTTTTCAGGCTTTTCATTTATATAAATAAATAGAAATCATTATGCTGCGTGAGATTCAACATTTTAAAATTCCTGGATAGCAGCTGCTCTTAGTAATTTAATGCCTGATGATGGTCAACTTTTAGTGTGATTAGAAGGAAAATCCAATGTGTTGATAATAAATCAGTCCTTATTTTAAAATATTAACCTGTGTATGGGAGAAAATTGAGCTATTTGCTTCTTACATTTTAGATTAATCTTCTAATGCAGCAATCACATAATGTAAATACAGCGGAGTATTTTTAACTGTTGTATATCTTGATTTAACAATGCTGAATGCATATATGGTGCCCATTTTAATTGCAGACATGAACGTCAGAGAAATGGCATCTTCCTCAGAAGGTCAGATATGTGGTTGACCTTGATTTCATTGTGGCTTTTTTGTATTTACTGTGGATTACATCTCTAACAAACAGAATCATTCAGCAACTTTCATATAAACTCATATTTTAATAATAGATCATGGTTCACATCTCATTTTTCTTGTACTCGCTTGAAACATTAAGGTTTACCACTTCAGCTACTGAATTACTCAAAGCTTTCTCCATCAGTTTGAAGTTTCCATTGTGAGTGTTCCTGATTATTATGATTTTTCCCTTTCTTTTGCAGGTTTTGCATTTCCATGTAGTTGTTTTAAAACAGATGATCGTCTGTGCTTTCATTCTCTTTATGTGCTTTTTTATTGTATTTCTTTCCACAGATGAAGATGACACTTCAGTTAGTACTCCACCAGCAGGTTAGGAGCGTGGAAGTACTTTATGTGTATATGTATGTATGTATGTATTTTTCTCTGACTGATTAACCAAGAAAGACTCCAAACCTTTGGACTGCACTCAAAACATACTCATTAGAGAAAAAGATCTTGAGGTGGCCTACATCAAATTAATCTCTGTGTAGAAGTACAAGACCTTCATACCAGACAAGTTCTTTTTAGGTCCTGTCTTGAGATCTCCAGTAGAACTTCTGTCATTGAAAGGTAATTATATCAGTCAGCAGCTCTGAAGGCAATCCCTCTTATCCGTTCCTATTGACAGGTATGGAGTGCATTTTTAAGGTTAGTGCTGAGAGCAAATTCCAGAATTACAAATCAAACAGATGCCTTATGATTTCAAAATAGTTTTCTCCACAAACCTGTCTATCACCTCACCTTAGTCCGCCTGCCCTACAAGCCAGCTAGAAGACAGGGAGCTTGAATGTATCACTCCAAGCCATCACTCAGCTGGCAGATAAAATGCCTCTAGCTGTTAGCACGAAAAGAAAAGCAACAGCAAAGGGATCCATCACGGTAGATGTGCCGCAGGAAATTTGGGTATGCCAATAACTTCATCCTTGCTTGCCAAGCATGGTATTTGTTAATTTACTTTTTAAAAGTGTCAGGCTATGAATGAAACAGAAGTTTTGAACACTAAGCAAGGCTTTGCAGTGTGTTAAATGAAAGAGATGCTTTGAATCATCATCACTACCTTAAATTATCACTTTTTCTTGAATCCTCCCAAAAGATTTGGGCTGAATCCTGTAAGCAGCAGTGCAGTGGTTTACACTAGCAGAAGACTTCGTTGGTAAATGCTAAAAGTATAAGTGACATTTTAAATCACAGAACCTTAAAATTTCATTTTAAATATTTATCAGGATTTTATTCAACCTAGATAAATAAACAGACTATTTAGAAAATTTAAAATACTGTCCTCTCAGATAAATAACAGACTACTGAAAATCATCTGTTATCTGGAACTGCACAAATTATGGGAAAATTGTCAGCTTCCTAGAACCCTTCTAAGTATGAGCTACTAAAAAAGAAAGCTTGAGTGGGAATTGAACCTAACTAATTTAGCTTTTCTAGAGAAAAGGGAGAAAGATTTCTGTTTTTTTCCTCAGTTGTTCACTTCCTTTTTCCGATATTCAAATAGTTCCTCATGGGCGTAGTCCTAAATATTTATTCTAATCCTCTTGCATGAAGAATTAACGTTCTTAAAAGGCCAGTGTTCTGAGGTCAGCTAAACTGTGATCTCTGAACTAGTGTCATTTAAATTACTCTTCCCTTTCAGATGGGCCCTCTAAACCAGCGGAAAGAAAAGATTCAGGTGAGACCTCCTGAGGAACCTACTGAAACAGTCCAATTTTTACATAATACAGTTATCATTAATGAGTTATTTCTTAAAGATAATATTCATTTGATTTTAATTTCACTTTTCATACAGTATCATCACTTTTCACACAGTATCATCACTTTAATTTTACAAATGCTTTTAAATATCAGAGGAAAATAGGTTTCTAGTAGCTGAACTGGAGTGAGAGAAGACTGTTGCACAAGACAAGATATGTATAAATCTTTACACATACATACATACCTATCTATCTATATCTATTTCTATATAGATAGATATCCAACTATTCCCTTCCTTCTCAGCCTACAGGGTGACAGTGGCTTACTTGAATACAGGCCTCAGGAGAATGTAGGAGAATGTCTTCTTCTCACAGCTCAAAGGACGGTGGGGAACACTTAGCAAAGTCATAATCTCTTTCTTCCCACTCTACCAGGTAACACATACTGCACCCAATTTTGTGGTTTCAGGATTTGCAGTCTCTGGAACAAAATGAGCAGCTGGTACTTCAACCATGGTTACCGAACTGGCATAGCTGGCCTATGCCAGGCCTGCGAATGAAAGTCAAACCTATGTTTTGTTCTGTTTGTTTAACAAATAGGAAACCATTAAAATCCAGACGTGATGGTAATCTATATGTTGTGTGCTGCAGAATTAATGATTCCTTGTAAACTTCTTCCATTTATTAATATCATTTTTTTCATTTCATCCTGTGGTCTGTTAGGTTTGTTACTGCGCATGACCAGTTCCTGCACCAAACGTTGTCGTATCATCCTATTCACTCTCATTTGTCACTCTCACTTGTATTTACTTTAAGTGTTTTCAGGTACTAGTATTATACTGGCATAATCTAGACAGAGTATATATAGATATGTATCTATCTATATATATGTGTGTGTGCATGTATGTCTGTATATATGTTTTCATACATGTGTATGTGTATATGTGTGTTTACATGTAAGAAATATTATACAAGCAGACATATACAGAGTTGTTAGAGTTGTCCCTTCAGCAGTAATCTTTAGATAGTAGAAAGACAATTCTGACTTCTGGCAAATGAGTTTCTACAGAAAATACTCAACAGGAAAAGAAATTTAATTTCAACAAGAAGACTAGACTAGATGAGAAGTGTTGAGTGATTGGCTCATCTTCTATGCTAGTTATGATACCAAAACCAAAAAGCCAATGGATAAAGTGTAAAAACCTACCTTTCACTCAGAAATGATTAGAAGTCCAAGGAGAACAGGGAATGCAGGTCTGACTTGAAAGAGATGGCCTGCCTTGTTCAGTATACCTATGCATTTCTACATACGCTCTACTTTTCAGCACTACCAGGGTAGCAGTGTCTTCGCTCACTCTGTCCTCTGCCCTGGCCCTAACTCCTCAAAGAAAAGAGATGTTGGCATTTGAGCTCCACAAGTCTTTACTTGGAATATGAAACACATACTTTGCCTCCCTGTAGAATCATCTTGCTCTTCATGGCTTTTTTTTTGCAGGGCGGAGGGGTTTGGAACAGGGTTTTGCATATATTTTCTCAGGATGTAACTGCAGAGCACAAAGCCAGGGCTGTTCAGCTGAGCATAAACACCAGAAACGTAGCTGTGTTAGCACAGTTCTCCGCCTTGGGGAGACCCTTCACTTGCTTCTTCTCTCAGTAACGTTGTTCATTTTTGGTTCCAAAATCTCATTGACTACCAGAAGAAAAGGTGCTGTGTTTGAACATGTGGCAGAACCATGTTTCCGACAAGCTACATCCCTGTAAAATATCAGCCTATGGACAGGGCAGGACATGTTATCAATTGATCCCCAAACTCTCTGGTTCCATCACTGTAGAAGAGAAATGAAATTCAAAAATAAGCTTCTTCCCTGCCCTATTTTGTTAGCAAAGAGTAAAAAATAGCTTGTACAAGCAACTGAGTTCGGGATCGAGAAAGACCCACAAAAACTATGTACTGGGCCATCATATGTGTTTTGTTTGTGCTTACAGCTGTTTGTGTTTTCAGAACTCCCTTCTCCGGTTTCTGTTCTGAAAAGCAAAGGCTAGCCTATTGTATCGCATCTGTAAAGCCACTCATGGTTGAATGCCGGTGCCATTCAAGTTGCACAGTATCTGCGTTTGCTGTTCAGGTTCCCCTCTCTTCCTCCCTGAAAGTTTCATTTTCTGTCACCACAGAGATAGCATTCTTGCAGGAACTGTACACAATGTGACAGCCAAATAATGGATGTTAGTGTGAACAAAAACTTACATATCTTTCAGGACATCTGAAGAGAGAGGTAATAGGGTTAGAGTTTAGTAAGTCCAGGTAAGTGTATTTTGGAGGGAGTAAAACATGCTCAGATAATTCACGTTTCCCTCTCTCTCTGCCTATCAGTATGGTCTATCGGAGAAGCACCTCCAGAGGAGACAGAAAAGCACGATGACTCCCAGAGATCCACTTTATTCATTGAAAAACCTCAGAGTGGTTCAGTGAGTGTTGGTAAGTGCTTAGAAAAAAATCAAAAGCTGCTTCCAGAGAGACAGAGACTGAAACAGAGACTGGAAAGCCATGTGCAGCTCATATAACTTTTAAATTCCTCCCTTAGCTACAAGTAATTCCACTGATTTTAGTTGGATGTGAACCCTAGTCTTTGAAGGCAAAACAGAATGTACTAAGAAAGACAGTAGACCCGTAAGAGCAGATCTTTAGAGTGAAATGGTTGGTAATGAGGACCTGTCACCAGCACTAGAAGCATTCTGGAGGCATTTGCCTTGGATTAACTTCAATCTAATACAGTCGTCTAAATACCTATCAGCACAACTGGTAACTAGGAGAACAACTGGTAACTCTTGGAGCACGTCTTTTGTCTTAGTTCCACCTCGAATCTTTCATTCCTCAAGGAATGGAGTTCAAAACCTCTCTGTGATGTAAAAGAGAGAACAGTAAATGGGAATAGTTACGAGGGGCACTTCAAAACTGCACTCTTGAGCCAGACTGAAATGTTAATGTAGCTGTGTCCTAAGAGCTGCACCCTAAGCAGTCTGGCAGCAATGCTGCAAAGTTCAGGACAAGCAACTCAGTAATTCTTCTATGTACTAGGATACACTAATACGTGGTCAGATTGTTTCATATGAACTCTTATTCTTCTCAGTTTCTGAGTAGAAAAAAAGCACTTGAGAGTATTTATTTGGAAAATAAATAGAAGGAATTAGACGTATTCTTCTCTGAAGCTCATAAATGTTAGGATGGCAACTCAGCAGGGGCTGGGCGGTAATGTTCTGAAAATCAAGCTAACTTTCACCATTTCCAAGTCATTGTGTGCAGAAGAATCTTTCCCCCCCTTGAAGAAGTAGTGATAGAAATGCATGAATTGCTCCACGTTTTCTTTTCCAGCCTGTGAATATATTTGTGCTATACACTGCCTGGTAGCCTAGGGATACCTCTGCTTGTTTTAAGCAAGCAAATTCAAATATTGGGAGCAATTCACCCATGACAATATGGAGTTTTGCCTGGATCACTTCATCCTGCTTCGCAGTTTGTCTCAAACTCCACATTGCCACGGCCAGAATGCTTCCAGGCCCCGGATCATTACTCTTTAAAACACTCTGCAGTATTCTCATAGCCTGTGTGACTTCATCTGATTCTTACTTCCATCGTAGAGCTAACGCATTGCAAGAAGTAGTGGTAAAAGAAACTTGTACATATATGACTGACCAACCATATGTTCCTCAACGTTTGAATTATTTTTTCTCTTTTTAAAAGGTGAGAACATTACATTTATAGCCAAAGTAGAAGCCAAAGATCTTCTGCGAAAGCCCAATGTTAAGTGGTTTAAAGGGAAATGGATGGACTTGGCCAGTAAAGCGGGGAAGCACCTGCAGCTGAAAGAGTCGTTTGAGCGTCACACAAAGGTGTGTCTTTGCTTGTCCTTCTTAAAATAGCAAAGCTCCAAAGAGAGCATAAAGATCAGTTTAAGAAAGACAGTAGATAGAATTCAAGAGAAGTGGATTCAAATCCTGGCTTCACCACAAAGTTTTCAAGGATGCTCTCGGATCCCGGCAGAAACGGACTACTCTGCTTTGCCAGTGCAGGGCAAGCAGTGGTGTGGAAAGCAAAGTTTTCGGTTGCTGCTTGTGGATTGCAGTTTCTCTCCAGAGCCCTTTATTCAAGTTATTCCTTAGTCCTGGCTTAGGTCTGAAAGAACAAATTTGCAGCAAATTTTAACTTGTACTTTGTAGAAATGCATCGCCCACATTAATGAATAATTATCTTTGTTTTTCAGATTCACACATTTGAGATGCATATCATTCAAGCTAAGGAAAACTTTGCAGGGAACTACCGCTGTGAAGTATCTTATAAAGACAAGTTTGATAGTTGCTCTTTTGACCTTGAAGTCACCGGTAAGATTCCAGTCGTGTCTAGCTTTATAGAGATTTCTTTTTTTACTTGAAATGACACACAATTTAGTTTACAATCTTTGAATGAAGCAATATTTTAAATGAACTTTTTAGCATAGATCTCTGCGAGGTCTTTTAGGTGTCTGTGATTTGTTATTTAAATGAACATCGGGATAGATACTGACTATGTGAGACATTGAAATTTGATCTAAAAATCAGGTGAAACTCCCACTGAATTTAAATCAGGCTCTGGCAAACAAAGCAGGCAGCTAGGCCTAGGACTATTCAGAGAGTGAGATTTCCTCTGGTCACATCCGAAGAGAGAGACGTGGAATGGGCCTAGATCTCTAGTGCTTTGCATCTTGTTAAATCATGGTATGGTCATACACCTGAAAGCCTTTTCTCCCAGTCTGCGTAAAAATAGATAGCGCAATGTGTATAAGACTAGAGATTCATGCCTTTATCTATTTCTTTGTTACAAAAGGACTTATTCCTTCAAACGTTAACCCAGAGGCTAAGCTTTTCCTTACAGAGCAGCTTTGTCAGCGCAGCAGCGTACATGCATACCTGCACGATAAGGCTGAGAAAGATAGATGTCTTCCCATATGCCAGGGCTAGCAGCCAGTAGACAAAATAGTTGTTCACCCTACTGAAACACGCCTGCCCAATTGCCTAGATCAGATTGTTTGTTCATCGGTCCAGGGGAGCAGGCCACAGTTAAGGGAATATTTGAGAGCTGACTGACAGCCCGAGGAGCCTAGGGAAGTGTGTGTATTCACAGGCCAGCTAGGCAGGGGGCCAGCATGGCTGCACGCATTCACTTTCTGGGCATCAGAACCATTTAATTTGATTAGCTGGCACAAACGGGTAATTCGTACAAGAGGCATTCATCCTTGTGCCAAGAATCAGCATGAGTCTATAGCTGTAGAGAAGACTGTCTCTCTGATGCTGAGTTTATTTAGAAATTGAAAGATGCAAGCAGGAGAGAAAGCACAGGGAATAGGAAGAAAAAGGACGGAGCTTGCACGTATGTGGAAGCGGATGCAAGAGAGTCACAAAGTCTGCTCTCATGTGCAGAAATGCAGAATGTAGTTCAGAGAAATGCATTTAAAAAATTTAGCTTTGCACTGAGCAACTTTGCATTTACCAGAGCTTAATACCCAAGGAGCACAGACTATGGTCACTTAGCAGGACACTGAACAAATTGCATACACTAAGACCAAGCTACATTTTTAATTCCTGTATTATTGTTATTCCGCAGAATCTTCTCAAGTTGTTCCGACTATTGACATCAGATCTGCTTTCAAAAGAAGGTAACCTCAAATGTTGATCCTATGAAGTTCCTCAGCAATGGATGCTGATAGCATGCAAAGAGCTTGCATCAGCCCTGGTAGATAAATGTATCAAATACTTTTTTAAAAAGTTTGATAATTTTTTTTAAGATTAAAGAAATGAGGTCTATGGAGGTTGGAAGTGGGTAGAATCAAATAGTTACAACTTGTAGAAGGTTCATATGATATTAAGCACTCTACTGTGAAATTACAATGTCATTGCTTTAAAGGGAGGTGCAATATTTAAGACCGAATGAAATATTTGTTCCTTTAGAGTTGTTTTTAAAATCATATTTTCATTCAGTAAAATATTCTACTGCATGTTGCCTGAAAATTTTTAGCTACAATATGAAAGTTCCTGGCCCTGGATCCTGGGCTGGACAAAGGCAGAGAGAAAATTTCCACTGATTTCAAAAAGAAAGGCATTGGTCCTATGTTATCTTGTAGTAAAAAAGTGTGTCATAAGGGCATCAGAACAATTACAAATGATATATTGCAGAGGCTGTAAGATAAAGCATTGTGTCTGGAGTCTTCTCCTTTGTTAGTCACCTTTGAGATAAAATAGCTATTAAAAACAGTGTAATGATTTCATCTTTATGTTTTATGCAGAAAATGGTCTCACTAGGACAGAAGTATTTAGACTGAAAATGTTTTATAGAAATATAAAAGAAAATGAATGTAATTTGTTAATTTACACATACAAGCAAATTTGTGACTCAGAGGTAACTGTTTTTATTAAGAGAAATGTGATTTAAAGATGCAAAAGATATTAAATTCAAGGTGCACTCCTTTCTTCAGCACATTTTTTTTAAAAGTGCAATGACTATACTGTTCAAGCAGGGAAAAATCTGATTTTCGAAGGAATACCCTGTGTGCAAATCCTGGTATCATTTGCCTTCACATTTGCAGGATTTTGCTCATTGTTTACAAACACTGAGGGCATCTCTTCAGTATATATGTATTTTATAATAAGATTTTACTACTTAACATCACATTATGGAAAGGGATGCACCTTTCTAAGACTATGATTTCATCCCTAAAAGTATGCAGTTACTATTTTTCTTTTTTTAACTGATTTCTTCCTTCATTTAGAGAGGAAGGTTAAGTCTTAAATGTAATGCTTCGCAGAATGGTATTTCTCATGGCTATGCCTTGTTAAATGCATCACACACAGCAATGCAAATCTTTGTTTTACATTCATAGCAAAGATCAGCACAAGCCCTTTGTTTTTATGCACATACACTAATGAAATGAAAAACAAAGCTCTTTGTGTTGACTGGCTTAAATTTGTGTTAATGAAATCTAACACAAATCTTGGCAAATTTATGTATACAATTACAAAAATTTGTCGTCAAAGTAAAATAGCAAGCAATACAAACCTTTGTGTTATTTTTCACAAGTACAAAAGGAAACATAACTTGTTGTGTGAAAAAGAATACAAGTTTGTGTTGATTTTATACCATTACTTGTGTGTTTGGACACCGTTGCATATATGAGAGCAATGTGTGCAGAACGTTTGCAATGTGTGTTGTCCAAGTCTTTCTGTATTAAACAAAGATTTGATCTTTTTCTGTTAATAACAGCGGTGATGGACAAGACGATGCAGGAGAACTTGACTTTAGTGGTCTCCTGAAACGTAGGTGAGAACCAAGTGATGCAGTGAGCAGGTGTGGATTGCAAACCATTAGGTTCGCACACAGAAAGAGTCAAGTGTAGCATTAATACCTTCTTAAGAACTTGTGATCTTTCATTCCTTTCAATGTTTCTAACTACCATTCTCATAAAGTAATATGCAAATGTTGAGTTAATTGTACCTGTAAGTACGTGTGCAGAAAAGAAGCCTCAGATCTGAGTGTACCAGGAAAAAAGTGAGCCACAGCCTAAAGAGACCAATAACATTTAGTTCAGTTGCTATTTCCTTTTGTGTTTGCAAGGAAGGTAGAGGGGGAGAATTTCCTACACAGGGATGAGCAGATCAGAAAATTGAATCTGACGCAAAAGTAAAAAACTGCAAGGGTTAAATTTACCTTTTTTGATACATCCTAATTTGATTTACATAAGCATCCTGAGATGAAAAATTATGTATCATGGTTTCAAAACATAGAGACTGGTATGAATTCTTTGTAGCTTTCTGTTTCAGTACGTGCAAGCAAATGTTCAGTGGTGGTATATTAAATTTCAATGCAGTGATGGGGAAAAACCTGGGCACATGTTTCTCTGGTTCACCTTGAAAATCTGGTATTACCATAGTTATGTCTACAGCTATTTCAGACCTTAGACCCAGTTTAGTCTCTTAACAGACTAGGACAATTCGTGGTGAGGACAAATTCACTTATCCATCCTTCATCTACTTCAGTTAGTCATTTCCTCATGTCGTGTAATTTATCATAGAACTCACAGAAAATTTTATGTACCACAGAAACCATTGAGAGCTGAACGTAGAGAACTGGAAAAAGAACTAGACCTTTTTTTCTCACCTATAACTTAACTCTGAAAGGGAAAAACCCAATATGCAGTTTTATTGAACAAAAGTTCACAATGTGCTCATGAACAGGTTGCTTAGAGAAGTTATGGAGTCTCCATCCTTGGAGATATTCAAAAGCCATCTGGATATAGCCCTGGACAATGTGCTCTAGGAAACCCTGCTTGAGCAGGGAGGGTTGGACTAGATGATCTCCAGAGGTCCCTTCCAACCTCAGCCATTCTGTGATTCTGTGAAGTATGATGGCAAGGATGGTGTTTAAGCAACTAAAGTATCTAAAGTATTTTGTTTTTTACAAAGGAAAAAATGTCCAGTGGTGGAGTCACTGCTGTTAAATATGAGTTAAACAAGTTAAATCCCTGCTTTTAAGAAAGAGTAGAGTGGTCAAGGAAAGTAGGAAGTCTGAAAGTAAAAGTAGGAAGGAAGGAATTACGTGAACCGATTCACATCCACCAGGTCTTTGGTTTTTTCGTCTTCTCATCCCTAATTAGGATCCTCAGTTTAACATTTTATCAAGCTAATGCAACTTACCATGACAGTTCTCATGACTGCCTTTGGGGTGTTTTATTGGTAACATGAGATTTGCATGTAAGAGGTCTTGGTGCTCTTGTGAAAGAGAAATGTGGAATGAGAGTCATGTTCACTTCACTAACAAGTAACTAACATGTTTTATAAGATAAATACTGTATAGCATACAGATACAGTATAACTATTGTGTGGTTAATGGGCAAAGCAAACTTTCAATTTTTAAACACCGTTATTTAATATTGGTGAAAGCAGTGCATCACCACCTTGCTTCAGGCACTGCAATTCAGCCTCGTATCATAGCTGATTGCTACTTAATACCCATTGTGGATATTAAAGCTCATTTCTATCAAGAAAAATGCAGGTCAATTTTTCAGTTAATTTCAGTTTTTCAATTAATTTCAATTTTTTCAGGAAACAGTGTTACCTTCTGAAGGTGTATGCCTTCTCTTTCATGTGATTATATTACCAAGAAAAGAGCTAGAACTTTTCCCCTGTGGTGCATAAGTACTTGAAATATGTTTTTTAAAAAAAAAACCTAAATGCACAGAACCTATGTACTGCCTATTTTCTAATTTCATGCTGGTCTTGCGGGAAGATAAACCAGTTCTTATCTCAGTAAGACAGTCTCTGACTGGTTACGCTTCGTCAATGCAAAGGGCTGTTAACAGCACGAAATTCTAAAAGGCAAAGGATTTCAAAAACACTCGAACATTTAGGTCCTTTTTTAAAAAAAGTACATCTTTCAACAAAATGCACATCTTCAGGGAAAAGATCTGAAAGAGATTTTGCAGCTAAATCAATCTGCTTAGAAAATATTGAACATTGTTTGCCCACTACCCACAGCAGAAACTATCGCGGTCTCGGACCAAAGTTGGTTTGCTCTAAGTGTCAAAATTTGTTCTCCGGTTATACAAGAGGAAAAAGAGTCTGGAATAAATTATTTTAAACTGGCCGAAAATCAGGATGCTCTAACTGATCCTCATTCTCAACTACCACCTGATTTAAGGGGGCATATTATCCTGAGTCACATGGATATATGAATGTCACTCTCCCTACACGGATAGGGGCTGCATGACAAGCAGCCAGCCCTTTGAGATGACAGTTCTGCCCCGCAGGGTGTGTCGGCTTCTATATAGGTTTGCAAGCTGATTTTGACCTGCTGCCCTGCAGGAGGAATCTCACTGAAAAATCAGTATTCACAGTACATAGTCAGTCTCCAGAAATCATGAGCACAAACAAAATATATATGTATATATAAAATTACACACATGAAATGTGGCTAAGAATTATTCAAAGAAAATGATGTTAGTATTTCAAAGAATCCTCCATGAGAAGTTTTCTTTTCCTTTTTAAAATAACACTGGCATACTAGGAAAATTAATAAACCTCACAGATTAAACAACATAATGTTTTTTCCGTAATTACCCATCCAACTACGCAGGGACTCTCAGGGATCCCAGTCCTATATTACTTTAAGCAAAATTCCCTCTCTGACTTAATAGATCTCAACTCTAATAGTAACTCACTGCAAAGCTGATTCTTTTTTATTTCTTAAATATGTATTTTCTCACTCAGGTAGCAAAAGTGCTGGTTTCATTAGACCAACCAGATTAAGTCAGAATGAACCTGGTCTGAGCCTAACAAACTTACAGAAAACAAGGTCAAGGTTTCTGCTCCTCTTCCTGGATTGTTCTAGCAGTCTACTTTTTTGAGCTAAGCCATTAATCTCAAAAATGATCATTTTGATTAGGATGCTTCCATTGTTCTTTCATTTAATGGTTGCCCCTATGAAAATAATTATCTATACTTCATTGTTTGTCTTAGCTCAAGTGTAAGCTTTGAAGCTGTATACACTAAATACGGTATTCAAATTTTGATATAAAGGTCTATACGGCCCTTATAGATGAACATATTCATCTTGCAAGTCCAGGCTGGTGGGGAAATCCCCAGTTCCTATCCATATGCCATTTTTAAGCAAATCTGAGAAGCAATGATATAACTGTAAACTGGCACAGATTCCCTTGGATTTCAGTATGTCCTTTCGTAGTTTACCACTAGCAGCAGTTACAGGGACTCAGGGTTGCATAGCTTTTTTATATAATTATTAAATGTGTGGATTAGACTCAGATTTTGGTTGCGCTATCATAAATTGTAACCGATTCCTTTGGAGTTGCAACAGATAAAACTGACTTAAGGAGGTTTAGCCCGCATGCTATTATAGGGCTATATTTTCAGACTAATCTTTTTTATAATGAAGAAATATAAAAACTCGCATAGTTGATTATGTCAGAGAAGGCTAAACAAAAACTTACATCCAAATTCTCTTTACACTTTGGAGAAGTATGAACTAAGGTCAGAATGTCATTCTGAGCTATTCCATTGATACTGAGCAAGGCTAGAACTTGAACTCCCTTACTAATAGACCTTTGAAAGGCCTGCCTTCAAAGTGAAGTAGAAAAAAATGTCAGCCTTCAAATTTTGACCAAAACATTTCTAACCTCACCATGGACTCAGTTCCACCTTTTTTTCTGGTGTGATCAGGCCTCACTAACTCTTCTCCCATAATTTTATTTTGCTACTGTTAGGGAGATTAAACAGCAAGAGGAAGAACCTGAGGTAGATGTGTGGGAGCTCCTGAAGAATGCTAATCCCAGTGAATATGAGAAGATTGCTTTTCAGTATGGTATCACTGACCTGAGAGGCATGTTAAAGCGTCTGAAGCGCATGCGCAGGGAAGTGAAGAAGAGTGCAGGTATGGATAAGGCAGAATATTCTTGCGTTCAGTACTCAAACATGAGCATCCACTTTAAAAGCCCAAATGTACTGCATTTCCATGTAAAGGTGGAGGTGAAGCCTGCCCTAGCTTGCGCACTGCATCTCCAGCCTTCTCAAAGAGACTGCAAGGAGTTAATCAGAAGAAGGCTTGCTCCACTGCAGTTAGTGGAAACACCTTATCCCATTCAGTGCCTTGCAAAAATGTCCCTCTCTCTTGGCCAAACAATAGTTCTTACTAGAACAAGTCTCCCAGATATGTGGAAAAGTTTTGCCTGATTAAACAGTATAGAAATTAGACCTTGCATTATCAGTGATATCTTCTACTTTAAAATGCAATCATTCCAAACACATCCTTTGTTCTTCACCATTTCATTTTGCACTTAGTTTTGACATTTATCTGAATTCCCAGATGTATTAAAAACCTTCCTCGCTATGTTGCATAAGCACATTGGGAGTAGTCCCTCCCCATCTATCATACTGAATAATATGAGTGGTGCAATACATACTTAAATACAGATATGTGTTTATATGTGTGTGTGTGTGTGCGTATACATATACATATATATATATATATAAAATATACACACACACACACACATATATACATATAAATACAGCACATTGCTCATAGCAAAATTCTGGCCTTTGCTTGCTCCTGGAGAGCATTTCAGAACAGGATGCAATATACGTCTGCTGCTCCGGCAGTTTCCTGGAGGTTTCCCCCTCATGTAGGTGAAATCCCCCACCCTGCATGAAATGCAGGAATCTTCCCGAAGGAAAGGAAGCATGGTCAAAATCTCTATATGCCATGCTGATTTTTATCCCTTAAATCAGTCATGGGGACCAATGGCAAATGGGAAAGCTATAACAGTCTTCAAACGACTCTGAATTCTGCCAGGGACTGGCCCACCATTTGGCTTGCGCCAAAAAGTAGTGAGAATGAAGATAGTGCAAAACTGTTTTTGCTCAACACTTGTATTCTGCACTGAATTTGATGTGGCCAGACCAGATATTTTGGATCAGTATTTTGATATATAGGTATATGTATTTCAGTTTGACTTACATTCTTAAAAGTAAAATAAACTGTTGTACTTTCTTCAGTCTTCTTAGGCAATTTGTTATAGCCAGCTGAACATTCGAAGAGCCAAATTTTTTTCCTTGCTTTTAAAATAACTTGTTTTCTAACATTCTAGAGTTCAAACTCATGAAGAATGATATAGAAAAGGTCAGTCTGCCATTTCTGTTTTCCCCCTCCTCAAAGAAGAATAAGGAAATATCCAGTATAAAATAAAAATAGCTAATCTAAAACTATGAAATGGAAATATCTTTGTATCTTCTTAAACATTTAATTAACTTAAGAGACTTCTCATCCAAAAGATGTCGTTGAGACACACTCTGCTTAAAAAAGACACTAAGAGTTCAACCAGAAAATAAGAACAAAACTTCTCCCAACAAGTACAAAAGTCAACAGAAAATAGCCTGCAGTAATCCAGCTGCCTGATATACCCTCTCTCCTCTTCCATCACCAGAGGTGTGATACTACACATTAATTTTTATCATTTGCTGTTATGTCTGAGTCTGACCACTGTTGAGGGAGGGAGGAATGGAGTCGATGGACTTTGACTGAGCCACTGTTCAGGGGCGCTCGCAGAGGGGTGGAAGATGGACAAACTCCTCACCATCCTCTGCAAGGCTGGTGCAGGAGGAGTGGTGGCAGCGGTGCAGCAGTTGCGCAGCCGCCAGGAAAAGCTGCTCCCTACCCAGATGCATCCCATGGATGTACTTGGATCTTGGGAAAGGAGCATCCCTCAGCCACTGGGACTGCTCTGTCTGGGCCCTCACCCCAGGTCCCCAGTGGGTAGGACAGAGGTGCCGATCATATCAGGATTTTTCAGTAGACAGAGTTTTCCCTACAGGAGGGTCTCTAAGTGATGGGGGAAATGTCTATAGTACTGACTGGCTGGGAGTAGGGTGTTTTTAACCTCACACCAGCTGTTATTGTCAATTGAAATCTGTTACAGTGCAGCCAGATACATAATAAACCCTGTTCTAATTCGGTAGCTCTACTCCTGCTGGGTCAATACATTGAGTCCCTTGCAATCAGATATATGCATGATATCAACCTCATCAGCGTGTGCTTACTTAGCTGTGGAAATTTTCTTTGCAGCACAATTTAATTTGGAGCCACTAGATATCTGTTCCTTTGGATCTGACTGTTGTGTTTGGCAATAACTAAAAAATCAATGTTGACATATTTTGAAATATTAGACTTGCACCTGCCTTACCCTGCCCAGTGGCCTACTTTTGCTCATCTCAGAGTCTTTTTGAAAAGCACTATTAGTAGCCGTCCACTGACAGCTTTTGCCTGGTTTCAAATAGTTTTGCGAACATTTTACAGCTGTAACATTTATCATAAGTGGAATCGTAATTTGCAGCTTGCAACCAACAGAAAGAATCAGGAAAGAAAATTTGGCTTTTAGCCACATCAGTGTTTATTCTAATAGTGGGAAACTCAATAAGAGTTTTAGCTTAAAATTCCCAGCTAACTTACATAAGCAGTACTAATAGAGAACTCCTTCATAACGGTTTCGTTGTAAGTGATTCCATAGCACCAACTGTAAACAGTTTAATTCTGAATAGTGCTTCTCAGGGAGCTGTTACAGGTGTGTCTACCCAACACTATCCAGAACATGTTCACACCGCAAAGTCATCAGGAGAAACTTGAACTTGGTCAGGATAATCAGACTCAAAGTAGAGTGATGCACAACGTGTGCGCATTCTGACAGCTTTGATGAGATTTATGCAACGTTCCTTCACCGTTCATATTCGCATTTGTTTCTCAAGGTCTTTCATAATAACACTTTGCTTCTGCGACAGCTTTTTCCAAAGGTCTTGATCCTGCATATCAGGTGGATAAAGGAGGTAAAGTAAGATTTATGGTTGAACTGGCAGATCCAACAGTGGAACTCAAGTGGTATAAAAATGGCCAAGAAATACGACCAAGCGCAAAGTAAGTGGTTTTGTTGAATTTAAGTAATAAAATATGTACACACGTCCTCCTTTGGCAAGTGTGTTGAATAACTCTAGCTCTTTGCCCAAGTTTGCACCAATTTTACTTCTGACATTTGATTATCCTGAAACAGCATGGAAACGTTACCGCATTGCTCATGATCTATATTACTTCACAGAAAAGTCCCTGTGAGCTAAGTGTTAATGTAGATTCTTCCTTTGCCTCAGGAGAAGAAAATTAAAGATCCCCAACAAAACATGGAGCCATGCTTTACCTCGTAGATCTTTCAAAAATTGGGAAGCATTGTGCATAAATAAATCTCTTGTTCTCAGTCTTAAGTCAGAAGGTCAGAATCTTTATAGTAATTGTGTGCTAAGAGGAGATATGTTTATCATCACACACTTGCCCACCTGACTCATAAACCACCCATAAAATTATCTCTAAGGAACACTGTCTGCAAATTAGATGACCAATATTAGGGAGGAAGGGGGAGAAAAATTTATCTCACCTTCCACTAACCAGTTAATACTCACACTGAAGTCAGTAACCTGCATTACTTTGGTCATGTACAACTTTGGTCACGGACCACAGGTCCAGCTTACATACAACACCCACATTTCTTCATCTGCCTGCATGGTATCACCTGCATATTGGCTTACACTCTGGCTTGTATCTAGAACAAGTAAGTGGCTTTTCAGGTGTAGACACTCGAGTACAGGTAGAGCGATGCTGGAACTTGAGCTCTGTCCTTTATGCATTGTAACCAGCTTTCATGATCTGATTCAGTAAAAACCACTCCATGGTCAAACACAGCTGTGACTGATAATGTTCAGCTAGTCATAGCTTTCCTGTTCCTCAAATGTTGCTCAACAGTACAAAATCCTAGCACCTTTATCTTTCTAACCCTATGAAAAAATAATTATTAGCAAAAGCCCTGTTACAGGGAACAGCAAATTTCCTTTATTTTGTTGCTGCATAAGTCAATGGGAAGGATTTGGAGTAGTATTTGATAGAAAATATATAACAAAGACGATACCTTTTCTTTAGTCCCGTTATCTGTCAGGAGAAGTTCAGAACTGTTTCACAGGCAGATGTATGGATACCTCTCTAGTAGAAGGACCTGGACTGAATGCCCAAGTGCATTTCTTTCAGGCTGCTGAAGCAGCTGTCAGAAGCTAATGAGCTTTGGTCATTACAAACCTGGAGCAGATCTAAACTGGTGACATAAAGGCGAAAGGCTCCATATCCTGTTACCGAAACCCCATATCCCATTACTGATCTCTTGTGCCATGTGGCCTACCAATAAGAGTAACTTCTTAACCCAGGCTATTATTGTACTTTATAAAAATGCTAAGAGTGTTGGAATGAAGATGGTCTCCTGTTACCGGTTATTTTCATCTTTACTCATCTAGAGTTTCAGACACCATTTTGTTCTGCCAACCTTTAGAGCATATTAATTTTTCTGTTTTTTCGTATTATCCAGCCTGAAATTTTTGAACAAGCCAGAATGGGCTAGCTGTCACTCTACTCTGTAGCTTCTTTTTGCTACAAGGTCCATAACATTTCTTATCCTTTCTGTTGAATATTGGAAATTACTTCCCAGGACAAGTTTTCCAAGTACAAACCAGGACTTTCACCTATAATCATCCCTAAAGCATATTCTAGATAAAACAAAAGTAAGATGTCCAACAGTTTTGCTAATGTATCTTTGCTCTATTCCTGTTTGAACAGATACATTTTTGAGCACAAAGGTAACCAGCGAATTTTATTCATCAATAACTGTACAATAGCAGATGATGCTCGCTATTACGTAACAGCTGGTGATGAGAAATGCTCCACAGAACTGTTTGTGAGAGGTAATTACATCTGCTTGCTCTTATTTCATACTGTCCCCTAGTATAAACTGGAATGGTTTCATTGACTGGAATTAGCAGGGAGGAGCTCGGTATATAGCTGTATTTGTATTAAAAGCCCTTAGGAGCACTCTGTATGTATTTCTGTGATTCCTGACTATTTTGTGCTTGTCCTAGATTTAGCAATTTAGTGATAATTCTGAAATGGAGATATGGTTGATTTCGCACAGTGCTTTGGGATCTCGTCAGGTTGTGGACCCCTTCATAGTTTCAAGGGCATTTTGGGGACTCGCTCATCATAGTGTCGGCTTTCCCTAACAGCACATCAAATACCTGATGATACTGATACTCTTGATCCAACTGATCTGTTTCAAGTACTCTCAGACCAGTCTTTCCAGCTGTTACTTTTAGCTCCATCTGTCCAAATTTAAAGGGACGACTATGAAAAGCCATGAGTGGGTGGCCATTTCTTTACCCTCTTTGCTCCCACAGTGCTGACAGTCTTATAGATAATTTAATGGTGCCACTCACACATTCATAACAAACTGAGTTAAAAGCGATCTTTTCATTAGAGGTCCTTTAGAAAATGACTAGGGAATCTCCTGTGTTCAGGAAAACAAATTTACAGTGAAAGAAAAAGACATCACATATTTCAGAAAGCTATTTCAAATGATGGATCCAATTGAACCTATGAAAATAGTAGCATAAGAATTGTATGATCTCTTGCTATTAAATAAACTTGAATTTTGACAACAGGAATGGGTTAAGCCAATAAAGGTGCAGTGTCATCTCATATTATTGTGCATAGCGGGTTACAGGACCTCATGAAAATGCCATACCCTGAGAGGGATCTGTGGGAGGCAAGAGGGGGATCTCAGCTTCTCATATCAACCTATCTGGACAAACTGTTAATAAAAAGGGACCCAAGACAGGTACTTGTTTGAACAAATTGTTATTTTTAAATTCCCATTTCCTACTGGCCCCTTAACAGGCAACATCCTCTCTGATTTCAGGTAGGAAAGATTGCATTGAGACTGACATTAGAATTTTAAAGCAGTGTCAACTTCTATAATATGCTTTTGAAAACCTCTTTCACTTAGGTTTCTCTCTCAAACTGTAAATCTGTAATTTTCTCTTGCCAAAGATCCTCCAATTTTGGTGACAAAAGGCCTGGAGGATACCAAAACATATGTTGGTGAACGAGTAGAACTGAGCTGTGAAGTGTCTGAGGACGATGCAAATGTGAAATGGTAAGCTACGTTTTGAACAGATATTGCTTTCTTTGAGAATAAAACCTAAAATAGTTTAACTGCAGGAAAAATGTGGACATCTTTTTCTATATTAGTAAACATGAAATTTAGTCAGAAAATCTCAGAAAAACAGTAATTAAAAATGCAGCAACAACAAAAATATGTTTATATATTCACAGTTTAGTTCATCTAATCCTTTCTTTTACCTTAAGTCTTAAAATCTTCTCTGGAAACCTCAGTCCATGGAAGTCTTATTCATTCAGGATTTTTACTGAAAAAATAATCATTCTTTGTTTTCTATTAGGTTTAAGAATGGTGTGGAACTCACCAATGAACCTAAATCTCGATACCGAATCAAGGTTGAGGGTAAAAAGCACACTTTGATCATAGAGGAAGCTGCAAAAAATGACAATGCAACTTACTCAGTAATGACGACTGGTGGCCAATCAGAGGCTAAGCTTTCTGTTGATTGTAAGTATAATACCTCTTCTTCTTGATTTTGTATGATAAACTGCTAGTCTGCAGAGGTAACTAGTTTGCTTACCTTTTCCTGGGGGTTAAAGGGAGACTCATCTCCCATATTGATATCTTTGTTCCAGATCTCCAGGATCAATGACTTTCCTTTAGACACTGTTTGCAGTAGTAGACAACAACCTAGTGACCCTCTGTCACTCTGTTAAGATGGAAACACAGTTATCCATCCAAAATTATGATAAGTCAACAAAGTGAACTTTTCAATGGAAGTATCTAGTCTTCTTGAACACTTGCAGTTTTTGCAGGAAAGCAAAAACCAAGGCTTTTTAGCTGAAATCTGGGGAAAAAAAAAAGTTTTGGAAAAAAAAGCAGTTCTATAATTAGGCTCTGAGTAGTATTAACAGGCAGCGGTTCCACCTGACCTGAACTCATAGGCACAAAGATAGGACCGTGTAGCTCCCTCAGTATTGTTTGCACAATATCTCTTTAAAATGCCTGTGGTTTTTAGCAAAATGTTTGCATCCTTATAATCCCTTGCCACGTCACATTTAGGCAGACTGGAATGTGTTATAAAATACCCGTGTTCATTTTGAAAGTACATGTATGTATATTACTAGAATTGGTCTTGCCTGTGTAGGTGAGCCAGTCAGCTTCTGAGATCGTTTTCAGTTATGGTAAATTTGTGTCTGCGTCATAAACTTACCATACATCATATATACATGTACATTAGTTTTTTTAATATTTCTAACAGTTTTGACTATTTTATACAAAAGGGCATGCTAAGCCTAATGAATTCATTCTGTTATCAAGCTGGAAATGATTGTCCATGGCTACTGGACTCCGTCATCTTTCCTGCCATGATGGTAGGTTCATGCAGTGTCCTCTGAGGATTTTCCACTAGCTTTCTATAAAATGCAGCCTTTCCCATCATTCATTGTTTCCTGCCTGAGATCATAGCCAGGGATATTTACTGCGTACACATGATGCTGTGTATTTAGCCTGGACTCTGGTCTAGAGCATCTGATCTTCCAAAAAATAAAATTGCCCCGGTTCTCAGACTTCATTTTTACAAAAGCGAGTAATATCTCTGGATATTCATAGGGTGAGTTAAGCCACTTTAGCAAACGTGGAAACAAATAGTCTATCAAGTAAGTTTACTGCTCAGTCAGCCTTTGCTATGAGCCTGGCAAAATCAGATCAGAATTACAGTCTATTTTTCTGATGGTCTATTTTGGTAAGCCAAGTCATCATCTCCTATTAGTTTGGAGAACTATGTGAACAGTTAGATCACTGTTAGATAACAGGAAAGGTGGGTGAGAATCACCTCAAGCTCGTCGGTCCTGGGACACAAATCTTTCACATCTTGAAACTCTCTCGATGGATTCTGTGGGAATAGAGACACCCTACCTCGAGCACCTAAATGCACGAGAGGGAATAGAACTCAGATATGCTTCTGGGCTTAGTTTTGCCACTGGTTATGGACAGGGATTCCTCATTCAGGGCATGGGTATTTTGGATCACCTTTTTTAAGGCAGCAGGCTACGGGGAAATTAACCATGAAAGGAGGTTAACTTAACATCTACATATTACTGGTATTTTGACGTGGGAGTTTTATGTGTTATTATTTTATTTATTAATATATCTGTTGGAGGCATTTTTCTCATTTGCAGATTACTGTAATTGCTAGTAGCAGCTATGGGAAAGAATCATAAACTATTGTTTTATATTAGCATTAATATCTGTGCTTCTGTTTTCCTAAGTGAGACCACTGAAGATATCACTTGCACTAGAAGACCAGACTGTGAGGCTTGGACAGGAAATTCACCTGAAGTGTGAGATATCTGAGAATGTGGAAGGGAAGTGGTACAAAAATGGGCAACTAGTTGAAGCTAGTGACCGTGTAAAGCTTTATCACAAAGGAAGGTGAGCCTGTTCAGGGTTGACCTAACTTGTAATGAAGTGACATTGTAAAGATGTGTCAATGTGTGGGTTATTTCGCTGAGCTTTATTCAGCTCTCACACTTAGTCTCTGCTCTTCAAGCATTTTTATATTTATCATCAAAAAGGCCATATCTCCTTGCTTCCTTTCAGCTTGTATCTTCTGGCTGTGAAGGATACAACCAAATGTCTCAATTCTACATTCCAGATATTCACTTTCCTTGACATTGCTGCTGCTGTTTGCATGGAACATTAGGCAGTAAAGTCAAAATGCTTGTTAGACGATACTGAAAATATATAGCTTTAAAATGTCTGTTTATCTGATGTTTTTGTTCATGTCAACTCAGGCTTTCTATTTCTACTTATGCAAAGTATGTGGTGGTATCAGGTCCCTTTGCACTTATAATCTGTCCTTTTCCGTGGAAAGTCTGTCAGTTTTAAAAATAAATAAATAAAAGGTCCTATCTTTAAGTATAGGCCGTGCACTTCAGCATGGCACTGACAGTTCACATAGCTGGGAACTGCACTTGTGACGATGCTCCTGAACAGGCTATAAAGTGATTGCATTGACCCTGTAATACTTTCTAAGTCCCATAATTGGGCACTCGGCACGAGTGCCAGCTGTACAATGACCCCTTGAACTGACATAAGGCAAAGTAGCTTCCCACGACCCTTGCAGGCCCATAGGATGCGAGGAGGGGAGCAGAAAGGGGCGAGTCCTACCCTGCACAAAGCTTAGCCAGAGCAGTTGTCAGGAGAGCAAAAGTATCATTGCATTCCTGGGAGATTCAGTTAGGTAGTAAGAGCAGCGTATGCTTTACTCATCCCTTTCTTTATTCTGGCAAATAAACAGCAGATTGGATCCTGTTATGAAGATGCAGTCAGCAAAGAAGGACTGACAAGAATTAGACCATTCTCACAATGGGATCACCTAAAGATTTCTTCATGGACAACCTAGTTACTATCTAATGGCAATAGCACAGAATTCATGTATCAAAGAGATTACAATCCTGTATTTTTTTCCATTTTGGTGTTCAAATAAATATATTAAAATGGGTTACGTTATTTGATGGTCTTCTCAATAATATGAGGTACAAACCTCAAAGTGTTTAATCAGCTAAAATAACGCTAAGTAGCCAGCAAATGATTTTTTTAAATCAATAATCTTACACACTTGCACAAATCTGGTAAACTTTTATCTTCACAGATTTTTCCCTTACATCCTCAAGCAATCTTCAAGCATAAATGACGTTGATTTCTTTCTCAAATTTTCACAGAATCCACAGATTTATCATAGCAAGCGCTGCTGTTGATGATGAGGGTGAATATATGTTTGTACCGGATGCCTATAATATTAATATTCCGTGTAAAGTACATGTTGTAGGTAAGTACCTGCACAGCAAGTTGTAACATTTTCTTTCTCTGACCTGTGGAAAGGAGAAACAGTGTGAAACATCCTTGATTTCAATCCATCAGTTTCTTAAGTATGGGTGCTTATCACGTAGAACTGCTCCTTTGGCAAAGTGCAAGTAAGCTGGTTGGAAAGTGCTTTGCCCGAGTTTAGGATCTGGTCATGGTTTGCAAGCCTGTTCCTAAACCCCCCAGGGAAGGCTTATTGAGGATACATTCATAAACATAAACCAGTATCAAGAGTTTGCATAAAACATCTGTTGCTGTCCTCTCTTCAGAAATACAGTGTTGTGTTATTTGAAGAGCTGGCTGGCTGACATTTCCAAAAAAAGAACTTAATTTTGTAAAGGAGTAGTCACGTAACTACGTATTGTCTTACACTCCAAATACATAACACAATATCTAGTTGGTTAAATGTTTCTGACCAGGTTTCATTCAATCAGCAAAAGAGAATGCTTGTTAACGAGCCCAGTCATTCAAATAAAAATTAAACAAGACATTTGACTTTTCACACAGCAATACCCCATTGGCTAAACTGAACTTTTAAAAGCAGCCACTGAATTTTAGGACTTTGAAGCCTCAAGAAGAGCAATATAGATGACTAAAGGGTTAGGAAATATGGCCTGTAATTGAAGCTGAAAGATGTGAAATACGCATGTTAGAAATAAGATTGGCCAGGCTAGGGGAGAATGGAGGAGGGGTAACTGGAGTACTGGAGCATACTGGAGGAATGAGCTTACAGACATGATATTCTAACATGAAAAAACTGTAGGAAGATAGTCATCAGTTGATCTCCATATGCATGGAGTACAAGAAGTCATCATTTAATTTTCGGAGGAAAGATTTGGGTTAAAAAAACTTTTAAACTATAAGAATAGTGATGGCTGGAATGTGATACCTCCAGGTATTGCAGAATCCCTCCACTGGAAACCACTTGGAGGAAATCTCTCTCAGAGAGAGAGAGATCTAAATACACGTAATTCTGCCTCAGAGCAGAAAGATGGGTTATTTTGCTTTTGTGGTCCTACTAGCCCAAAATTTCTATGGTGCTCTGTTTCCTTTTTCACCAATTATTTTCTTCAAAAAAATTGTCTTCATGAATTCTATTACAAACAAAAGAACAGTTGACTAAAAATGCCCTGAAAACTCAAAACTTTGGAAAAGCATGTTTCTCCATGTTGTGGACCTGTTCTCAGGTCCCTGAATAATAATCTCTCCACTTTCAGATCCTCCTAAACTACACCTGGATGGTCTTGGGGAAGATAACACTGTGACAGTAGTGGCAGGAAGCAAACTACGACTTGAGATCCCCATCACTGGTGAGCCAACGCCAAAAGTCATGTGGAGTAAAGGGGACAAGGTACATTGTTATTTCTCATATGTTTCTTTAGTTTGACAAGGGGCCTTTTCCTTCCAAAAATAATCATTAGCCTGGTGAAGCCATTGATTTTAATGGCAGCATGTAACAAGGAGATACTTTGTATCTCAAAAACTCCTCTCACTCAAAAATGAAGGGTAAAATTGGTATGTATCATTTACTGTCATTTACTATCTTTTTGAGTAAAGGCTGAAATAACGAAGGAAAAAGTGGTGTGCTATAAATAAATTGTAAAGGACAGAGATGTATGAGATATAGAAGAAACCTAGTGAAAATCTACTAAATAACTACTAATTGTGTACATACTGCACAGAAAGGGCTGCCTGGTTTTGACAAAAAGCCCTTAGTACAGCCAGGTTTTGGAGAATGAATGATAAATTCTGTTGGAAGGTTAGTTAAGTTTGGAATGAAACAATAGGCCAGGCATGCATCTTCTAGTGTCTTAATGCAAACCTTCACACAGACCAATCTCTGACTGTATAATAACACCAAAAAAGCCAAACTTTTCACACTTAAATTTTCAATGTGCCACATGGAAATTGGAACATGCTGTTCTTGTTGGATTCATCACACCTATCTAGTTAAACCTGTAACTACTATTTTTCAAATATTAACCGTAGTATCAACACTGTGGGCTTGTACAGATTAGGAATTATTCTAGGACAGCTCTTACTCCAAAATACATGTCATAATTTGAAATCAGTCCGGACAAGCTACTGACCTTTGCAGTCCCTCCGGCCTATAAATGAATTACATTTCAATCAGTAAGGCTCTTGGGAGAATCTAGGACTCTCAGAGAAAGCTGAGAGAACAATATGCTCTTCATCAAATTAACAACAGATAGTGTTGATGAAAGCATGTTCTTGCTCACATGACGAGAGGGCCGCACAGTGTCTCTTGCTTAAAGCTATAATGGCAGAGCTGAGTACTAAACAGGTATAGTGCCTTACAGTTTATTGACTTGTCTCTCAGTTCTTTTGTCATTTTTATGATGATCAAGTGATTGAAACTTTCAGCTTTCATATGGTTTGTCTTACGGCTGTTTTATTCATTTTGCAGAAGTCTCCTATGTTGGATTTAGATTTTGATTTTTGTCATTTTGATTCCCTAATCAGAAAAGATGACTTTTCTCTCTGATTACTTTGATTCCTAGTGGCTCACAGACAGTGGAAGAATTCGGGCAGAAACATATCCAGATAGCAGCTGTCTGGTTATTGATACAGCTGAGAGGGAAGATTCAGGCCCTTTCAGAATAACTTTAAAGAATGAGGCTGGAGAGGACACAGCTCTAATCAACATCAAAGTGGTTGGTAAGTCATTTGGGTCAGTGCACCGAGGTGGTGCCTTTTATCATAGCTCTTTTCAATGAATGCTTCTTAAAGAATACTATTTTTTTCTACCCCTAAACGAGGGCCAAATTCTTCCTCGTATAGCTAAAGGGCCTCTTCTGCAGATGTTGTCTTCCCTAGCTACCTAACTGTTGTAGGTTCTCAGAAACCTTCCATTTCCCTATTTTTCCCCATTTTCAGATGTGGAATTGAGGTGCAAGGATAGTAAAACCCAGAGCTACTGAAGGACACTTAGCATGGGATTTAAGCAGGAGTTAATTATTGCCCTGTTGCCACCTCGTGCTGCAGGGGCCAAGGTTCTGTAATTGCCTCAGGCTGATGCTGACATTCTCTGTTCTCCAGGTGGCTATGGGCCATGTCTTAGCTCATGCCCTCAAGTGCCTCTCAAGTGTCTTGACTGTGCTCAAGAGCTTGGCAGTTATCCCTTACTAACGTCCTGCCAGGATCCACAAAGACCTTCTTTTTCTCTCTCTCTCTCTCGCTCTCGCTCTCTCCTCATAAGGAACTCCTAGATATGTCTACCAGATCAGTATCCATATGAAATAATGCAACAACTGCTTATTTTTAAAAAAACAAAAGTGAGGGCTGCTGCTGACATTACCACTGTGCTGTAGCTTGTTGGTCGAAGGACTTACTACTCTAGGTGGGCAAATTTAAGTTCAATTTCTTTCTCAGCCTGAAGGACTACCTCCCATGAAAGCGCCTTAAATGTTAGGCTACAGGGCTCTGCAGTCCTACCACTGAAACAGCAACTGTGCAAAGAAGAATTTGAGATGCACTGAGAGAGGGAGTGTGAGGCCAGGGAATCATCTGTAGCCAAAGCTCTCTGTCTTAGAGAATTAGGTACAATGAGTTCTGTGTACATGGAGGACTTCTCTGCATTATTAAGGTACTTATTCCAGAAAACAGTAATTTAGAACTTTAAAGAAGAATTTACGACCTTTTCCTCTTGTTTCTCTTTTGGCTAGCCCACATAGCTCCCTGCTCAACTTTTATGTGACCCTTTCTCGGACACGTAATTCTCCTCATGCATTACAGAGAAAGCCTCAACTGTCTCAGGTCATGGGTTTTTGGTGGGAACTATGTATCTATCAATAAAATGATAGATAGGACAACAGAAAACATTTACATGCCGATGGCTCTGTGTGAAACTGTACCCAAGTTACTCACAAAAGGCCACAGTGGAAGGACCAGCAAAGCATGTTCTCTCAAATCTTAAGGACACTAAACTGCATGCTGGAACATCTTTCCTGCCTGTGAATAGTTTGGTACAAAAAGGTTGAGTACATTCACAGTAGCCATGTCTTTTATGCACTGACCTGAATATTGTATCTTACATTTTAGGAATGAGTTTTTATCTCTCTAGTACTCTTTCCTATCTATGTACTTGGCAACCATTCATTCATACTCACCATTTTTTGTCATCACAAGCTTATTTTTATGCCTAGTCATACACTTTCTATCTCAATGTACCCTGTTGCACTTCAAAAATTATTCAGATTTGTTTCTTGCTTGACATTTTCTATTTCAGCCTAGGGGGAGAAAAAGAATATTCATTTTTTTCTTTTTATTCTGTTTCCTCTATTTACAACAGATGTCCCTGATCCTCCTCAAGCACCAAATGTGACTGAGGTGGGTGAAGACTGGTGTACTATGACCTGGGAACCTCCAGCAAATGATGGTGGATCGCCTATCTTAGGTAGATGCTTTTCTAAGCATCCAAATAATGGACCCCATGCTATCAGAGTTTAGCTCAGGCTCTGGAGAATTCCACTCTGAGCAGTTAGTTGCAAAAACATTATTTCTGATCTTAGACGTTATTAGATATCTTGTTTTCTGATGCTTTGAGATTTGCCATTTCGTATGCTGCCACGGTATCACTCTCCTTATTGGATGGCGTTTGAAGGACAATCTCTGCATTATTATAACACCAAACTTTGAACAATCAGTTATGTTGAATGTCAGCAGGGTTTTTAGAAACAGTTTACTGAGCTGATGAATATCTTCCCATATACTAAACAAAGAGTAAAGGCAGAGTGGCCCAGAAGATAGTAGAATCAGGCCCTTTTTCGCTCTAACTAAACACTGCGGTGTTGCGAGTCAAGTCTGAAAAAAGATTGTATGTGGCCATGAAAGCCTAACAGATGCCTTTCAAACAGTTTGCAATGGGAAGAATGAAACAATAAGCCCTAAACCACTCTAAGGCTAGAAGAGGTTATTAAGACGTATTCAGAAAAAGGGCTCTTGGCCAGTCAAAAAACAGACCTCTCTTTACTGAGTCCTATGCCACCAGTTACTATACTACCATTTCTTTTGGTCAATAGGATATTTCATTGAAAGGAAAAAGAAACAAAGCTCCAGGTGGATGAGGCTGAATTTTGAACTATGTAAAGAAACAACTTTTGAGCCAAAGAAGATGATTGAAGGTGTTGCTTATGAGGTCCGTGTATTTGCTGTTAATGCAATAGGAATTTCCAAACCAAGTATGCCTTCAAAGGCCTTTGTTCCTTTAGGTAAGTAAACAAGAATACAGAGTAGCTATGCATTTAGAAAATTCTCTTTGATATATTATCACTGTCATTTAGGTATATAACTGTAGTTCTTCTTACACTTGTAATACCCTGGACCTGTCCCTACTAGGTGCTGTATAAATTATATATCTATCTCTGAAGATTTGTAGTCTCTTATAAACATGAAACAAGCAGTCATGGACAGAAAAATGATGCACAAAAACAGCACATTTACATACGATAGGTGAGGCTGATAGACCATGATCAATACATTTTAGACTGTAATCAGTAGATTGATGTTTCTGTGAATCATCAGTCCTTCTGTTGGCCTTCTGGGTCAACAGGGCCAAACTACTGGCAATTCAGAGAACTGATAAAGATGATAGATTATAGTCTTGGTTCTTCTGTGCGTCTTTCTCCTGCTATAAGATCAGTAAGGCAATGGCTTTGGGCCAAAAATGGTCAGAAGGAATGTCCAGAAGTCTAACGATCGTTGTTTTCATGCTGCAAGTTATGAAAATGAGACTTTTTTTGAAGTTTCACTACTTATGCTTTGCCATTCAAAATAAGTGCCCGTATTCACACATTTCTATTTTAAAAAGCCAGTATACAATCTGTTATAAAGATAGAAAACTGTGTCAAAATTGAGTGAATTTGCCTGATATCACATACCATATGATAAGATATATTTGAATAAACCCTAATTGCAGTCTGTGCTTCAATCACCCACCCCCATTAACTGAAATAGGGTTGTTTTTTTTCAGAAAGGGACCATATATTTTACAATATCCTTCTTTAGACAGTCTAAGCTAGGCCATTAGGTCCCAAAGGGACCTGTTTTACAGGTCCTGTTATTATTTGTGCTTTAAATTACTGTAGCAACTCGGGGGCCTTGTGATTGGCCTAATAATGGAGCATCTGAGGGGCATTTCATATAAAGAAACAGATTTTTCAAACTACTGTCACAACCACAGGTCCCTGTAAAGAAATGATGCCTTCTTCTGTAGGCTGGTGGGAGTTTCCACCTTGCTCACAGGCTCCCCCATGATGCCAAGGAGCAGGCTTTATAGCTACAGTGTGCTCTCCTCTCACAAGAAAATATATGCCGTTGTAGGATATGTTACTCAGATCTTTTCTGCTGTAGCTTTCACTGCTCTTTGTCCTTCTCAGTCTGCAGCAGAAGGAGCCTGACTCTCTGCGTTAGGCTTTGAGGTATTGGATGAAGTACCTGCTTCTCCCAGTTTGTCTTAGTTGGGAAAGAAGTGGCAGGAGGAATGGAAATGTCAGGCAGGCAGGATTTAGCTTGCCCCCTACCAGTTTGCTGATGCTAAATTTAATACACCATAAATGCAAACCTTTAATAGTAATACAGTTTTCTACCTTGTCCCCACTGCCTGCTTGTTTTAGCTGTTACCAGTCCGCCAACTCTCCTGGCAGTTGATGGAGTAACTGATACCTCAGTTACAATGAAATGGAGGCCACCGGACCACATTGGAGCAGCAGGTTTAGACGGCTATGTTATAGAATACTGCTTTGAAGGAAGTAAGTAACAATAACTGTGGTATATTACTAGTAGTGAAAATAGGTGAGACTTTCTCCATTTTTTCTTTATGGGTGTCAAGTGCTCTTGCTTTAAGGCAAAGGTTAACCAGTCGAAATCCTCAAGCTGCAGGATCTTGTTCAGGCTTCTCTTTAGCTTGTACTCCAGATGCCGTCTGTTACTGTAGTTTTGACCCATCTTACATTTGATCTGAATTCCAAAACAAAACCCATATAATCTGTCGTAGTGTACCAAGTACTGTGTTCATCACCTTTCCTCTTCTTTGAGCCAAATGAAGAGAGTACACTGAAGAGAGTAAATGGATGGATGGATAGATAAATGGATGAGTGGATAGATGGGTAGAAGGATAGAGGGGAAATAACAAATGAGTATAAATGTGATACAAATTATGTGCAGGTTGGCTTTTTTTTAGGGACAGGAGGTCCTTAGTGTGGTAATGCCTACTTTGTCGTATTACTGACTAACTACTTCAAATGACAGTTCACAATACTGAGGACAGACAGCCTCCTCAATAGCTGGCTGTAGACATTATCCAAGCTTGCAAAGCTCATGTCTGGATATTGAATTTCTTCAACATTTCAGGGCAGTTAGATACAGGATCTTTAACTACATCCATCTCAGACATAAAACTACACAGAAGTGACGAAGGTTAAAGAAATAAGAGAGAGCATGAACTCATGAGAGTAAAATAATAAGACATAGAGAAATGTAACATATGTTGTACAGTCAGAGGCTTTGGTAATCAAACAGTAGAACCTTAGTATTTCCCAACAGATTTTCTTCTGACTTGACATCAGATGAAGTCAGTTTTCAAAAAATAAAATCCAGCAACTCCTGGGTGAGTACTAAACAGGCTGAAGTGGGATATGCCATATTCAGCCACTGTGGCCAAATACTGATCAGTGGGACTCCAGAAACACTGTGTGTTTGGATGAACGGAACGCAGTTTTGTTCGGCTCCGTCAGCTGCTGATGTTAGCAGTATTGTTAATCTAAGTGGTGGGTTGGATATGTTTTACATCAGGGCATTTATTTCAATGAAAGCTTTTTATGAATGCAGTCCACAGCCTGGAGGCACAAGATAGAGGACAGAACTTGTGATTCACGCTGTCACGTGTTCCAGATTCAGGCAATCCAGGAAAACAATAGTTCACAAAAGTGGTCAGATACCACAGGGGCAGTATGCCCTCAGTTCTCACTCGGGTGACTGGGAGAGGGAGTGAAGAAGAACCACTGGCTTTTCTCAGGAGCACTCAGCATCTTGTAGTATTGAGCTGAATATCTGTAAAGAACAGGAACAGACTGCAAGAAGCTCAGAGGTCTGGAGAAGATTACCTGAAGGCAGACACAGCTGGAATGGTAGGAAGGGTTTTCCTTGTATATTGGGAGGGAGCTGCGGGAACATCTCAGAAAGAGTAAGCATGCAGTCTCAGATTAATATAGAGCAAGTACAGGTGACATATATTTTCCTGTTTCCACTGCATAGCTATAGCTATGTACTGGCTATAGAGGGGACTGACAATAGGAGGACTGTATATTATCCTGTCGGCAGTTAGTAGGACGGTAGGGGAAAAAATAAGAGTATTTGGTTTTGGTTTTGGTTTTTTTTTTAAAGTTTCAACATTGCAGTCACAAATCCATTGGCATTAAACTATGTGATTCACTGCCAAATGAGACAAGGCAACAAGAGAAGAGGGGAAATATATTTATGATAATGCAAACTATGTTATTCGAACAAATTTCCCAAGCCTACCTTTTAAGGTCTATCAGACAAAAGATCATTGTATACCTGTTGAATGGAACAAATTCTTTACTTTTTTTTTTCAGATAGGTTTAAAAGATATGAAGATACAACAAAATGGCAGTCAAGCCTGTCATTTTATTGTTACCCACCTCAATTAAAATACAATGTTAAAATACAATGGGTACAATGTATTTTACATACCTTTTTGAGTGTTTACGTATATCTATATATGCCTCTCATATATGCATATACATCTATATATACACAATAAACATTAGTTATGTATATATGTTATGAAAAATGTTTAGGAAGAAACAAGCTGAAAATTGCCAATAAAAATAGACATGCAACTTCCTACAGATCTTTCTTCCATGTTCATTCTCTGTTTTCGTTCTTACTATATCTCAGTGCCTCCTTTTCTCACTTTTTCTAGTGCCTGTTCTGCCTCAGACTAATTTTTCCTGTGCTGTTTAATAATTCTTTTTAATCCCTAGGTACTTTTTATGACTATCTGTGTTCATTCTGCTGTTCTTTTCTTTTTAGTTCTATGCCTATAAACCCATTTGTCTTTACTTCACCATTTTTTCATTTTCATTACTGAGGTAGTTTTACAGAGGTTTTTTGAGTCTTCTCTATCATAGCAATCTTTAGGAAAAATCACAAGCTGGATATAGCAAGAAGAAAGCATATATAAATATAATTTAGAAGAGTCATGTATGATGAACATTGGTTGGGCTTCCCCAGAATGTTTATTTCTCTTTATTCTGAATCTCATAACTTGATCTACATGCAGGGCTCTTGGACTTCCTTAGCTACAGTAACATCTCTGACAGCTCTGTGGGTATATCACAGAATATACCACAGACTGGAGTCTTGTCATAAGTATCTGAAACTGGCATTACATAGGGATGACTAAACAAATATTCGTACGAATATAGAACTCCCTTTCCCATGGCCAGTTTACAAAGTTTAGTGTGAGCCTCTTGCTGTGGTGATTCAGAGCAGAGCAAACCTTGTTGACCGTGGAGAAGTAGTAGTAATTTAGTAATTCTTGGTAATGTACGCTGCTGGTACGCTACTGGTTCTTGTGTGACATTTCAAGAGTAATCTGATGAGCCCTAGTTTTTCCTAGGCGATTATATTTATTTGCCTTCAAAGGGCCATTGTACCTGCAGAGGATTTGTTTTCATAGCTAGTAAATGGGCAGTTCAGAGTCTTTTTCGCTGAGATCTTTGCCAGTGTGTCCAACCAGGAACACACACAAATTCTAGGATTTTTCCTATTCTGAAAATTGCCGAGTCCAGGATTCCAGGGAATCCAGGGCAGTGATAACTTTGACAAGAAATAAAGCTTTTGTGATTACATCGTGCCTACTCTTATTCATGGTTTCTGCCTTATTTAATTTTCTTTCTCTGTTACCTTTAGCTAAATGTATTCTAGTTCTCTGTCTCCTCGATTTTTTTCAAGCCTTCTCTTATTCTGTCTCTCTTGCTCAAAATTCTTCTCTGCGTTTCTTCTTCCCTTTATGATGTGTTTTCTTCTCCTCTTACATTTTCTCTCACCATCATTTTTGCCTCATTTCTCTGTCTTCCAAATGCTCCTTTAGTCTTTCTTTTCATCTTTCCAGGACTGCGATTGATCAGGCAAAACAAAACAAAACAAAACAAAACAAAACAAAACAAAACAAAACCATCTCCTCTTGCTTTGTCTTTTAGCTTTCCTGTCAGCATCATGCATAACATCTCTTTGATCTAGACGTCCCCTTCCTGCCTCTTTCCTCCCTGCAGACTCCCTAAATACAGGTCCTCTAAATCTTTAAAGCCCAGCATCAATCATTGCAAACTTACTAACAGGACATGCTAACCCCTGACAAAATGCTCCATCTGTGTGAAAGTGGGTGTCTCTGATTAATCTAAATGATGGATTCTCAAAAGGTATGTCGACAGATCTGTGTGATGAATTGGTGGAGCCACCTTATAACCCGGAAGGTACAGTATTCAACAAAGGATATAAAACTTCCTTAATGAAAGAAAAATTCTCTTAATAAAAGTAAAGATAGCTTTCTGAGGGTATGATTGAATTCTAGGGGCACTGATCTACAGAATTTGCTGCATTACATGTAAGGGGTGTGGGGGAGGATTCAGGAAACTAAGTCATTGACCGCAATCCACTTGTGTTAGAAACCGAAAGAAGCAGCTTTAAAGAGAACTTAATTTGTAAAGACATACACTCATGAAAATGTACCACAGTACTGTGCACTAAGTCTCCAGGGTGCTCTAGCTTACAATAGTGCTCTTGTCTGTTATGTTAATATTGTAACGCTGTTTTTATAAGACGTGGAAGACATTGATGCTGACTGACTTGCCACTGCATAAATCCAGCTCCAAACGTCAAGGTGCCAGCAGCATTAAAGTGATCTATGCTGGGTGGACAGGATGGGAAAGAAAGTAGCATTTGTAATTGGAGCTTTTCTGAAAGTCTGTACTGTTATGATGACTCTATGGATTATATGCAACTGCCTAATGGTAGCATAAAAAAAAACTGAGAAGGCTGTAATTATGTGAATATTTATGATACAGCTTTCCTTTTTTAAAAGCACCTGGAGAGATGACCTGTCAGTGCAATTTGTAAATATTCTGTGCTTCTCTCTTCTCTGCACTTTGAGTGGTATTTTCAAGGGGACTCAGCACTGGCCTAATTGTGATATTATTGAAATTAATTCTAAAACCTGTTTCTTTCCAAGGAAGCTGTTAAAGCAATGCTGACTGCTTTTGGAAATCTACTCTATGCCACCTCCACCCACCTTGTTTTTTATCAGCTGACTTTAAAGGCTAATCATATTTCTCTCATTTAAAATTAAAAAGTAGCCACATTCTAAAAACATTATTTATCTAAAGATAAATATATAATTGGCAGGAATCCACTACTGGTAGAAGCATATTTCCTATGTATAGTTAAAGTGAATCAATGTCATGTTGTACCTTAATTAGACAACAAAATAGATGTATTCGAGAGTGTATATTCAATCTATTACCATTCAGTGATTTTCCTCATTGGTGCAATGGTTATATTTATAATTCCCCGTTCCTTTGCTTCTCCCTCCCATCTTCTTTTCCCTAAACTAGCGGATGAATGGATCGTGGCTAACCCAGAGCTGACAGACAAAACGAAGTTCACTATCAATGGCCTGCCGACTGGCTCAAAAATCCTTGTGAGAGTAAAAGCTGTAAATGCTGCTGGTGCAAGTGAGCCTCGCTACCACCCACAGCCTATTTTAGTCAAGGAAGTGATAGGTAAGAGCCTCTTGCTTACGCTCACACACCAAGATACTCTGCTTCCATGCTTAGTTTTGCCTTTTTAAGGCTAATGCCTGCTAGCTAATCACATGATACGGCCATACAAAGTCATTTTGCAGTGCCTAGAAATCATGAAACTATCTTTAAAAATAGTTGGGATTCTTTTTATTTCTTTCATTTCTGAGTCTTCATCTCTCACGTTCTGAAGTCTGAATTTTTTCATCTCTGCTCAGGCTTTGAAAGGCTTTTTTGTCTGCAGCACTAGAACTTGATTTTCCATTTTTAAAATAGAGCTAAGATTTTCACCCCTTCTTATCCCCATGGCATTTAGGGTTACACACACTGACAGTGGGCTAACTGCAACATTGTGGGACCCAGGAATATTTAAGATGCCTCACTCACTAGTCACTTCTAGGAACCGTAGACCACACATTTTCATACTAATAATGATCAGCACCAGTATTGCCCCACTTACAAAAGAAGATAAACGTCAAATGCAAGCTTTCTTCTTTTTTTAGAACCTCCCAAGATTCGTCTACCAAGACACTTAAAACAAACCTATACTCGAAGAGTTGGAGAAACTGTGAATCTTGTTATTCCTTTCCAGGTAAGAACTAAAAATATAGCTAGAAAATATTTATTTTTCCTATATTGCCACTTTTAAGCTTCCTTTCATGCAACTCTGGTGGACCAGTAAGTTAATTTAAATGGGCATGGAAGCACACAGCTATACATACGTATCTGAAAGCTTTTTCTTTGACTTCCAAAAGACATGATGTTAAGGAAATTAATTAATTGGGTAACTAGCACACACAGACTGATTCATTATCTGTCATCCACAGGACGCTTATAAATCCTCCCAGCGGACGTCGCAGATGAGATAATCACTAGCATGACACGAAGAGGTTACCCTGGCAGTAATTAGATACGGTGTCAAGGGTGGGATTGTAACATTTAATCATTGCCTTGTCTTGAGCCAGGAAAGGGGAGGTGCAGACTGGGCAGAGTTTCATTGTCTCCCACAGAAACATAGCAACTTTAAAATCCTTGAGATCACAACTACGGTATCACTACTTCCAAGGACACAGCACAGATTTCCCACGGCGGTGTGTTAACCTTCATTCCCGTACCTTTTAAAGGAGTGAGTTCCTCTTTACCTTCAGGGTCCTTATTCTTCTGAAGACAAGAATTAAAACTGAATTCATTTCTAAGTCTTCTCTGCACACGTAAAAATACTGGGCAAAATCTGACTTCTACAAGGCTAATAAAAGCTTAATAAAAGCCTGTTCAACAATACACAGAAAGATACCCTGCTCCTAAGAAGTTAAAACAATATTCTGTGGTTATTCTCTAAGCTAAGGCACTCAAAAAAGGGGTGAGGTGGTAACCTCTTTGGATGGCACTTGTAAATTGCTTGCCTCCAGAGGAGCACAAATCCCCCAGTAATGCAAGTGGAATTCACTCTCGTCTCATTTAAGTGCCTAAATGGGCACTGCCCTACCAAAAAATGTAGGCATCTCACCCCGGACTGTATCGATGTGGTCTGCCTAACAACCATTCCAAGTGCTTTCCCAACGAAAGAAGAGCAGTAGGGATCCCTGGAGGTCCAGTCCACTACTTAGGTGCCCTCTTCTTTTACTGGCGGTGTAGAGAACGCAGGCGCTCCTAGAGGCTGAAACATTTTGGTGCACATTTTCTGTTTTTTCTTCCTCTTCTTTTAGGAAATTGGAAATAGTTTGTCCAATCTGAGCCTGAATTTGCAAATATTTTCAGTCTGCTTTTTAAAAAGATGCTGCATTTCGGGTGAATTGATGGGATTGCCTCTCAAATGGTGCATGATTTTAATAGAATTCTCACTGTTTCTTTCAGGATGGTTTTGACTTCCCTTTTGAGGCTAACATCAATATTGCTTCTAAAATCATACATCAATTGTTTTCTGACTTCTTACAGGGAAAACCAAGGGCGAAAGTATCATGGAAGAAAAATGGTGCTCCAATAGACAAGAACCAAATCAACATCCGCAACACTGAAAATGACACTATCATCTTTATCCGAAAGGCAGAAAGGAGCCATTCTGGAAAATATGACATGACAGTGAAAGTAGAGAACCTGGAGGACAAAGCTACAATAGATATCCAAATTGTTGGTATGTTTTGAAAAACTAAAATAAATGCATGCCAGAGAAGCCTACTCCAGCCTTTTCAAGGCTATGGGAAAACAGAGGTATCCCAGAGAGAACACCTTTCTCTACACCGATAACTCTCCACATCAGATTACTTGGCTAAAGATTTGTGGTTTCTAAGTAAACCTCCCTAAACAATGGCGTGTGCTTAACAGAAAATGCTAGTGTCTTTCAATACTTCATTGTTTTGCTTTTCATGTTCTTTTTTTATCCAGTACGGAAGCTTTTTCCTCTTGAGTGGTATCCATAGCCAGAAATGGTAGTAAGGTCCTCACTAATGTAATGTGGAAGAAATCCTAAGTGTTGAAAGAACATGAAAGAAGGCAAGAAAGACAAGAAACTCATTTACTTTTCTGCCAATCTATTTCTTTACACAATGTGCAAAACTTACACACTGCCTATGAAATGATGGACACGTCCTGTTTTAAGAACACATTTTCAACTGCTTGCAACTGTCCTAAAGTATCACATCCTTATGCAATTAAAGACCATATTATAGTTCATATCTCCAAATTGGTCAAGTTAAGTTTTTCATAATTCTGGCATGCCCTAACTTTTAAAAGTTTTATTTTGCAATCTTGGCATTCTTTTGACGTTGGGAGAGAAAGCAAACACAGTGGAAGATGTCAGCTGCCATATTTTCATTACAGATCGCCCAGGCCCACCAGAGGTGGTAATGATTGAGGACGTCTGGGGAGAGAATGTAAATTTATCGTGGAAGCCTCCAAAAGATGATGGCAATGCTCCCATTACTGGGTACACTATTCAAAAAGCAGACAAGAAGAGTATGGTAAGTAATAAGTAGCTTTTTAAAAGGCTGATGTACTCATGAACTACTTCCTTTTAAATACAGAAAACCTTATTTGCTTATAGTTGTGTAGATGGATAAAGCATTGAGCGGTCAATGTTTGGAAAATCTGCAAAGCACATTTTAAAAATCCCCTGTTTATTGTATCTAAAATATAGGAATCAAAATGTTTTCAGATTATGCAGAAGAGGAGGACTAAAAGGGAAAGGACAGGTGGGCTTGGGGGAAGTCTTTCTCTTTTTTTTTTTTTCTCTCAATACAGAGAATAAAAACCAAAAATATTAATTTTGAAGGCAGCAGGTTGCTACTAGAATCAAAATGCAGTGCTATCACTTTTAGCCCTGTAATGTTGCATTGTGTAAGTTGTAATGCCACTCCTTACTACACATGGGGATAATGATACACACGTAATTTATAAAATGCTTTGAGATTTACAAATGGAAAGTATGATATAAAGTTGTTCATTATTTTCATTAAATAAACATCAATTTTATACTTCCTTAAAAGACGGTAGTTAGATTCTTACATTTAATGCTACAAATGTGAACACTAGACATCTAGGATATTATTTTGGGAACCTAAGAGAATGTTTTTGCCCCCAAAATACCTTAATATGTTGTTCTGCTCCACGGTCTGATCAGTTCATTCCTCTTGTGCCTCTATTTTCCTTCCCATTTTTCATTTTTCCTTCCTCTTCAGGCTGTAATATGAGATGGTCTCTGTACAGTGACCATAAGAATGATGTCCCCTGTCTCTAAGTTACTGTTTTAAGGAGAAAGCAACAACAGCATTGTCTAGGGTCCAAAGCGTCGTGGGTCACTCATGACACAGTTTTCCTATATTTTCTAGTGTGGAATTTTGAGGTTCTGGCACAGCTGATCTACAGAAGGTCGGGGTCCCAAAAGACAGCTCCTTAACAACAGTTCCCCAGAGAAAAAAACAAAACACCCCAGGTTCTATGGAGTGGCAGTGCATTTCTGAATATGATTATCCATATTTCTGGGAAATCTAAAATAACGCAGCTGTTAAAATAAAAAAAAATCAGTGCAAACTGTGGCATAGGACACTCAACAGAGGTGCATCTTTAGAAGGTACATCTTTAGAAGATCAAGAAAACTAGGTAGGGCAGAGTAAAGAAAAGCAAAAACGTTGCAATTGCATTGTTTTTTACATTAACTGTATTTTATCTCTTTTACATTAATCTCTTTTATCTCTGTTTACTATTTAGGTATTGTGTACTAGGATAGAATCCACATGCCCCGTTTAAAGAGATGCCTTTCATCTAACTATGATTCTTGCAAGTGTTACACAGTTAGGTGCCTGAAACAGGATATGCTTAAACACTTAGGCCTTTGCAAGAGATGTGTGCAATGCCGAAATTAGAGGAATTCTGAGATGGTGAGGTCACATCCACAATAATTTGTTTAGAGAGAGGACAAGAGATTGACTGTTCCTGTCTTCTAATTGCTTTGATCACTGTGTAATATGCACTGCCCCAAATTTCCGGAGTTGCTTATTGCAAGCTCATAGCACCTTCTATTTGCAAAGAATTTCTGGAATTGTAATCACATAAGAGCTGATATGACTCTTCTCTACTTGCCTCCTTCCAGGCAAAGATCTCTGGATAACTTTTATATGGTTCTCCACTTGAGCTGTCTGTTATTGCAGCAGGCTGAGGCTCTAAAACCCACCTCCCCATCTCAGCCTTTAGATTTAGCTTTCAATCTGGAGGAATCATCTGGACTGTAAAGGGATGTGTTTTTTCCCCCCCAGTCTGCAGTTTTCTTGTCATCTGCAGCGATACTCTCTCTGCCAGCAGAGCGGAGTCCGAATGAGGGAGCCTACCTTGCCTTGCACAATGCAGCCTTTATAACATTGGATGTCCTGGAAAGATCCCTCCCAGCCAACAGAGTGCAACAAATCAGTAGGGTTCACTTTGCATTCAGCTTGCAGTGCTCAGTGGTGAACCGTGTGTGATACTATCACCCACTTCAGATGGAACAATTCATTATGGTTAGCTTCACTATGCTAGTAATCATTAACACACCCTTAAAAAAAAATCTCTTACTCCCACAGGCTTGTTGATCCTTCCAAGCAGTTAATGGCTGAGATATGCTGTGCGCTGCCGGGAGGCTTAGTCTCTGTGCTTGTGTAATTTCAGGAATGGTTCACAGTAATTGAGCACTACCACCGCACCAGCGCCACCATTAATGAACTTGTCATAGGAAATGAGTACTACTTCCGGATCTTTGCTGAAAACATGTGCGGCCTCAGCGAGGATGCAACAATGACCAAAGAGAGTGCTTTGATTGCAAAAGATGGTTAGCTAATTATCAATTCCTTATCCAGAGGGAAGGGGTGTTTTCAGAGTATGGAGAGTGATGAGAACTAAAGGCCATGCCTACAAACATTCACATACGTTCTTAACCCCAAGATCAGGTGCAACTAACAGCTAATAAGTCATTATTTCATCCTTATTAGGATATTTCATGTTAGGACACTACATTTTTGGCTTGTCCACCTGGTCCATAATTTTTTTTCAAGGATGGGACATTTTTCTCAGGTTCTGTCACTTTCGATGATTTTGGATGGCATACTCTTGTCACCACTGGCAGATCTAAGTTGACAAGAGCTGGAAGAGGAGTTAAGAAGCTGTTCAGTTAGAAGTGGTAGGTCACTGCCTCCCAGTGGACACCCAGTATCAAGGGTGCAAGTGCCTCTAGTCCATTTCAGGGCAGGGTCCAAGAGGTAACTTTAATCCCCGCTGAGCACCATCCACAGGTGGAGCAGGACAAATTTAGAATCTCTGCTGTATCAGAAGTCTGGACAGTTCAGAAAGTTTAAGGGTGCAATGGCACTCGAAACAAACAAACAAAACATTCATTGCCATTTTATGGAAGGGAAATTCTACAAACAGGTTGTTTAAAGCAAGAAAATCAGACCACCTCAATTTGTCTGAAAGAAAGGAATATATCATTGCCATGATGTGGAGGACAGACAACGTGTACAACCCACACAGACAGGGATCTCCTTCCGCAGAGCACAAAATCTAGAAGCCCTGGGATGAACAGATAAAGAAACGTATTCCAGGCTCCCTGACATGTGATGGGGAACCAGGCAAGCCTGAAATGAAATTCTCGAGGTCTTGGGGTGGAACTTGGACGTGAAGCCACTTCCTAGTTAATGCTGGAGTTCCAGGGATTTTCAGGTTCCTGTCTCCACAGTGGGTAGCAAGGTAGCCCTAGGGTCTCCAGTCTGGAAACATTTAACATTGCAAGAGTGTCCCTGACCCATAGCCTTAGAAAAAGCCCATATTCCCACACAACCCACTTGATAAGCTGGCAGACAATTGGACATGATCTCTGTTTCATCAAACATGCTTTGAAACCAAGAGATTTTGATAAATTAGCACTTTGCACCAGCAAGCTGTTTGAGACAAAGTCTGCCTAGCTCTACATCCAGACACCGTAGTGTGAAGACAATCAGCCTAAGTTCAGGGACATAGATGACAATTCCTGCAGCGTGTATTGGCCATAGAAAATGCCTCTTGTGATCATCAGAAAATGAGCATCCACATAAAAGGCTGAAGAACTGAAGGTACTGGTACTAGAACCGACTTCCACTATTAAAAAGAAAGCTGCTTTTCTATTAGAAAACAGGGATTGTGAACAAAAGACGGGCTTTAGGAACTTGCTTTCGTCACTCTTATTCCCTCCTCGCCACCATGAGGGCAAGTATCAGGCCCCAGTTGCACTGGAATCAGTATGAGAGTTTGGATCAGGTTTCAGTGAGGCAAAAACCTTTAATGATAGCTGTGCAGAGGAAGTGCACAAATGCTATTACCGGTTATGCTGGTACATAAAGCACTGCAGATCAGAACAGACTCAGGCTCTTTGTATCTTTCTAAGGTGCCAAAATATTTAGCTACACTGTAACACTGCTCTAAAATGTTGTATTTTCATTTCATAGGCAAAGTCTACAAATATCCAGTTTACGAAGACTTTGATTTCAGCGAACGACCACTGTTTACTCAGCCTTTAATTAACACGTTTGCCGTAGCTGGTTACAACGCTACTTTGAACTGCAGTGTTCGGGGCAACCCCAAGGTACAGCATATCTCCTAACAGAATCAATTAAATGCCCAGAGAATTTAATCTGACAAGAAAAATTTTAATACCATTTTTATCATTCCTCTCGTTGACAAGCCAGGCTGAAGGAAAAAATGTGGTATAGGCTCTAAAGAATACAGAAAAGGTCTGGAACAAGTCCTTTAAGCATTCTTCCTCGTTCTGCCATTGATTTGCTGTACTGCCAGACAGATCTCCTTCTGCCTCTACTTTACCTAGTTCTGCTATAGGTATTGTAATAGTTATTAAATCCACAGATAACCCAGTGAGAGGATAGGACCTCAGCAAATGACTGGGCTATACTGGGTCCAGCTGTATGGTTAACATATCAGTAAAGGTTGTGGCTAAAATAAAACCATAATTATTTTATGAAAATCTAATTATTGTTTAAGATAGTGCATTGCAAAAACACATGGGGACCATGTAGGTTCTTGGACCATTGTGCAAAACATCTTCCGGTTTCTTGTGAGCTGTGTCTCTGTGATCCATTTTCCACTGTGAAAAAATGAACCAACCTAGCAAAATGAGAACTCAGAGTGTTTCTTTTAAGAACGTGTTCACCTCCACAGTTTCTGACCATTCTGTGTGCAAATTGTTTTAAAAACACGCTTTATTGATTAACTTGGAGAGTTATTCAACTTTAGCAGAATATCACAAAAAGATAAAAAATATTTCAGTTCATAGACCTGTGCATGTGGTTTTGGTTTTGTTTTTACCACAGCCCAAAATAACCTGGATGAAAAACAAAATTATTATAATGAATGACCCAAGATATCGAATGTTCAGTAACCAAGGTGTCTGCACCTTGGAGATCCGCAAACCCAGTCCATATGATGGAGGCACTTATACCTGCCGAGCAGTCAATGAACTCGGAGAGGCAGAAGTTGACTGCAAACTGGAAGTAAAAGGTAAGTGTTTTAAATCATTGCAAATGCACTGTTTTTCTGAATTCCACCTAAGTAGGAGTCAAAAGTATGAAAGGTAAATGCAAAGGGAGGTTCAAAAAACTCTTTTAAAAACTTTCCCAGATGAAAAGAATAACTTGGTTGGGATAAAATAAACTATATTAGTAGCTTTATCTCTTTGAGGGCAATGCTATACCCTCTTCCCACTCCCCAATTCAAACATTCATTGATTGCAAGGGCTTTTCACAAGTGAATCAATAACAGGCTATAACTCTTAAAGCTATACCACTTAACTCTAGTTATATATATAACTATACCACAAACTCTAGTAAGACTCAGTCTTGGAGCACATGTCTTTGGGACAACATTAAAAAAAATCATCTTGGCTAGGAGACGTCCCAAGGAAATGGAAAGGGAAGAAGGAGAGAAGAAAGCAAAAAGAAAGAAAGATTAGTTTAAAGCAGATTTTGTCTGCCTTAAAATGGTGTATCAAACAAAACAAACGTTTGCCTCCAAGAAAATCCTCTTAGTGTAGTTTGTTAGCAAAAACGTGGCAAAAAGTAGTACGATTCCCAAGGACACAAGCTGGTTGTTGAAGTCGCTGTATTTGCTTTAGCGCAGAGTATTCAAAATTATGGATTTTGCAAATACAGGAAAAGAGGAAAAAGAAGTCAGACTTTTACAGCTGAAAACTTATCTTTATTCTTATTAATAGGTATAGTTTATGAATTCCAAGTAGTTTAGCATTGCCGGGGACATCATGAATGGCAGTAGGCTTTGGATTGAAATACTAATGAATAATCTAAAGAGAATATTTTTCAGAAAACTGCTTCCTCGTAAAAGACGGGGTCATATTTAGCTGGACTAACTTCCACCAAAAGCTGTTTGCCTTGATTATGGAAAAAGCTGAGTGTTTCTGAAAAACGATTTTGAGGTTTTAAGTAAGGCAGGCTGCCTAAAGCCAACCAATAGGAAGTGTCTAACTCAGGAATTTATATGGAATTCAGGCTACCTGAATGTGGATCTCATTATATTACCACCATCATGCTCATCTATAATGAAAACCAATATGTTTAATATCTTTATGAATTGTGTTATGTTTGTTTTAGATTACAGCTTGCATTTTCCACAGTTACTCACGTATCTTGTCCCACAACTCAAATCTGCTGGCAAGGAAACACTACAACAAATGTTTGGTCTATAAACTTGTACATACAACTCATGAAGTATGCATAATATCATAGTTCTTAATTGGCATGATTTATTTTTAAGATCCTGTGTTTAAAAAGTGACGCCCTTGTCTCAAAACTATGAATCTTTTCCTTAATCCCAGGCAAACTTTCTATTTTACAGCCTAACAGAAAACTTCATCACCTGCGACAGGTGCTTCATTTATTCTGTATGCCAAAAGACCAAATTAGTTTGCTATTTCATTAAACTTCCTAAATCCCCAAGCACTAAAGTCCGCACCCGTACTTACACTCAGTTCTCACTGAGTCCAGATGTTGCCCAAGGTTACGGATTGTTCTTCAGTAATTCCCTTTTCAGTTGTTGTGAAAAAGGGATGCTTATGCTGCTCTTGGAACTTTTTATCGCTGCAGATAGGATAAATTATAGTTTGCTATTTTTGAAGCATGATACAAGGGTCATGTCTTCATTCAGGTTCCCTTTCCAAGAAATCACTTGTCAATAGCGGAGGCTGTTCTATGCTATAGGTCTTGAGAGATGAGTTTAGAAATCAATTTCTTACTACTGCAGACTTTTATACTGGTAATTGAAACACGCTGGAAATGCTTAGATCCTTTTCCAGTCAATTATTAGAAAAAAAAACTTATAGTTCTGTTCACTAAAGCAGTTATTAGGTACATTTGAGAGGACCTCCTTGAGAATTTTTGCTGCCATATGTTTATTTAACTTTTGTAAGTCCAGTTTTCTGAGTAGTGGTCTGAAACAGAGAGCACAATCCAATACCTCCACAGACTGCCAAGCCTTTCCCGTACACAGCTGATTCTTTCCACAATGGCTATCTGATAAAAAAAAAGTGTAACAAGCAACATGGCAACAAGCATTTAGGGTAGACAGCAGTAAGGACAGTGAAGCACTAGAACAGATTCCCTGCAGCAGTTGAGAGCCTCTGCTACCAAGCACTTTCAAAGGCAGGTTAGACGAATGACAATGGTACAGTTTATTGCTAAGGTTAAGGAATGCACTAAATGACCTGCCAGGTTTCTGTGAGTCTGTGATTTTAAGTCAGTAGTATCCCCCCATCATTGGTCCCACAGGAAATCTTGGATAGACACATGGGTTTTGCATCGTGTCCTGAGGGCTGTATTATTTATGCTGTCAGCTGGTTGCAGCATGTCATATAGTCTCAATTGCTCTGGCACCATGTCCTGGGGTTGCAGACAGTCTTTGCTACAGTGAGAATGAGGATGTAAGAGTTACTCCCTGTAAGCAACATTGAGTCCATCCTTCCCCACCTTTAAGCAAAACCTCCCACAACCACCAATGGCAAGTTGTATGTAGCATGGACATTTCCAGCCTCATAAATACCTTTTTTTTTCCCCTAGAAGAAAGTAGTGTCTAAACTTTAAAAGATCAATTGAAAAATTGGAATAGACTCTAAATACTATGTCACAGACATCTTGCTCAGAGCATTTGATCCTACAATATCCTGGTTTTGCATGACATCTGGAAGAAGCCCTCAAAAAATACTGTCTGTTAGCCAGTATCTCACCTGGGCTGCATGTTGCTCCTCTCCCCTTAGCTATGTGACATGCTGCTTCATTGACTTAAGTCCTACCTCTCTTAGTTAACCATTAGTTTCCAAATCCAGTCCCAAATTAACCGTCACGTTAAGCCTACTTGATTTGTGAGTCCTGCTTCCCTCCCCAGGGTTTTGGGCTGGGAGTCGTTGCCCTCCTTGGGACTCCTTTCTGCATCCTGGCAGATTTAACCATCACTTTCGTCGTCTTTTTGGAGAATGCTCAGACTAGCAATCTGTAGACAGCTGTTGTAAGGGTTCAGTGCTGACAGTCTTCAAATGACTGGCAGTTTGATGAATTCAAGGAAGACAGCAGCTGTAGCTGGGCAAACCGGGCTTGCTGTGTGATACAGACAAAGGCAAACAAGTATTAGGCCACCGGAACGTAAAAACATAATATAGACCTTATTTCACCCTTCTGTCTACTTAATTGTTGTACTATCATTCTCTCAACTTTCCGAGCCTGTTTGCTCATTTAGGAGGGATGTTTGGTTGACTGCACGTCACAGTGACACAGAGCAAAGAGTGATGGATTTCTGACTCGCTGGAAATGGACTGCAGTGTGTGTGTGTGCATGTGTGTGTATTTATATGTATAGATTTAAACTGGTACACCTTTACTTCAGCAAGGAACAATCAGGGTCTGAATTTGTAATACTGGCATCCAGTTGAATGTTGCCTGAATAAGGCCAACAGGCTCGAGGCTATGCTGCATACCTGGTGAACATCTCACCTGCAGTGCGGTTATTATAGATCTTTCGATAGTAAATTATGCTAAACAGCTCTGAGCTATGCAAAGGTATATATCGCAGTAAGTGAGTTTTCCTTAAGCTGGCTAGAATTGCTTTTATCCGCCTCTTTCTGAACTGTTGAAGATCGCAAGTTTATCATGTACATATATATACACAGTCCTAGAAATATCACAGAATTACTGAGAGAGCAGTCTAGGATTTGGGATTTTACACAGTGTTTGAACAACTGAGGAGCTATGAATACTCAGGCCATGAATGCTCTCACTGTGCTACACTCTTCTACTTGGCCTAGCCATTTGCTTACAGTATTTTAGGTGCCAATTTAAAACCCCTACCTGTTACTAAATTTGAGTCTCATTTCTGGAAAGGTCTTAATGACAATTATGAGAACAAGAACAAACGGTTCATTTTTAAATCCTTATTTTATCCTCAAAAAATTTTTTTTGCATTCGCTAATGTTACTTCAGATAGAGAGTACTTCATTCTTCTATTTTCAGTTTTGCTGAGTGAACTTAAAAATGGCAGTTACATCCTGCTCAGTACAATTGTATGTACAATTTTTAAAAAAAATGTGTGCTGAAAAATATCATGCTGCAATTTCTAATACATTTTAGCGAAAAGAGTAACTCCTCCTCACATGAGCTTGAACAATGACACATACACAGTATCTCATACTCTTCATATTCATCTTACTAAGGAAAATAACAAATACATATTTTTTAAGTTTGTTGAGGTAGATTCCTACATATGGCTGTAAATCTCTCACTACAAACAATAAGGAAATGACTCCTTATTAGCTTCACTGAGATCAATGAAAAGAAACCGATTAAGCAGCATGCTTTCGTTATCATGGAACAAACAAGGGTTTTTGGAGAATGTTCACCCGAAGAGTGAAATCAAGGCTGGTGATCACTCTGATAGGCTGATGCTAGCAAAGATGCTATATGATAAATGCTGAAAAGTAAGGTGTTAAAATCAACTGAGAACAATTTCAAATGAGAATAAATACCACTATAAATATTCTAATTCTGCAGTGATATATCACGGAGTAATTAACCCAGGAGAACCATTCTTCTTGGCGGGGAATAACCAGGTTTATAATAAGCATACTCCGCTGGACTTTCCATTTCATCCCCTTCCTCTCTTTTCACATGAAAATGTGTTTTCTGCATGCAAAGTGTGTATTTACTTGCTTTTTTAGATTAAACTAGCTAGTGGCTCATGGCATACAATGTCTATGTCACATGAGCAAAGAAGGCCAAACTAATCAAGAATAAAGGAATTTAATGTCAGAGTTGCAAAATGTTCAGACATATTTCTGCTATGTCGCTGGGCGTAGAACCACCGGTACATAAAAGGAATTTATTTAATAACTGTTACTGCCTTTGACCAGAATACTTAAGCCTTTCAGGAGATAGAAATTTGCATCTCAAAAGCTAGCTCTAAGTTAGAATTACTGAAAGAACAGAAGTATCATAAAGTCATTTGCTGTTCTTAAAAAGCATTGCTTATTATAGATTAGTCTTTGATTACTAATTAGTGCTCAAAATGTTAATCCATGCCTGCACTTACACTACCAAATCTAAGGATAAAATCTTGATCCAGCTGAAATCAGTGGAAACTTTGCTTTTAACATTGCCCAAATCCAGAATATTGACAGAGCAGTTTTAAAATGACAGAGATGCCCAGAAACTTGTCTCCAGTATTTTATGCATCAAAATGAACTATTTCAAAACTAAAAACATGTTAGCCTAGATAATGTTCCTCTATTATTTGAAGTATTAAGGTACTTTTCCTAAATGGCTACAATTGTTACCAAGTGCTTTTATATGTGTGTATATATATATATATATATATATATATTTATGTATGTATGTTCTATAGAGTCAAATTGCTTAATTAAAGGGCTCCTGTAGAGTACATGGCATGCTTCAAGTAATGTAAATGTGGATGTGTGACCAAGTATATATTTTAGTGCACAGCTATGTAATTCATCTGTACTTGATTATTTTGCCTTATAGAGTTTCGACATATATATATATGTTTCAGTGTTGTGTGTGTGTGCTTTTTTTCCCATGGTGGAAAACACTATATATATATATGTGTTAGCTTCTTTCGAAGCTACGTTTGGAAACTTTGTCAGGTGCATAATTTGGTTCCAATCAATACTCTAGACTAATTACAGGAGTTACAGTTACTTGAACATATTAATATAGCTTTTACATATTACTGATAATTTTGAAGTGGAACTGGATCCCTACCTTTTACTCCTCATATGCTTTTATTCCCACATATTTTACATGACTAAGGATTAAAACATCATCTTGGCATAATTGTAAGCATAATTTCACTCAACATTTTCTCTCCACTTTTGTGTTTGTGATTCAATGGTTACTTCTCTTTCTCTCTCTCCCTTAGTTACACAGTAAGGATTTTTGAATGTATATTGTCATCTAAGGTAAGCTTTCATATGGTTCTTGCATATGAAGCTTATGTCTGTTTTCCTGTCATACAAAGTCTGCCTAGTATGGCATGATTTTCATTATATTACTTAATGAAAATGTTTTTTGAAATGAGTAGCATGATAGTTTTAATGCATATTAAAGCCAGATCTTTATAATAATTGCTTGTTACCATATCCTTGTTAGTAGCACATCCTGTTACTTTCTAACAGTGCACATGCTTCAGTGGAATTTAACATAGCATGGGTTAAGACTATTAACTAGTATGAGTAAAATGCAAGTAATGAAAGAGCATTCTGCATTTACAGACAGTTATTTGCATATAGGAATATACCTCTACATAAATGAAATGTTTATTCAACACTTAATTTCCTTTAAAAAATGAATGATTTTATCACAATTTGCACTTCATGAGTTGAAAAGAATGCTAAAAAGCATGCATTTTTTTTTTGGTCTGCATTGTGCATCCACCTGAAGTTGGGAACAAACAGTTCTGAAACAACAGTGTTACATGAGATAGCACAGTTACTTATAATCCCTAGTAACTAATAGCACTTTAACTGGATGATCCTTGTGTTAATGAAGGTTATAAATTCCTTAAATCTGTAATCAGTATAATGGCTGTATGTCAATATCAGCTCAGCTGCATTTAGCTGAAGACAGTAATATATTCATCTTCAAAAGGTACTTTTGCTTTAAAACGTTTGGTGTGCTCCGGAAAAGGCGGAGAAGGTAAGTGCAGTTATTAGTGGATGGTTTGCAACTTGCAGGACGGAATAATCATGCAGACTTTTAAGAGGAATAGTAATGGTATGCAGCTTTCTTACCGCATACGCCACCTCTCCCTTTGAGAAAGGACAACTGCTAATGTTTTTAGCAAAATATTTCTCTTTTTCCCACTGTTCCTTCCAAGTGCCAGCTGATTTCAGTGACATTAACAGAAATACTAATGTATTTCTTCTACAGGTTTCTAGGACATTTTTTTCAATGGCAAGAAATTTCAGCTCTGAATTGGATTATTTGTCTTAAGTTACTAATTGTATGTCAGTGGGATGTGGGCGGCCCCCACTGGTGTGTGAGACACTAGACACAAATACTGTTGGGGGCAGTAACAGCGAATGTTACTTCTGATACCTGCTCTGTGAATACTGACACCAATCATAAAACTGCAAAGTGAAGAATTTCCTTTTCACAGAGATAGGAAGCAAAGTTTTGTCCAGGCTGGAGGAAACTTTTGGGGGGCTTGTGCGCACGAACGTTCATTTGCTGCAGCTAATGAACATGCCAGCAGCTGGAACCAAGTGTGGGGTAAATCCCTCCCATGGGTTCGTGTGGCAGCCCCACAGCGACAGGCAAGAGATTTCACAGAGTAAAGCACCTGGATCCAAGGTGATTCATGCTATCTACTTCTTACTCAAAAATGAATTGAAAATTGTTCTTCGTTTCAAACCTTCCCCAGGAGAAGAAAGCTTTGACTTTCATCAGTTCTCTCTGGAGTCTAAATTTAGGCACCTGTATCTAAAATCCTGACTTTTTCCATATTATTCTTCTACATAGGTCATCCCAGCTGTAAATTTCAAGCAATGGGATAAATATTTTGCTAAATATCTACAAACTATTATAAAACCCAACACTAGCACAATTTGAATGTCTCTGCATGCTCTCCACAATTCATCTTTATCCCTTGGTGTCAGGTGTTTTCTACATTCTTCTTTCTGGGCTGAATTCCATCTTCAACTACACTCCTTACGGACATCAGAGGGTTACTTGCAGTGAAGCTTATAGTCTATTGCATGGGGTGAGATAAATGACAGACAATGACTTTCCAGAAACGAAACTTGCCCTGGGCAAGAGACCAGTATAAGTCCTCCACAGAGTAAAGATTCAATGATGGTTAATTTTTGTGCTGGAAAACATCTTTTGAACGGAGATGAATTTTATCCCATCTCTAAATGAAGTAGAGGAAAAGGGACTGACTAAAGCTGTCACTTAAGCCAGGAAAATAATGGTACCAGCCTATCGCTTCGGGGACCTTCAACTTGAAAATTGTTTTGCTCCTTGTTTGTAGGTGGGCTTTCGCTCTTCAAACTATTAATGGATGGAGTGCCTCCGCATATCATTGATTCATATATGCGTGAAGTACAGCCAGAAAAAACAGAGGGGAAGTGAGAGTCTGTCCACAGCACTTCCTGCCACTGCGTTCGAAAGCGGTAGCCAGAATTACAGCATTTTAGTTCTTGCAATGGCAGAACAAACGTGTGGCTGGGGAATTTTCTTTTTTTGTTTCTTATTTGTTGTTTTGTTTTCCCTACCTGCGCTTACTGAAAAGAAAGAATACGCATGGATTGCTTTGGGGTTGAAATGAACTGAAAACAACACACATTTTGTAATGTTCAGCTTTATTTTCTGTTTGATATTGTGTTTTGTTTTTTAACGAGGAAAGAGGAGAAGCTGTGTAATAAACATGAGGAGGCAGTCGGAGTTTGTACTCAGTGGTACAAAGCATATCTTTCTCAGACTGAAAGCATACGGATTAACCAGTAGTCGTGCAATAAGACCTTTGGAATACATACCTCTTTGATAACATATCTTATTCATCTGAGAATTGTTTAACAGAATAGGGTTTTACTATACGTAATTAATACACATGCACTTCAAGATCATTTTAGCTGAACACATCTTCCTTTAGAAGTTTTGATTTCCTAAATTCCTCCCATAAATCTCTCAATTGAACAGTAATTGTTTTATTTAATGTACAATAAATATGAAGTGTTTAAGATCTATCAAGTTATTGTTCACTATTTTTTAGTCATTGTTCTGTCTCATTTTACCACATTTCTTATTTGCTTTCCACATACTGTGAGGCAGGAACTTGAGCCCACTGTACTGAGTGGGACACAGTATCAGCAGTCACCTGATCCAGTGGGCTTACATTTTAAGAGGCATGACATAGAATGTGAACAGAGAAAAAAGCTATCCAATACATGCAATTTTATATCAATATATTTTCAATATTTAAAATATTACAAATATCAACAGTGACAGCTTTCATCGTCAGGGAATCAGCTCCCTTCCTCAGCAATTCACTGAGCTCTTGTAGGTGTCATAGCAGACAAGTGACTCAGACTCTACCCCTAGTGAGTTTATTGTTATTGTGTAAGGCGAAAAAGTCTTAGATAAGGTAAAGTGGTTGCATTAATCTTCCAGCTCTAGGATTATTAACCTCCTACAGAACTGCGTATTAGTAATATTTCAGGAGTGGTGGTAATTGCCTCTAAGTCTCCAGCAAAGTCTCAAGCATGTGAGATAGGGGTTCACATATAATTTGACTAGGTTGCCAATTCTTTGCCCTCCTGTCATTTATTTACCAGTTCTCAGTGCAAATGTATAGGTAGGATAGGTTGTGAGCTTACTGACTAGCTACTGTCTTCAATTATGGTATATTCAGATAATGGGCTACTAAGATCAGTATCAAAGTCATTGCAAGATGGTTATTTTCAACTCAGTGCATTTTCAAACATCTAGCAACTAGCAATTATGGAATAATAAAAGAATGTGTTATTATGAAAAACTATTGCCGATCTGGTGTTTTTGCATTTGGATTACCAATTCTTATTCCCGTTTGGGGATTTGATTGCCTTTTCTTGCTTTGTTCTGTCAGTCTTACTTGCTGTGAAATCCTTTTTCTTTCTCCTCTCCTTATCTTTGTGATTTCTTCTGTGCTGCCTTCTGTGCAAGGAACTCTCCATTCCCAGTGATCCTGGAACCCCCTAACCTGCATTGTACCGTGCTCCTGCCAAAATCAATTCTTTCTCTTTTCCACACACAACTACACATGAAAGCATGCAACACCTCCAAGAAAAGGAAAATGGAATAAATGATTATTGTTCTTTATTCTGTATCTCACCAATGAATCAAGTCTTCCTTTGTCTTTCATTAAGCCTGCAAGGCTGGGAGGGAAGGTCAGTTTGAATTTATGCCATGCAGCTTTAAGCACATGGCCCTCATTTAAATAATATCACTTGGTTGAGACATATTACGGTTAGCACCATAGTCTTTAATTATCATGAGTTTGTGCTTTTCAGTAAGCCAAAGAGGATGTTTATAGCCATCGATGCTTTGTGTGCAAGTACATTTACAGCTGCAAGCTTACATACCTACTGCCTCAGCCTTAAGCTATCATATATAATAACCTGGTGGCCAGCATAAATCTCAGCTTCTATAGGCTTTCTGCAGACAGAATTAGCTACTCTAATTTCTACCAGATGCCAATAGCGTTAAAAGACAAGCTTAACTAAGCTACTTTTCACTGCCTGAACACTAAGCTTCATATTCAGATGTCCTTAATCCCACCTCAGTTGCTTTGCCATTGGCTGTCCCTTAGGCTCTGGATGCATATTGCCAATAGGAAGTACTAGGTACGGGTCGTGGGTGGAATTTAGGCGAATGGGCATTAGTGTGCTATAAATTCATACTCACAATAACTACCCAGACCAGCCAAGCCTCTGGGCTCAAAACTGAATGAAAATTACTTTGAGAGGAACGACAGGATATACTCTATGAGTGCAGGAGAGGATTGGATGGGATAGGAAAGGAATTTCAAGATCTCAAAAGGTTGAAGAACTTTAGAGAATAACGAAAGATAAAGTTTTGATTTATGATGAGTTGCCTAGGGGGATTCTCCAGGGATGATGTTCAACAGATTAAACGCAGTGACCAAAACTCAGTTAAGAGAACGCTAATGAAATCTGAGGTTAATACTGTCTTGGGAGGATAGAGACATACTGCAAGTAACAAAAACTTTAGGCAAAACAATCCAGGGAGAATAGAAGCAGCCGCAGAACATCGTGCTGTAAAATATATGGCCCAACGCTCCCAAGACAAAATTGCTCCAAAACAGGCTCAAGCAGAATTTCAAAGAAATTACTAAAGCTCAGAGACCTAGGAATGAACCAGAACTGCAAATAAAACCAGTCATGTGATAAAACGTAAAAGCAAAACATAAAAGCTCCAAAAGTGAAACTAGCAGTGCTTATATGGCTTATGGTTACATTCCGTGACATGCAATATGATGTGAAACTGGTTTGGTTTTCAGTTAGTTGTATTGTTCATTTTATCTGACCTTTATGTACAGTCTCCACGAGCGAATAAGGATTCAGGCTATATAGTTCATCTGTCCTTCAACAGTATCATCAGCAGGAGTCTCTTGCCTGCCCACTTTTACAAACCTGGTAGGAACTTAGTATTTTTGAAACCTCTGCCTTGGTGCTCAGTTTGACTGAAACAGGTCAAGGTCTTCAGAAAGTTATTACCTGGAACAAGAAGGCAGATCCGAACAAACACACACACAGGAGGGAAAAAAAAAAAAAAAGGGTTAGGTGTTTTTTTTTTTTTAAAGTCAGATGAAAATGTTTTCTTTTACCTTGTTCTCTTTGCCCATAGAAGGGCGTTTGGTGCACAAATGTTACTGATCCAGCCTCAGATCAGTGTATATGGGGCTTGATAAAGGGCACTGCAGCCATACAATCCCTTTGAAAAACCACAGCCAGTGTCAGCCCGTTTTTACCTCACAAATGTATAAAGGGGAGGAGAAAAACACAGGCAAACCTGTTAAAAGGAGGTTTAAATCTGGATATGCTGTTTATAAGGAGGTCTGTATTGAAAATCAGAAATGCTAAAAAATAATCCATTAAAAATTGTGTTTCTTTAAGCTTCCCGTGTTCCTTCGTTTAAAAAAAAGAAGTATAATATTGCCACCTTTTTTGGAGCACTGTGAAGGGAGACTTTATAAGTGTTTTCTGTTGCATTTTGAGATTCTGGAGCAAAAGGCATTCTATTTTAAGCACAGTGTACTTACTGTCACTTGGTTTTCATGGCCTGCTTTGACTGACAAGTGAAGCTGCTGCTTTGCTGAAGCAAAAAGCATGTGGAAGCAAAAGTTAATCCTGAATACTGAGGAAGTGCTGAATATCTGAAGCACACTGGACTTCTAGTTTTAGGTTCTCCTATGCTATGCTTTGTTGCTGAATACTTTTCAAAAACAAATAAACAAACAAAACTTCCCTAACTCAATGACAAATTCAACAGTAAAGCCATTTCTTCCTTTACTTATTTAGCCCTCACTTTCTACACCACTTTCATTTTCCTCTTACTTTCCCAGGCTGTTTTCCTTCTTTTTTTCTGCCTTAATTGCTTAAGTTTCTAATTAAGAACATGAAGGCACTAGTGTCTTGCTTGTAACTCTTACAAAGACAAAAAATTCACTTTTTTCTCTTGGCATCATGAAGAGCTTGTGCTCTCTCTCCATAAATATCAATACCATCATGTTCATGGACAACACTCATTTAGACTGAATTCAGGAAACAACATTTTACCTTTTTCCAAACCCAGTGATTCCAATGGTTTGGGTGTTTTTCCCAATTCTGGCTGGTTTTGAATCTAAGTAACTGTCACATTTCCCTTTTGCCTTTCTCTAAGCGGCTGTCATTGAATTTTCCTTTATCATATTGTGCGTTACCACCCCACCATTTCTTGGCAGTTCCTCTCTTCTCTGTTTCGGCCCTTAATCCCACTTGCAGTATGGTATTGTATTTACTGAACTGCAAATGAAGTTGGCAGAGCAATGACATAGCATTTTGAGATGCACATGCTGTATCAAGTGATTTTGAAAACACCCTTTTCCTTATGTCAAACATTCCTGACCCTTGCAGCAGAGAAACCTATTCAACATATTAACTTCATTAGACAAGGGAATCTGCTTACTCTGAATAACAGGAAACTGCTCTGTCCGTGAACTTGTTTTGTTTGGCCAGAAAGCTGCAACCTCTGGCCCAAAAGGAGTAACTTAACAATTATTTCTACTTCTAAGAAGATACTATTACGGTATAGACTGGTCAAAGATTGTATTTATACTTTCCACTTTGTCTTTTACACAGCTTTGCATATTCACCTTTCCTTGGCCACATTCAAAAAACACATCTTCCCAGAGATTCACAGATATACCCGAAACTGTTCACACAACTAATTAAAAAAAAAAAAAAAGAAAAAAATCTATTTAAAGCATCACTGTTTCTGAAAAGACATAGGTATTTTGAAAGGCCTTCTCTAAGCAGGTCACAAAAGTAAATCCAGTCCTGCCTAGTACCGTGTTCAGATCCCTCCCTCTAAGCCTGGAGGTAGTGCCCCCTCTGGGAGAAGGGCTGGCTCTCAGGGTGGGCACGTCCCTGGCAGGCATAATCGGCATTATTTCTCCATTGCTTCTCAGCAGGCTCAGCCGCGCTGTCCCGTGGGGCCCTCGCTCGCGGCCTGCACAAGCCCTGCCTTCACACCTTGCGGCGGGGCGGCCAGCAGCGAGCCTCGCGGGCCACACGCCAACCGGCTCACAAAACACGACGCCGCCTGGGAGGATTGCACGAGGGGGAAAAAAAAACAACAAAAAAATCACAGTGGAGAGGGACGAGGCCCCCAAAGCCCGCACCGCACGGAATGGCGGCGGCAAAGTCGCGCCGCCGCCAAGCTGCCGAGGCGGGGGCCGCACGGAATGGCGGCGGCGGCGGGCAGCGCGCGGGAGGGTCGCTCCGGCGACGACCCGCCGCCGCGGGGGCCGCATGAAATGGCGGCGGCCGTGGCAGGCACATGGGAAGGCCGCTCCGGCGACGACCCGGCGCTGCGAGGCGGGCGGCGGTGCGGCCGAAACCGCCGTGGCCGGGGCAGCCCGCTCAGAAGCCCGGTCACCGTGACGGGGGCAGCGCGTCCCCCCCGCGGCGGAGGGGCCGCCCCGAGCCCTGCCCCGGAGCGCTGAACCCGGCGGCGCCGCAAGCCGCGGCGGCCGCTCCCTTCAGGCGGGGCGGCGGCTTCTTCCGCCTCCCGCCGCGGCGGCGCAGCCCGCAGCCCTCAGCCCCGCCCCGGGTGGCGGCGGCGGCGGCCGGAGCCCGTCCTGTGCGGTGTGGGCGGCTATGGCGGGGCCCTGGGCTCTGCCGGCGCCGCTCAGCCCGGCGCAGCTGAAGCGGTTGGAGCAGCACCGCTACAGCGCGGCGGGCTGCTCGCTGCTGGAGCCTTCGCTGCAGCCCTACTGGGCCTGGCTGGTAGAGCAGGTCCCGCTGTGGCTGGCCCCCAACGCCATCACCTTGGGCGGCCTCCTGCTCAACTGCCTCACCGCGCTGCCGCTCATCGCCTGCTGCCCCAGCGCCACCGAGCAGGTACCGGCCCGGCCCGCCCGCCGCCTCCCCCCCTTCCTCCCTCCCTCCCTCCCCGGTGCCGTGTGGGCCCGGCCCGGGCGGGCTCCTGCGGCGGCTGCGGGTGAACCGCAGTTGGTGCTGGCCCTGGGGAGGGCGCTCGGGGCCGTTGCTGCGGCGGGAGCGCGGCGCTGCCTCCGCGGCCTCTCCCGCGAGGGAAGGGTGAAGACAGCGGGGCGGTTTCGCCCCCGAAAGCAGGGCGGCGGTGGCGGTTGGAGGGCGCTGCGGGGCGGTGGAGCCCGAGTGAGCCATGGGCGTCAGCGTTTGAGTGCCCGCCTGTCGGCAGGCGAAAAATAAAATAAAATAAATCTTTCGAGGAGGTCAGCGGAGCTCGGGGTGCCTCCGAGGTACCGCCGCAGCTCCCCTTCCCGGCCTCCTGGTCCTTGATCCGTCGACGATTGCCGTGGGGATGGAGCCCCCCGTGCCGCGGTGGACGGTCAGGACCCCGCTGCCTGCCCCGTCTCCAGAGATAGTCGGGTTTTAAATAACTCAGGAATACTTCAGTGAGCCTTCCTGCTGAAAGAAGCACCCTGGTCCATCTCGGATTGCTTCACCCTTTGTATTGGCGGAGGTGGTGGTGGTGGTAACCGCGTCGAGGAGCTGATCCAGGTCAAACTGAGCTTTGCTGTGGGCCCTGACCCCGCTCGTTTCCCTGATGCGCCTCAACCGGGCGGCTGCGCCTGGCTGCGGCGAGCCAGGCGGCGGCAGAGGGGAGGCTCGGCATGGGAGCGAGCGGTTGGGAAGGGCAGGACGCTGTCCTCCACCGGCACTCTCGCGCTTCGCGTGCTCACAGAGCTGCTGCGTTTGTTCAGTTTACCTTCGTCGTGCAGAAATCGACTGCGCAACTGGCTTTGTGTCTGACTGCATTTTAGATTGATTTCTTCCCTCAAAAAAAAGGGGGGGGGGGAGAAAGTCAGTTTCTAGTTATTTTTCATTTGTGGACCCTTATACACCAAGAAAACGTTTGTGTTGCAGACATCCAGGGAACTAGTCCTTTCAGGGAGGTTTATACTGAGATTTAGAAGTGTTACTGTTTTTAAAATGCAGAAGTTGAATTTTATAAGAACTGCAGTCTAGGCTAAATTTCCTTGTGCAGCCATCAGGTTGTCCACCATAAAGAAGTAGTATGATGCCTGACACCTTAGCCTATCGTTTTGTTCTTTGAGCGTAGGTTGAATTTTCACTATCCCTTCTCTGTGAGCATAGCTTTGACTTTTTCTTGCTGCATCACTTAGGCCATCGTTATTTCTCTTCTTGTTTAATGAATCATCTTGCCTTTCACTTAAGATGTCATGTGTCTAGATGGTCTTTTTAAAAAGCTAAAAGTGTTGCAACACTGATAGGTGCTGTGTGTACTATTGTAATATCAACTTTGTACTTCTGACTTGGAATACATAGGCTGGAAGGGGTAGGATGAAGGTGGAACTGAAAATGAGGTTGAAGTTGATTAAATAATGGACCAAACCAACAGTGTAGTGCATTTCAGCATCGTACCCCTCTAGCTCTTTAGAAGCCTCTTTAGTCCACACCACACCTCTCTAGTCCATTTATGATTACCAAATGCTGTGGACTAACAAAGGCTTATAGCCTCAATGGAAGTATGGGAGCACTGGATAGAAGACTTATCTAAGACTTATCTAAGCAGATTTTTTTTTGAAGAGTTTGTGTTTTTTTTCTAACCAGCCTTAAATTGGCCTTTTTTAACAGTAGTGTACTGAAAACACTCAAGTCTTGATATCTGTAGAAGCCGTCCAAAACCAAAGACTGGTAGCTGGTAAGTGATGAAACATAAATCTTACGAATACAAACTCAGTCATGCTAAGTCAGACCTGAGATCCACCCGGCTCAGACTCCCTCTGAGAGCAGTTGCTAGCAGATGCTTAGAAAAGAACATGAGAAAAGAGATCTTTCCCTTGTGTATCTTTCCAGCTGACAAAAGACAGTGATTTCCTTAGTCGTGGGTTTTACTCAGGTTATTATAGCAAGAATGAGGGGAACTATTTCCCCTCATGCACACACTCCTTATCGTGATTTTGCGTGTTGACTTTGGGTTGAACCTCTTTATACTTTCAGTGTCTATCCTATCCTATTGCAGCGAACTTCACGATTTAATGATACTTTTCCCCCCATGCAATGCAATTAATTCCTACAACTATACAATGTTCCCTTGTTCTCTTACTATGTAGCAATTCTTTCCTTATAAGCTATTCTTGCTTTTTTTCTTCAGATCAATATCCACTAAAAGCCAGTTTGTTACTGACTGGCGCTGCACGTTTTAACTCCAATAAAATGTAGTAATGTCTTCCTGTCTAGAAGGACCATGGGTTGTATGCCTGTCTTCTGTAAATGCACATGTCAACATAAGCCTTCTTATCTTAGCCTAAGTCACTGGCTGACCACACCCCTCAAGCACTGTGTGTGCAGATTTTTATAGCATGCTTATTCCAGTTTTCTCTCTGATTGTGCAACTCTTAAGTCTATAGAAACAACATATGGGGACTGGTACGCCAACTATGGTGATAGGGAGGACATAACCCTCTACAGGACATGAAATGTGCAGGTAGCAATGTCTACTTCACTGTGATTGCAGGTTTCCCCCCCCCCCCCTTTCCCCTCCCAATTATAAAATCTTCAGGAATTTAACGTTTTGCTTACTTAAAGTATGAACAGTGCATATTTGATGCATTAGATTAGGATTTTCATTCTATCCCCACCATTTGGTAGTGAGCAGTTTGTTTTGCTAAGAAGAATGTTCCACTGCAAACTGACTTCTCTGAAGTAGCTGCAGTTACTTCCTTAGGGTTTAACACACAAGTCTCTTGGACCCCTTCCTGTTTCAGGCAAAACTAACATATTAATTTTTTTCCCTGAGTCAACACTAGGAAGAAAACTGGCTAAATAAAATCATCTCTTCAGAAGAAGGAAATGAAGCTCTGATCACGCTGCTTTTGTAGTTGCTTATGGAGAGGCCTAGCTTCAGTAGTCCTTAGAGCCTCAAAAAAAAAAAAAAGAAGCTTAAGTGAGAACTAAACTGAAAGAGTGACTGCCTTTAGTTTTTTCAGTGAAGAGAAATGAAGAGACTGATGGGATGTTTACATGCTGCTATGTAAATGCCAAGTACACAGCTGAGCCTTGTGGGGGAGAGAATAAGGAAGCAGAGAAGGTGGGATGGAGCAGTTAGTATGAATTAGGGTGTGAAGGAAAAAGCATTAAGTCCCTGACCTGGTAGAGGGAAAGGCGTGAAACACTGGCATGGGAGAGAATCCACACAGTACCCATGAAATGAAGAATGGAGTGCTCTAGTGCTGAGTGGGAAGAAGAGGCGTTTGGCATAAGGGAAGACAGTGAAGGTTCAGGAGCCTCTGAAAAAAAACAGGGGCTGTGTGGCTGATTTGAGGAAATTGGATCATGACTAAATATGATGAGTAATGGATAAGCCCATATCTTTAGATGTAGCATAAGCTTGGGCTATTGAACTCTCTGGACTTGAGAACTTTTCTTGAAATAAATGGTAAGTGATCTTGTGAGGGTATCTCATCTCTTGCAGCTGCCCCTGCTCTTCTGTGGTGTGGACTCACAATAGCAGAAGAATAAGGACACCCATTCAACCTACACTTTCTCCTAAAGGAGAGGCATGCCATGCATACTTGTCAAACATTATATGCGAGTTGTTTTGGCATCTCTAAACGCAGATATGACACCCTCTGAAGTGGTAGATGACTTAACCTGTGCAAAGCTTGCATTTGGCAGGATTTTAGGGCTGTGTAATCTCTCATACATCCTTTTTAATTGAAGCAGAGAAGCCATCTTTTCCAGGATTTGTGTTCCCCTCTAGTTCCATTAGAACAGCATCTAGCTCTGGCCAAATAATATATTTGCTTAGACAGGATGTAACTTTGGGCAGACATAATAAACACCTCATCAGTGAAGAGCTGATGATTATTGGGAGCCTCCGGATGACCTTTCTGCTGAGTCTGTCAGCCATGTCAGCGTGCTCAAATGCTCCCACCTCTTTAATTTACAATTGGGTCCAACGTGGGAAGTTGGGAGGGGACATCCCTGGATGGAGAGCCAGACATGTGAGAAGAAGGAGTAGGAGAAGGCAGCTGTAGCTGTTCTGAGAGGGTGGATAGTAGAGAGTTATTAGGAGCTTCGGAAACCCTTGTGCACTTTTTGGGATTTGGAAAACTGTATTTTACCAATATAAATGAGATCATTCAAGCTGTTGAATGTGCAGTTAACAACTGCACATTTAACACCATAAAGCCAATTATCTTTGGCTATTACTACCTTGCTTAGATTTGAACTGAGCGCCTAGGGGTGAAATGCCCCAAATTCTGTTTCTAATCCCTCAAGCAGTTTGGACACCTGTTCCTATATTCTGAACGGATCATCTTCCCCTCTCCGCAAGTGCAGGGATACAGATGCATCCGTTACAGGTGTTAACACATGCGGTTAATAGGCACTGGGAAGAAGATGAAAACTCTCCCCCTCTTTCCAGGTTGTCAAGGAGCAGAGCATTCTCGTTTTGGAGTCCGAGTGGACACCGTTGCTTTGACTTGTCCCAGCAGCAACTAACACAAATGGAACCGAGTCAGTAGACTTAATGATTAAACTCATACTATAACTTGCAACCAGACAGAAGCCATTGTTTTGTCAAAAATGTTCATAAGAACTAATGGAGGTTTGATATTTAAAGTTGATTTGTTTTTACATTTAACACATCACGCTTGTTTCGAGATAAAGTAAACTTAAATAACGTTACCTTGAAGAAGAATTGTTATATCACGTTCTGTGGTGTTATGGTAACTTCCATAAACTGACTGCCGTAACGAAAGTACGTTACGTCTTTATTAGAAATGAACTGTATTTCATGGAAATTTCATTTCAAAAGTATGCAGCACAGAGCGCAGAGGAATTAGTAGCATTAGAGCTAATGATGAAAATGTAACATAACAGATTTCTTTTCCTGACAGGTTGTTCAATGGAAATGATCCAGTCTGAAATTAGAACCTGCCCACGCACTGACGTTTTACTTAATCGGTGATCTGTGTGTCGCTGTGTTGGGGGGGAATACAGAGCGGTTAAGGAAGGCTGCAAGCATATTTAGTGCTGGATGCGGTTTACTTTTGGCAATGATATGCAGAAACAGCTGACTTTTAAAAAGCAGGCTAAAATCTATTTCCAGTTAAGGTAGATGGTTGCAAAAAGAAAGGATTTAATGCAACCAAAATACCAATGGTGCCCTGGACAGAACTGCCAAGTGTGGTCTGAATATTTTCTAAAATTGAGGGACTGGCAAGAGAAGTTGAATAGATCTCTAAAGCTAGCTTTTCATAATCTGTAGAAGTATGTCACAGTAACTCTACCTCACAAAACATTGCAAGTTTCCTTTTTGGCATTTCAGAGTGACATCACTGATAAAATTGGAAGTGCCTCTAAAATTATTACAGTACTACAGTAAACCTGTTGGTTTCTCTTAGCTTTCTGCTCATAAGGCTTCATTCATAAACCTGTCAGGAGCAGGTTTGGCTGAGAATGACGAATATTCGCAGTATAACAAAGTTATTCTGAAAAAGTCGCTGTAGCTACTGGGGTAGCTTTAATATGTGGATTATGTCACAATCTTGATCTTGGCTTTAACAGGGTACTAATTGTTATTTTATGTCCTGAAATATCTGGCTTAAGGCTGATAAGTCATATGTTCTGGAAACATCAAGAGCAAGAATGGTGGCTGACAGGTGGCCACTGTCCCCATGCAGAACGTGCTGAAATGAGCTTGTGCCCATAAAGGCCCTTGAGCTCTTTCTTCCTCCACGTAGCTCTCCATGGTTCACAAATGAAGTGTGGCAATAGACCCTTCCTGCTGTTGATAGGCTCTGCCTTTTCCCTCTTCATTAGGGGGAGATAAACTTTTTCTAAATGAAGGTTAAAAATTTACCCCCTCTTTTCTGGTTTAACCCTTCCCTGTCCCCCCCACCCCCACCCCCAAATTCATTCCAGTTTAACTTGACTAACAGGGGAGAAGAAACCTAAATAACTTGACTAATTCCATTGGTAAACATCAAACATGTATTGCTGTAATCACTTCGGGTGGACTTCCATGGTGCAATTTCTTTGTTTTTGTGGGACACCGGTATGTTAAATATCAATTGGAATGGAAGTATTTACTCGTCCTCTTTTATGTGCTCAAGGCTTTCAGCATTATCTGTAGACTTGCAGCTTTTCTTTGCTCCCTTGGACTAAGGGAAGAGATAGCCTTGCCTGTTTTGAAGAATCTTGATAACTCTTCTAGGTTTCTATGTACATACAAATCTAGACTTCTTACCTATAACTGGAATCCCCACTTCTCTGAATGTCTGTTGCTTCGAGGCTGGGCAAAGCAGCGTACGATTCGACTTTAAATGACAGAATGTTTTATTAATAAAATCATCCAAATAACGGAGAGCAGGAAATCTTAGACTTGATGACAATATTGTTTCCATATTGAAAACACAAAACTAGATGATAACATAGTCTATCAGCCAGCCTTTAGTACACGAGAAAGTCTTAAATAACAGCAGAAGAGCTGTTACTGTTTTTTAGGCTCATACCTGAACCTCCCTTAGGTATGGTGGTTCTTGGGAGGAATCTGGTTTTTGATCTAATTTGAGGCATAACTTTTTTTCCCAACAAAGTCAGTGAGTATAATGATGAGAAAACAAAAGGGCTGGGGAAGCAGCTCACCTCATTTACATTCTTACTGCTGCCTTAAAAGAGCTCCTGTCCCTTCCTACGAAGTATCACAACTGATTTGCAGCTGTCATTTTTCAGTCTTCCCAATAGTGACACTGCATTTATGTGAGCATGGACAAGTTGCATGGATTTCTACATGTGTTCTCAGCCACAGGCTCACTGAGATTTGATCTGTTGTCTAAATATACTTAATAGCTTTTATTAGACTTATGAAATAAACATCATCGTATAGCCTGTCTGAAATTCAGGAGAGGAATTGCAAAGGTGTAAAGCCACAGCCGCAGGCCGCTACCTGGGAGTGGAAAAGACTTAAGGTTTGAGACTGCCTTTGGCTGTTCACATATTTACCTGCAAGCTGTTTCCAGCATTTATACCTACCTTTGTTCTCTCCATGAACAGCAGCTCTAACGGCTAATGTTACACAGCTGTAATCCACTTGGGACAAAAATGTGACCTGTACTTTGTGGAAGAAGTGTAAGAAGTAATTTTTTAGTAAAAACTACTTCCTGGACAAAGACATACTGGCTTTGTGTATGAAACTAATGCATTTGAAAGTTACTACTGTGGGACCTCAAGACCAGCATTAATATAACTCACAGCTTATTTTGCAACTGTTATAGCTACATTAACTAGACAGTTGCTCTTTCATATTTAGTAAACAGCTTAAATTCTTCAAACTCTTTTCCAAAGTACATTCGTAGTCAATTTTTGTAGGTTGGAAAAATCTCCTTCCCTCAGAGCTGAAGTCTTTAGTAAAATATGATAGTTTTCTATATCTGTACGTTATAAATCTGAGAAAATTGTCTAAGTATCTATCACGTTGCTGAGAATCTTAAGTGCTTTACTGTCATTTTCTTTTTTAAAGAATAATTTTATTCTCGTAACGTTCTTCGGCATGAGGAACACAAATAATTGTAGAAATACTTCAGTGTTAAGATGGAAAAATAACTCAGTCTTGATGCAGAATCGGGGCTAAGTTTGATAAATAAAATGCAAGAAGGATCTCTTTCACTAGCTTATCTGGGGTAGTTCATTATAGAAGTTACTACAATTTATTTAGAGGGTAGCATACAGAATTTGCTTGGTCCATTAACTATGTGCCAAATAGCACAAGGTAGTATAATTCTGTGATAAAAGATATTTTACCTTTAACGAATTAGATTATTGGATAAGAAATTGGGAACTGCCTAGTGACACTTTACATGAATCTCTTTCAGGCACCTTTTTGGGCATACCTCCTGGGTGCATTAGGACTTTTTATCTACCAGTCTCTGGATGCCATTGATGGGAAGCAAGCCAGAAGAACAAACAGCAGTTCTCCTCTAGGAGAGCTCTTTGATCATGGTTGCGACTCTATTTCCACAGGTAGCCTTAACCTACTGTTATGCCTCCTAGTTTTAAAGAGAAGTTGCCAGTTGTCAAGAGGAGCTGCTGAATCACAGCATAGTTGAGGGTGGAAGGGACCTCTGGAGACCGTCTAGTCCAACCCCCTGCTCAGAGCAGCATCAGCTAGAACAGATTGCCTTTTTTCTCTCCTCTTAGGGTATCTCCTGGTCAACGCAGCCTGGGCTGCCAGGACCTTCAGGTACATGAGCAGTATCAGGGAGGATATTCAAACAGCAGTTTTGGCACACGTTGAGTACCACGCACTCTGCTCGCTCTTCTAGATGAAGCAACACAGAGCTCTCTAAATGAGCTGAACTGTGAACAAAAAGATCAGTAAAGGATATCTAGGCAGGCTTTTACTCTCTGTAGCATGTGTTCTGCAGCAGGGTACAGGTGATGCCTACTAAAGTACTCAAGTACCTAGAAGACTGATACTTCCACATGAAGTTAAGGGTTCTGCTTTAGGAGCCAGGTGACAAAAAATCAGCTTGATAATAGGGCATCCAACCAGGCAGTTAGGAGGAGAATGATTTATGTGCCTTCGAAGAGTGATTTAAAGAAAAAAATTGGTTTGGAGCCCCTGAAAAGTAAAACGCACTCAGTTTTACTTTTCAAAACCCAGCTGCTGTTGGTGGCAATACTTATGTTTCTATAATAGCTTAATGGCTGAAGCATTTGCCCTGGGAGCGGGTATGTTCTTTCTGCTTCTCCGTAGTTCCTGGAGAAGTGCTAAGTGCCAGTGTCTAGGTGACCTGAGCCCAGCCTCTGTGGTGGAGCTGTGCCCCTTGGTAGCAAAGAACACAAGGTCCCAGGGCCAGGAGAAGAGGGAATGACCGCAGTGAGCTTGAAGCTGGAGCCCTCGCTTGGAAGAAAAGGAGTCCAATGTTTTGGTCTCTCCTGCCGGGACTCTCTTTGGTGTTAGCTACTGAGTAAAAGAGCAGTAATATAATTACTTCATTACAGTGATGGAAAATGCCTTGTAATTTTATTTCTCTTAACTGCAAGCAAAGAGGGTATTTGACTAACATATTCATTTTTACTTTTCAGTTTTTGTTGTCCTGGGATCCTGCATAGCAATCCGACTAGGAACAAATCCAGACTGGTTGTTTTTCTGTTGTTTTGTGGGACTGTTCATGTTCTATTCTGCTCACTGGCAGACATATGTATCAGGCATGTTAAAGTTTGGAAAGTAAGTAGGTATCTTTAGAACTACATGTGACTTAATCTTGGAGACTGCAAGCTACTTGATTTCCTTCTGTTTTTTTCCTGCTCTCTCCTCCTCCGTCCCCTCCTCCTTCTCTCTCTCCCCCCCCTCCCCCTGCCCCCAACAGACTTGTGTCCTACCTGGTAAGGACTTTAAAACTCTGCATTATCCTATGTACAGGACTTATTCTTTTAGCAACTGATTTTGGCTACATATGCTTCATTTGCATGCATTTGACTTTTTTGTCTGCAGAATTATTCACATAACCTACACAAGCACCATGCAGGCTGAGACTGGAGCTCTGTCTTGCCCACAGGGACTGTAAACAAGTGCTCTATGTAGGAGTAAGAACAGAGCAAGCATCTACTATACCTCCCTTCCTAGTCTCCCAGTCACCGGTTTCAGCTCAGGGGAATCTGAACCCATGTGCCTTTTTAGAGAAATTCCCCTGATAATGGATTTCTCCTCCGTGAACATGCTCAATCTTCCTTTGAACAAACTCATTGCATCTATAACATCCTTTAGCAAGAAGCTGCACAGAGCTGTGTCTAGTGCACGCTGAACTACCCCAGGTTTATTTGGGGGCTTTGTTTTTAATCTGGCTCATATTGCCTTTGATGTCCTTTAGGTTTTGTATTAGATGACAGTTGTACTGATTCCTGTGATGCTATTCATGGCTTGGTAGAAATTTAGTCTGTTCTCCCCAAACCGTAGTGGGAGGAGTCATTGACATTTGTATAGAAGGTAACTGTTTAAATTTAACTCTTATTAAGATGGGAAATGCTGGACCCTCCCACAGCCATGGTGCGTCTAGCTGCGGTCTTTTGCTGTGTTTAAACAATGAGCTGCACTTCTGTAATGTTTTCTGAAGACAGAAAGAGTAAGTTCTTGATTATGACTCCAGTTTACAATTGTAAATCTCTCAGCCGGATGACTGGGGAAAGGTCAGTGACTTTCTTGGCCAAAAAAAAAAAAAAAAGGTGATAAATGAAAGCTATTTCTCAGATAATTCTAGTCATGTTTTGAATCACCTGTTTCTATTACTACCTAGCTCTGACCTGTAACAAGCCCTTTAGCAAGTCTGAGTATCGCTGGGCATACAGGCTAGCAATCGGCTATCCATGCATACTGGATAACATGTCTCAAAAGAAAGCTCTCTTTTGTGATGCTAAAAGCTCTCTTTACTTGCTCATAATGCATTTTGCTGCACAAACTAAAACTGTTCTACCTGCTTAGCCCTCCTCTTTATTCTTTTTAATTATTATTATTAAGGACATCCTGTCTTGCAGACAAGAATGGATGTTTTAGAGTGATGGGTCAACAAGAATAATCTCGGTGCCTAAGACAGTGGACTACATGAAGGGAAATGGACTATGCTGTGAGCTTTGGAATTTTGAACAAATGATTGCTTTTCCGTGCCTTTTGTTCATGCATAAAATGTGAGAATGACTTTCTCCTATCAGGAAGGCACTGAGGGGCTCCCATACCACATAAAAACTTCTTCATAAAAACTTAGTAGATTTTATGTAAATACAGCGCACAGTACAAACAGTTTGGAAGGTGTCGGGGTTTACACATGTGTTCCATGTTTGCTTTTTGAAGTTAAATAGACACAACTGTTCTAAGAACTTATTTCTGTTTAGTGAAAACAGGTCAGTTTTTTTTTTGAGACTTGCAGTTTTAAGCTTTTTTTGTTAACATTAGAAATATCTTCTAAGTTATTCCTTTTTTATTTCTCTTAAGCATGGAGATGAGAGTCTAAACAAAGTCAATAGTTTACTGCTCTAACTATAATATATAACATGGATGGAAGCTTTCATTGATGCTGTTCCTCAGCTAGCAGCTCTGACTTCTAGGAGTCAAATGATGGATGAGAGTCCTAGCACTGATCACAGCAAGGACTGGAGCAGTTGGGTACTGTGCTGCTGTCAGGTTATACAGAATACCGTAAAATACTGAGAAAAATCTTTGGACCCTGTTGACTTGTGCTGAATTAGTAAAAGGTACAGAAGATGGACTGTGGTGCCACCAACTGTCTGAGCCTCTGTGGAAAGTTGAAATACTGAATTTTGGTACATGTAATGATTCAACTTCAAGTTCTTGTCTTAAACAAAAACCCCCCAACAACAACGGCAGTACAGCTTGGAAATCTTATTTTTTATTAGTACAGAGTTCAAACTCTGAAACACTTGAATTCTTGGCATCTGAATGCTTTTGCATGACATGTTTATTGTGCAACTACAGCAGCAGCTGATCTACTGTAAAGCTCTATCCCTGGAAGAGAGCAGAAAACCCACTCCCAGCAGCACACTCCCATTTTCTGCCTGCATGGACTCTGTCATTTGACTTTGAGTCAACTCATTTAGCAGAAAATAAAAATTTAATCTAGGCTAGCAAGTTGAACTGGCTCACCTTACAGTCATATGAGTACCACCACTAATGCAAGCGAGTGAGCAGAAGAGCAGCGGAAGGAGAGGACTGCCCAGTTCCAATGGCTTTGAGCAATGAAGAGCAATGTGTCGTATTGTCTAGTTGCTGCTTAAATACTGACTCTTCTAAGACTGTTTGAAGCATGTGATAAAACTTAGCCTATTTTACCACTATTTTTCAAATGAAAGAAGAGAGTTTAATGTGGGCATCCACATCAGATAAATGTTTTCCATTAGCTAAGAGTCGGTTCCTAACTCCCTTTAAAACTACAGTTTCCTGTGCAAACAGATAAGCAAGGAATGATATGTGTATACTTTGGTTATAGTACCTTAAAAGAGCAAATGTATTTTAACTGCTTAAGGAAGTGTTATATTTTAAAGGTTGTGGTTGGATCGCACCTTTAGTACAAAGACATGGTACTTGTCTCAGAATCTTCAGTAGCATAATACCTTAGATGTTGTTCTTTTTTAAGCTTTATTGAAAGTATTGATTCTTTCTCCAGAGCAGAGATATTTCATATTCAGGTCTTCTCAAAATAAAACATTTCAATAATCAAATTCAGTGAGACAGAGTGTGGCTACCATGTCCAAGAACTGAAAAAAAGGTAGAATCCAGGCTCCAGAGGGAGTGCAAGGCCACCTCTGTGTATTTTTTAAGGTTTTGTAGGAAAAGTAACACATCAGTCATATACCCTAGGAAACAGAGGACAGTTGCTTACCTATCCACTGATTCAATCTTCAAAATATTGTCCTTATCTTTTGCAGGCAATATCTGTCATATTTTAATATTAATAAGGCTTAAAAATCCCTTTTGTCCCAACCTGCTGTTCGTGGCTCATACTGTTGTATGATATGCTATTAATGGAAAGGTTTGGTTGCATTTACTGCGAACTTAACTTTCTAACTTGGTTCGATACTTACACAGCAGTAAGTTTGTAAATTTGTTTAAAATCATCAAATAGTTAACAAGGTATTAAATAAAGCTTTTTCTCCTATATTAAATTTATATGTAGCTGGCTGTATATCAAGAGCATGGGTGTAATCTTAAATGTTAACGAAGGATGCATGCCTCCCTTTAGAGTATCTTCCTCAGTCAAGGAAAATCATATTTCATATGCATTTCATGGCTTGAGGAGGTAACTTAAAGTAACTGTTGCTTTTTGTTCCCCTGCACACAGCAAACTGATTTTTTTCCTTGAATTAGATCTCCCCTTTTTTTATTCTTCCTAGACTTGATGTAACTGAGGTTCAGCTAGCCATAACAATGCTCCTTTTAATATCTGCATGTGGTGGAACAGCAGTATGGGACTATAAGGTAAGCGTGTTGAGTATTCAGCTCCTGTTACGTATTCAGAGTTCCTATGGTATTGGAAGCTATCCTGTGCAAGTATTAGCAACGTTTAGTAGTCACCTAATCTTCTGTTATAGCTTACTGTACCAATATGGACTGTAGGTTGTATTTACACTGTAGTTCCCTTTGATAAAATGGTGTGACTCCCTATGCATGAATTTAGAGCTATATAGAGGAAAAAAGACCCCATCTGCCATATGTAAACTTCCAACCTGCCACTAATGTTCTGATCATTCTTAAGCCTTAACAAATAGTTTGTGTTTTTTCCCTTTGTATATTTTATTGTAAGACACAAATTTCTGCTCAGTGAAATGACTTCTTACATGGTGCTTTATTTCAAAACTTAAGGATTAAATGCTTTAATCTGAAGAAAACATGGGATGAAGTTAGGGCGTTATTTGGGGGTGGGGTGGTTAAGTTAACCGTATTTACATGTCAATTGAGATGTACTAGATTTTTAACATTCATGATTCTAGCCTTCTGGCTTCTAAATGTATTTCTAACTATGTAAATATCTATATTTAAAGAAGTATTTTCTGTGCAAAAGCATTTCCTATCTCTAGCTTTCATTCTGATTTTTAAAGATACACTTAAGTAGAAGGGATCAAAAGTATACTAGACTAACTTCTTGATCCTTTCTAGTCCATTTACTCAGAAATGTATAGTTCTGTTTGGTCACAGGACACAAACTGAGATCATTCCATGGTATTGATAACCAATGCAAATTAATTTAAATATAAACCACCAATAATTTGGACTAATTCATTAGTTTATTTGACAATTATGACATGTTTATCTAAATATTATTTCCTTCCCCCATCCTGAAAAGCACTTTTGCTCTGTTTTCCAACAGCTTATTTTCATGTTGGAAAACAAAGTTAGGTGCATTATACTTTAAATCCTAGTGAATTATGTTTGGGGTTTTGTTTTTGTCAGTATTAAAATATGTGGTAGTTATGCTGTATCTCAAAACAATCTATATTCAAAAACATACAGTCAGTAGTTTCAATTGCTACCTTTTTTTCTTTAATCTGCTGCTGCCTTTGGAAGTTTCCTTGAAACTGCAATTGATTCTGAAAGGTAACTTTATTTAAAATTTCTATCTGGATACTGTTCTAAATATGAAGATACAGCATACGAACAATAGGTACCAAAACACAAAGCAGATGACAGATGGTGTTTGTGTTTCCTGTGGTTCTGTATTGTGTAACCCATTGAAGTAGGAGGAACTGTCCTTCTCTCCCCCCTGTGCCTTGGTTATGCAGTAGTCTGTATCAAGCTTTTTGCTTATGTAGTAAAAAATCTGAAAATCATTGTAAGGACAAATACGATAAAATCTAGCTGCATTTCAAGACCAGACCTTAAATACTCGAAAGTGGAGTTTAAAATTTCTAAAAGAAATCCATTGTCTCCTTAGTAAGGAAACAAATTCTGTACTGTCCTTCTGAGCTTGTTCCTAGGAAAGCAATAGGTCAGATAAAACAATTGTTTAGTAGATATCATCAGCCTTTTAATCGCTGCTTTAAAATGCCATTATCCTTGACTTTTAACATCTTCCTCTTGCTTTTTCTGCTAAGGTCCCTTTGATAGGTTTAGAACTGAAGTTCTTGGTAGTTTTTGGAATACTGTCTGGAACAGCGCTTTCTTTTTTCAATTACTTCCGTGTCATTTTTGGTGGTGGAGTTGGAAAGAACGGATCTACAATAGCAGTAAGTTGCTTTAAGAATCTGAATGGGGTTTGAATAATTTATGTTGCTAGCAAAAGAGGTGGGACTTGTGATTACCGTAAGAGTTTCATCAGTTTAAGCATCTAAGCAAGCTAGCAAACAAATTTCACACTTCAGTGCTGTTTATTCATTATATTTTGAGTGTTGATTGGCTGAAGCAGAGATTTCATTACTTGTCGTCTTCTCTATACCTATTATTGGATGTCTTCTGTCACAGGAACAAGCAAGGAATTTTTTTTTTTATATAAAATTGATTAGATGTCACTGCAAAGGATATGAATAGCATCAGCATAGCGCTAAACAAATTTCCCTGAGTTTTGAGCAATTCTAGTTGCTTTATTGAGTGGGAGTTGCAGTAAGTATAAAATCTAGACAATATGTTGTGATTCAAACTTAAGAATAATCATTTGTACCTTTGTATTTCAGGGAACAAGTGTTCTTTCACCAGGCCTAAATATTGGACTACTTATTACACTGGCCATTATGATCTATAAAAAATCTACAACACAGCTGTTTGAAAAACATCCTTGCCTATATGTCTTGACATTTGGATTCGTGAATGCTAAGATCTCCCAGAAGTTAGTGGTAAGGAATCTTTGTTTCATTTCTAAACTTAGCTAAGAACCCACTCCATGTTTAAGATTTGCTTGTTTAGGTCAGTGGGTGCTATGAAAGTTCTCCCATTCTGCTCTGTTGTCGTGTTGCCAATTTTATAATGACCAAAACACTGAACTAGACTACTTAGGCTTCCATAGAGAGATTATATTTGACATTGATGCAAATATATTTTATTGTTGAATGTACTTGTTTAGAACTTTCAAAGCTTTATTTAGCTCACTACGAGGAATAACATAATGTATATATTATATATTTTTATATATTGTATATATAATGTATATAATGTCTTTACTGTCAAAACTGTGGCCCCTCAAGCTAGGGCCTTACAACAGTGCTGTGACTTCCAGCTTAATTATCTGAAAAATTAATTTATTTTATCATTAAAATGAGAGATAAGATAGATAAAATTTTATCTCTTTTGGATTTAAAAACCTTGTCAGCGCTTTACAAAAATCTGCCCTACTACATATTTGCTAACAACAGTAATCCAGCCAGCTGATGCTCTGTTTGGTTTGGTTTTTTAATAGGTGGCTCACATGACAAAAAGTGAAATCTCTCTTCAAGACACTGCATTTATTGGGCCGGGGCTTCTGTTTTTGGACCAGTACTTCAACAGTTTTGTTGATGAATATATTGTTCTATGGATAGCATTGGTAAGCATTTTGTTTTAAATATGTTACACATGAAAAGACAAATGTAAAGGAATGGATTGAGAATTGTCCCTGTTATTCTGTTCCGCTGTTCAGACTTCCTCTGATTTCAGCTGTCACTGGGGATGGAGTGCCAGGATACAATGTAAACTTATGTTTTTGGGACGGACTGGCTTTCTTTCCTTGGAACAGAGATGTGAAAATAACGTTACAGATCTTTCTTGTAATAATGCTTCAGTTCAGGTGATTTGCTCAAAGTTATTCTGCTAAATGCAGATTAAACTTTGTTTATTGGTCTTCAGTCTTGAGTTAGGGCTCAGTACTGGTTTGTGGGGGCTTGTGGGGGGTTTTTTGTTTGTTTTTTCCCAGACAAACTAGATCAATCTGTATCGAACTCTTAAAATGCCTATAAAACTTGTCACCTTGGATAGATTCTGAGTAAAGTATAGCTGAATTTCTAGTAGGGACGATCTTGAAAGATATTTCTGCTTTTAACTTGTTCTGTCTTGTTCTTTTCCAAGTTCATATCCTTGTTTGATATGCTGAGATATGCCACTGGTGTATGCCTACAGATTGCTGCTCATCTTCATATACATGTCTTCAGAATTTCATCTCATCAAGCTCCTGAACAGGTTCAAAACCATAATGACTGATTAAATATATCAAGGAGAAGAGGAGAAGCAGTTAGGGGAATGCTGAATGAAGCAGCCTCTCTTTTTTGGGAAGACAGATTAAGCTTTTCAAGGAAATAGTCTATGAGAAAGCTCACTGTCCTAGATTACTACCAGATGTGATAATTACTATATACAAAGTCCTGTAGATTTTATTGTGATTAATACTTTGAGCCAGGATGCATTTCCCCTGAGTTCTAGACACTGCAGCTGTTACTTAATATCATGAATACCAATGTTCAAAACTTGCCCTCTCCTGTTAGATAACTTGAATTCTGTGCTTTTGTTCTGGTGCATGTAGACTGCAACCCAAAGTGCTGCCAATCGGAATTCTAAGAGGAGTTTCACTTTTCTATAGACCAAGTAACTAATGTTCTCCTAGCATTAGTTTCTCAAGTCTTCTTAGAACTGCTGTGAAGTGATAATCAGAGGTATTGATAAAATCAATACTGCATTATTAAGACTGGTAGCATGAGGCATCCATGAGGTGAAACTAGTAGTTAATGCTGGTCCTGATATTTCTAAAGAAAAAGGTACTGAATCATTAGGGTGAAGGAAACAGATCAGGAAAACTTTCCTCTGTTTCAAAATACTGTTACGAATGCCTTTAGTATTCATTCTCTAGTATCTAAGAATATATCCTACTGTTACTAAATACAATTGTAGCTTGCATTTTTTTTTTTCAAGGTCAGTTTCTAGTTTGCAGGTATAATAAGTTATTTGCCTCATTGTACTACATCATTAGCTACACTGTAGGTGGTTGGGTACTTTGAGGACATTAGCTTTATCTACCCTAACTTGTATCTGTGAAGCTGCACAAGTGAATGACTAAGTTGTTCGATAAACTTACATGACTGTGACTGTTTAACTGTGACAATACAAGCCACTCATATTTAATTCCCTCTGAAGTCTGTTTGCTATCACTATGTTAGTTTAGATGTGTAATTTGAGTACAGCTGTACTTTCTCCAGACAAAACTTCAAGGAATTAAAACCTTATGTATAGAAATTGTCTAAAAGAGTAAGTAAGTCAGGCCCCAGTATCAGCCCCTTAAGAACAGAGCCATCAGATAACAAAATGGGCCTAGCTTAAGGGTTGTTCTTCAGGTTCTACTCGTTGCTGTTGTCATTAGAGAAAAGCTGAATAAAAGTAGCTTATTATTAAAAGTAGCCATCTGTACCAGCAAAGCATGAACTGCAAAGAGACATGCCCTAAAGGCTTAAGATCCTTTTTAAAAAACGGTATTTAATATGGTTTCTATAAAAAAAACTGTTGAATGTAAGTGTTCACTATCACTTCCAGTTGGTACTTTGTAGCCGAGATGTGAATTCATAAAATCCTTCTTGAACTGTACAATAAAGACTGCTATAGTTTGTTTTTAAAAACAATTACCATTAACAGCTGCATAGCTGCTGCCCATTAATTAAAAAAAAAAAAAAGGCAAAATAACCTGCTGGAGATGTTCAGGGACCTTCCAGACTGGTGTATGTTCTGCTAAATTTGGGGGCACGGTGAGGGGAATAGCATCTATAGTTGCTATCTACCTACCATGTTCCTGCATAAGAAGGTTATATTCATACCCTTGAGGGCTAATTCTATCAAATTAGCTGAAGGAATAGCATTTCAAGTGAATAATACAGACTAGGAGTTCATTCCCCTTTCCAAATAAGTGCAAGTAGTCCCTCTTCAAAGCTGGGAAAGACAGAGCATCTACAAATGGACTTGGCCAACACCCAGGCCTACACCCTGACAAACAGAAGGGAAAATAGTAAAGAGTAGGAGAAGAGGTAGGCAACTCTCTAATGTGAGAAGATTTGGTTCCCCAGGGTGCTGCAGGAAAAACAGGGGACAGGTAGCAGTAGTAGGTATAAGTAGTTTAAAAGATACAGCTGAGTTATCTGGATGATAGAAAACTAAGGATGAGTCAGTCAGAAAACTAGAAATAGGCAATACTAAAATACCCTCATAGTAAAGATATCAAGCTAAAATTTTTGACTGTATTTCGTAGTATCATCACATATCCTCATCAGAGACTGAGTACCACAATTACAGATCAGTGTAGTTACCTGATTACCCACCACATGCTCTTACTTTCTCAGACAGTATTCTAGAAATACATGTTCTCAGTTGTTGCTCTTTCCCTGAGTCCTAACAGCTCCATACTGGTTACTCACTCAACTTCCATTGCAGCTTATAGAAAATTCAGCTATTAAGTAAGTTAGCTATCATTAATCTGTCTTTCTAAACTGGGGAGCTGTCAGCAGATGACTTGATTCCAAAATATAAATGCTAGTAAGAGGTGGGGGAGAGAATCTGTATGGACTGGTTTTGAAATGCATTGTTAAGAAAACATCACATTGGGTGGCGTGGGGAATGCCTGTGTGGGTTTTGCATTGTAGTGTATTGAACCCAAGCAGCAAATATTTCAGGTACTACCTAATATTTCAACCTACAGGCTTTCTGTAGAAACAAACTGCAGGCACACTAAGCTGGTTGTTTAAATGTTATCAACTTACTGTAATGTGATACATGAAAGATAAAGCATTTCTCCTTAAAACCTAAGCTTCCCTAAACTGCTAGTCATTTGAAACTGCAAAAATTAATATTCCATTTTAAGGGCTGTAATAGCTTGTACCAGCTATATAAGCTAGGTTACTTCAGCAGGGGTCTGCAAGCACTATATACCCTAAAATGCATATAGTAGTGTTTAATTGTGCTTATTTAAGCAGATGTCATTATAAAGCCATGATACTAATTCCTAATGCAATTAATGAAATCTTTCCTTCTGGAAAAGTTACAGCAGTTCTTAGTCTCCTACTGGTAATAAAATATTACAAGGCATTGCACAGCAAAAGACTAAAAGTTTACCTTAATTTACCACAATATACATTAGTTAACAATCTCACACAAGCTATGTCATACTTCATTACCTTTTATAACTGCTGATAGGTCAGGCTAAGTGTTGAAACTGTGACAGTCTTAAAATTCTGTAGCTTTGGAAAAATACTTCTATTTGCACAATGTACCTAAAAGACTAAAATTGTTGTGCGAAATCTATGTAATGTATTTTTCATTAATTTTGCCTGTGGTTCACAATTTGGCATTATAAGAATTGAAGTAATTCAAGCAGTCCAATGCTAATGAAAGTGAGTAAAAAGTAGTTAAAGATTAATTGGCCAAATAGTAAGTGGTTTCGCGTTCGCCCTCCCCTCCCCCCCCCCCATAATGAACTTACCAATATACCTTCTTACAACATTATCAGACATGAGATTAGAACAATCCATGAAACCATTTAATAGGAACTTACAACACTGAAATCTTAACGTACTTCTCTATGGCTAATGCCTATACTTGTATCATGTTACTTAGGTAAAAGTTGTTTCTCCATTGAGCCATCAGAATAACATGGACTGAAGAGACTTGCGAACAGTTGCCATCTCCTGCTGTTGCTGTTACAAGAAAAGGAGATAATACTGAACAAATGCCATACCAAATCTGATTCCCTGAGCTAATTAAATGAATATCAAATGACTTTTTTTTATAGAATGCTCTATTTTTGCATTTAACTGACTTTTTATAAATGCAATACTTACAGTGTCCATCATAATCTTCTTCTGCAACATAGCCATTTCTTTGCGAAGTTCACTTTGTGCACCAGCTAGAAGACTTTCATTGTTTTTCTCCAGCTCCTCCATGCTCTGAAGTTACGGAAAAACTTAATTTAACACTTTGACATTGAGGAGTTTCAGTTAAAAAACAACCACCACCACCTATCCTTTATTCAGTCTACAATTTTTATAGCAGCACTGGTGACTCAATTACAAATAAATTTTGTCAAGCACTTGAAACACAAACTGTACAGGACTCTAGATTCCAATCTACATTCCTGTTTAAACAATATAGATGCTGTGAAGGAAAAAATCTCCACTCAGCATTTGTGAGGCCTCAGTTAGTATCCTGCACTTCAAAAAAAGCTTAGACAGACATCTATCAGAAATGATAGATGTACAGTTTAATATAATGACAAACTTGGAGGCTACAACTAAAGAATATAAAAAAAAAAAAGGTTAAATCTCCTCCCCTTTGCATACTACTCCTCAAACAGGCAAAGGTAAAGCTCACTGGCTATCCTTTCTTTCATACGTAATGTTATGTCTAACTTTATGCATGTGTGTAGTCATGTTTTTCTTGACTTGTATTTAAAGTTAAGTTTATTTAAGGCTTGAGTGCTACATTTTGATGTTCTCAGAGGAAAAAAAATTATAGCACTACTGGAAATTCTCTTTGATTTCGCATCTTTGATGAAGACATTGTAAAACAATTATTATTTATTTTCACATTTCTGTAACATCCTCTGTTAATTTCAACTTCTAAAACTAAAAGTTGCTCTATTTTGGATTTACTTTTCAAAGCTGCCTGATTGATTGGAAAAAAAAAAAAAAAAAGAGACCTCGTAGCTAACTGAAATTTCATGAAAAAAGGAGATAGTGGGGAAGTGACTCAAATAGAAATTAAAGCTTTTCAGAAACTTAAGACTTGAACCTACTCTGCCTCTGCACTCACTACAAAACCAAATATCTAAAGTATTGTAATTTTTCTTTCTATTAGAGTTCTCATAACTCAAATAGAAATAGCAGGGGAAGGGAACTGAGGAATCAAGTGTTTTCTTCTTAATTTAAAATGACAGAAAAGACTTACATTTTTAGATAAAAGAAGTCAAATTATTGACTAGTAGTACTCAAGTCACTCTTTCCTGTATAATATGTTAGCTGTCAAGTTTGATAATAATAGGAAAAAATAAAATATTTTAATTTGTAGTCAACATAACAGAGATGTTGCTTGCCACAGAAAATTCAAAAAACAAGCAGTGTGGGCTTAGGCTTTTACTTTTTAAATCTACATTAATACTTGATTAAGAAGAAACAAAGTTGTCAGATTTGATCAGGAAAGCCTTTATTCAGTATACTTATTTCACCCATATTTGAAGATTTTCATATACTAAAACGGCGGATGAGGAAGTAAGAAAAATGTATATGTTTTAAGGTTAACAACTACCTCATATTTAGTGGGCCAGTTAATGCTTAACTGTGAATCATATGTTTAAAATATAACACGTTCTGTATGCACCATCCAAAAAACCAGTATTTGTAGGGAGTGCCAGCAAAAACAAGAATTACACATGAAGCAACAGGAAAGTTAAACAGAACCGATTCTATAGCTATCCAGCTGAAGAACCATCCTCTTTTCACCATAAATTGTTATTTCTGTCAAATACTTCTTGTTGGTATCTTAGTGAACGTTAACCTTTAATATTAGGTTACAGAAAGGAAAACCCTTTCTAACCAGTGCTGCTTTTTTAAGTAGTGAAATTTCGCCTTTTTAGACATCAGTTTTCTTACCAAAAATCTAAGAGACGAGACAAAATCCTGTTGATTTGACAAATGCCTAACCTTTAAACTAGCACAAAACTGAGTTCTGTTTAGAAAGTATGCTCTGAGGGCTAAGGTTAAATATTTGAAACAGGTGAGCCAATCAGATGCCTGTGAGAACACATTCAACCACATCTTTTATTAAATAGAGGCAAAGTATATGGAGGGCTAGAGAGAAGAAACCACGTTCTGAACAAAAAAAAAAAAAAAGAGATTGATACTAACAACATAACATGAAGATTCATGCAAGGCTGTTGTTTTCCTTAAATGGCCCTTACATCTCTGTATTTTATAAAGGCTAAATTAATACAGTTTTAAAAATTGATGTGATAAAGATCAGCTGCCTTCTAAGAAGTGTACTTTACCTTTAAGAACTGCTCATACAGCTGCTTAATGGTCTTCAGTCTCTGACTTTGCACTATTCTTGCCTGTTGAAAAACTTTTTGTTGCTGACGAAACATATTCTGAAGGAGAAGCAAAAAATCATATTAGTTGACCAAAAGCAACTGGACAGCAACACTGTTGTCATTTGTCAGAATCAAATTCTGCCTTCACTGGAAATCTGAGTCTTATAATATAGTTCTCCGCTGGGACATCTACAGAGATGAGAGGTCAGGGAACGGTAGATGAAGCAGGGTTACGTGGACCCCGCTGAGATTTTATCTGCACTGCTCTCATACTGGGGTTTGCTTCTACTATGCTAGCTCCAAGACTGTTTTTGCATGCATGGGCTAGATGTGCTTGTAGGTATCCTTGTTCTTATGAAAGAAAGAAAGACTGAAGACTGGGTAAAGCCCTGAGAGATCTCTGAGGTCCCTTCTAACCCGAATTATCCCATGATCCTATCGGGATTGCTTATCCAACTCTATTCCCAAGAGTTGCCCAGGGAAACGTGCTGCCCAGGGAACAGCAAAACAGAATCACAGAATGGTTTAGGTTGGAAGGGACCTCTGGAGATCATCTCGTCCAACCTCCCTGCTCAAGCAGGGCCCTCTAGAGCATATTGCCCAGGATCACATCCAGACGGGTTTTGAATATCTCCAGGGAAGGAGACTCCACTACCCCTCTGGGCAACCTGTTCCAATGCTCTGTCACCCTCACAGTGAAGAAGTTTTTCCTCAGGTTCAGATGGAACTGCCTGTGGTTCAGTTTCTGCCCGTTGCCTCTTGTCCTGTTGCTGGGCACCACGGAGAAGAGGCTGGCCTCATCCTCTTGACACTCCCCCTTCAGATACTTGTACACGTTGATGAGATCGCCTCTCAATCTTCTCTTCTCCAGGCTGAACAGGCCCAGCTCTTGCAGTCTTTCTTCCTAGGAGAGGTGCTCCAGCCCTCTCATCATCTTGGTAGCCCTCCGCTGGACTCTCTCCAGGAGTGCCATGTCTCTCTTGTACTGGGGAGCCCAGAACTGGACACAGTACTCCAGGTGAGGCCTCACCAGGGCTGAGTAGAGGGGCAGGATCACCTCCCTCGACCTGCTGGCAACACTGCCTAATGCACCCCAGGAGACCATTGGCCTTCTTGGCCACAAGGGCACACTGCTGGCTCATGTTTAACTTGCTGTCCACCAACACTCCCAGGTCCTTCTCTGCAGAGCTAGGCTTGCAAACATACTGGGAGTACAAGTAAGTACAGCAATGTCATGTGATTACATTCCAGTGTACAGTTCCCATCCTCTTTTAATCATCAAATTCTCATGCAGTTGTCCTGCCCAGACATTTTTAAACAAGGTGGGCTAAAAGACAACTACTTGCCTTTACAATTCTTCTATAATCATCCTCTCTTCCCCTAACCCATAGTCTATGGATGCACAGAATCAGCGCATCTCTCTCCTCCATAATGGTCTTGGCTTTTCCCAATCCATATGTTGGCCTAGGGTACCATTTATTCCCCTTTATAAACTTAGAAAAAAGTACTGCAGTCTCAATCTCCACCTCTTCACTTTGCCACACATCCCAAAACTTAAAACATTTATGGTTTGGAAGTCACCAAATGTGAATGAAATTTTTAAGAGGCAAACAATCTCATATTTTCTTTGAACTACATAAAGTATTTTTACACGTCTGCACTCTTGGTATCTGAACAGCACTGTTCTCTGCTTGTATATACAATGTAAAATAAATGCCATGTGCTGCAAACTCACTGCTAGTTTTTCTTCCTGTTCCTCTGCTTTCTGCACATCTACATCCCATTGCTGAAATAAAGTCAGGAACTGCTGGGAGTACTCATGATTAAGCTTCTGCCTGTAAACAGACACTAGCCATAAGTATTACAAATGCTATGAAGAATTAGAAGGGAAGCTAAAAGTCTACATGTACAAATTAGAATATCTATATTATACACATTTTTCCTCTCATAATAAAGGAGCTGGCATAGATAAAGCAAGATGATATTTTGATATCTGGCCCCAACTGAATGCTGTGTGTTTTGAAAAGCTGAAAACACATACACAAATATGCTTTTTTTCCCTGATTGAATATGAATTATATACATATAATAAGACAGCACTCATATGCAATGATCAGGTTAAAAATACAAATGACAGCAAACAACTTCTTTTGCTAACAGAGAACGTCAACCTGTCTCAGATTTACTATATTTTTTTAATCCAACTACAGATCATGGCTTTAGTACAAGGCGTTTGTAATGAAAAACTTGTGAAGCATCAAGATTAATTAGCTCATTCATTAGTTCATTATGCTCTAGTTCCTCTATGTAAACTTACATCTTGTCAATGTAAGTTTTGAAGTGTATATATAATATAAATAAAAACAGCAAGATAGTTACAAACATTGAAAAATGATACAGATTAAAATGGAAATTCAGCAATTTGTTCTACCTGTAGTATCAGACATAGTAGTAATTAAGCATGCCATCAGAGGCAAGAGTGACATTATTATATAGTGTAAAAATTGTTTACAGTGTTTGAAAATAATTTTTTAACCAAAAAAAATTTTCCTGAGCATTTTTCAATTTTCAAATAGAATAAAATAGAAAATTCCAACTGAAGTTAAAAGAAATAAAAACATTTTTTAAAATGAAAAAAGGTAGTTTTTCATAAAAATAAAATAGTAAACCCAGCCATATAAGGTACCTTGCTCTCAAAATTCCAAATCTTGAATTTCTTCATTCAAAAGAGAAAGTGCTATGCTAAACTGCTACTGACAATGGAACCAAGCAGACACAACTGGAGTCAAAATAAACAGAGCACTCGACTAGACATATAGGTAGGACTTGCATCTAAGACCATGTCATGCTGTGACACAAAAGGGAATTTGACTTCACATGTTTAAAAAGCGTGGGCAAATGTTACCTTTGCTCCTGCTGTGTTTTCCAAACGTGTTCAATTTTCTGGTTACTGGTTTTGAGTGAGGCTTTAGTATACATTTCTAATCTTTTCCTCTTAGCTAGGAGAGCCTTGTTAATGTCAGCTGGATTAAGACAAAAGAATATTTAGAAATTATGTATACCAAGACATGCATTTTATTAAAGATGTTGATTCCCTTTTCGTTGGAAAAGCACACAAGGTGCGTTCTAATTGAAAAGGGCTAATGATGTGGTCTGGGCTCCTGGGTGCTCCTTTAAGAGTCTCTCTCTACCGGCTCTTGGCACTAGTTCCAGTGCTGCTTCCCTAAGTCTCCAGAGACCCTGCCCAACTCCTGGCCTCTGGTGTTGCAACAACTCTGCCCGGCCCCAATGACCTCACTAGCATCTGCTTTGAATACCACCTCTCCCAGGGGCCAGACCCAGCAGGTCCCACCATGACTTGACTCCACAGTCACTTTGACTTTGGGCAGGGCAGCTGCGGCTACACTGTCATGTTTGCTCTGAGCAGATGCACGCAGCAAAACACAACTGTCCAGCAGTTTGAATCCAGGGTAGCTGCAGTTCTTCTGTTATATACATTTTAATTAGTTTCTTACACACTGAATCATGTGCTCTCCTACTGATTATGATCCATGATGAACTTCGTCTGTACAGTAAGCATACATACATGCTTAAAACATGAGCAGCAGCATCCAGTCTGTTTACATTGTGCACCTTAAACGTGGTATCCGGAGATTTCCCAGTCTGTAATTTCTCTTTTATTCAAACCTAGAGATGTCTTGTGCAACCTGAGCAATGGTATCTTGCTCTTTTCTCTAGTGTCTAATGACATTTTAGTCACACCATCAAAATTCTCATTAATTTAGCTGCATGGCTGCACTACCAGCTCATCATTTCTAGACCTTTACAGAATTCCGTTACGCTAATACTTTTAAAACGTCTTTTTTCTTCTGTAGAGAAAGCATTAATCCAAATGTTTGGAGAAATATCCATTCAAATTACTTAGATTTCAAAAATAAAAGAAGCATGTGATCACTATCATTGTCAGTATATTAAATGAATGAATGACAAACTATTCCTCATACTTCAGAGTCCCTGAGTACTTTTCTAAAAGTATTCAAGTTGATATCAGTTAATATGACTGTCTCAGTCATATTTAGCTTACGTTTAATACATAAAGCAATTGCTTTTCCTTTTTGCTGTAGATATCAGGAAACATTAGCAAATTAGAGAGACAAATTTGGCAGAGACATCTGCCACTGCTAATGCCAACCCTATTAGTTTTGAGCAAGCAGCATCCTCCGATTCATTCATTTTTCTTCCTTTTATCCTATCTTTGAGTCTTCAGTAAAAAGCAATCCTAGCTTCTTACTATTCAACGTTGAAAGCTTCCTCCTATCTAGATCTACAACAGCATTCTAATATTTGCCTTAACAGCAAAAAGCCTTAATTCACAGATTAAGGAATTCCTTGCGAACTCCTCTTTCACCTTAAGAGCTACATGCAAACAATGACTGTGTATGGCGTTTACTCACACCTATGGTGACAAAAGTATCAACAAGCTATTAAGGAGGCAACACTGGTACTAAGGTGTTTTCTCTTTCTTCCACTGCTTTTTGCTGATTTGTTACATTACCCGTGAATATATACTATAAATTCTTTACCAGTGAAACGCGTTCTCTTTTTTCTAAGCTGTCAGCTATTTACAACTCAACTGGATACTTTAAACCATATGAGGATTTCACTTATTGACGACTAAATTACAGTGATGTACATAAATATACGGTGATATACATAAATCTCTCTCCAAACATCACCAGGTGATCACCAGCACTTAGCCTCATTCTTTGGCTCTGCTAGGAACTTCCATTGTTCTTCCCTTGACTGCTGAAATTCCCTTTTATACCGAGTCCCTATTCTCTAGATTTCTGAAGGTGCAAAGTACAGATTACTAGCTCATTCTGCATCATAACTATGCTCTACAGCCCACAGCCATTCTTTGTCTAGATTTTGAAGTATTTGTTTTACTTTGGCACTTCTCTTTGTATTTATATGCCTTTAGTTCCTCCACCCCTGCAATCCTCAGTCTCTTCCACCTCATTGTAACAAAAATTTGAGAGTGAGAACAGCTGTCTAACTCATGTTGTCCTGTCGCTCTGGAATATAATCACTGCCTCTTAATCCTTGTGTTAAGAAACTTTTATTCTAATTAGAAATAGGATTGATAAATCAAAAACACTCATGCATCTTTCCCTTTCTCCCTTTATAATTCATCTACGCTGATACTTACCTCTACCTTTACATGCACTTACTCCCTTCTTTCCCTTTCCCTCTGTTCGATTTAGATATATTAATTATTACTTTTTCTGGAAAGTTGCTGTAGCCAATAGTATAATGATTAGACATTTTATCTAAATCTTGAAAGTTACTTTTGTGAAAAAGAATTGTTGCCAACTCTTCAGCTTAAACATGAAATATGTTTTAATTTATTAGAATGTACACCTACTTACCTCCAAATCGTTCCAACATATTCTGTACTTCACCCCTACAAAATATTATTTAAAAATTTATTTGCCTGTTTTCTGCATAAATTACTTAAGACCTGATGTATACGCTTAAACCTTTGTCTAATTTTTTTTCACATGTCTATTACTTGCAAGCAATGACAGCGCTGCTGTTCTACAAGGTAAAAAAAAAAAAAAAAAAAAAGATACTTTTACTCCTTTCCTCTTTTGCAAGATTTCTTTTTTTAGATTTAAAAAGATCATTCAAATCAATTTACAGGAGTCTATTAACTTACTACCTAAGAAAAAGGTACTATTAAGCCTTTGAAGGGTCTGGAGTAAGGAAGGACGGTAAATATGAAGGCTTATTCCACATACATAAAAGAAAATACAAAATATAGTTGGAACATCAACTGAAAAAAAGTCTATCAAGCTCAGCATGACTGACAGAGTAAGAAAAATTCAAGACAAAAAATACCAGGGTTGTTTCTATAGCACTCTTAAGATGTGTACACCACTGTGTAAGGCAGTGGTACAGTATCTGACAAATGTAAAAAGTGACATGGTAGATAAAAATGTTTATCAAGTTTATGCATCTTACAGTTTTTTCCAGTTGATGAAAACAAAAGAGATCTCCTGTGGAAAAAGTATCTTCAAATTAACTGTTCTTGCTAAAAAAAATTCTCTCTATATATTTTTTTCATTACTTTTACATTGTTTATTTTTCATGTTGGATCATTTAAAGTACTTTTAACAACATCAAACAACTAAGACTAGAGGGAAAAATTTAGTGAAACGATCAACAATTTAGGCTAAAACTTAAATAATCTTTTTAAAGAAATAGAATTTAGAGAACTCACACAAATATCTATCTTTTCACAGATATTCAAAAGTACCTACAAAGAAGCTGCAGAACTGATTATAAATGTCAGTTTTTCTTTCCCACCTACAGCTAATGTATTATCTGTCACCTGAATTTTTTCCTGAACTGAATGTTAAAAAAAAGGAAAACAAACATACTGAATACCTGAAATTAGTATCTATTTAAGACTGCTTGCTCATTTTGAAAAAAGATATTCCAAATCTTACCCCACATCATCTGAAACCACATGAGGAGTCACCAAAGGTCTTTTCTTGCCATGCTTGTCCACCACTGGTGTTTCACCTTGATATAAATTTTAAAACAATTTACAAAAATCTCTTACATTTCACAGAAAGTAAATTGAATTATTAAAAGTACAGTTACTTTTCTGTAACCCCACTTCTCTACACATGTCTCATGGGTCAGCTCTCATCCATTAGGCATGCTAAAACAGATGTAGCTCCTAAAACTCTGAATCTGATGTTGACAGGTGGCCATGAATTCTTCTGCTAGATTAAAGCTGACAATGCCTTGAGCTCCCCAGACTGGTCTCAACCAGTTTTAGTTTCTCAGTCCACTACTCCACCAATACTCCAACTCACAACATACCAATACTCTGAAAGGTAAAAATAATCTAAAAAATTGAAAAAGCTCAATCTGTAAGAATTTCCTTTTACTGCAAAGTAAGTACTGAAATTGTGTGCTGACCCTTTAAAAAGCAAAACTGTATTTTTTCTAAAAAAATAGAAAATTTCCTGAGATGTCAGACTTCAAAATTTTTTTCCCTTAGTGATGGAAGATTACATCCAATTCAACCAGAAGTGTGTTACCCAAAATATAAGACATAATACAAATATAATAAATATCTGTATTGTTTGAAGCAGTGTATGTTAGTATGCACAGCCATAGAAGCTATCCTGAAGACAGCAGACAACTATGTAGCGTGAGGCAGCTCAGTTGCAACAAATGATGGTGGCGGACCAAAAAAAAAAAAAAAAAATAGAAAACCCACATCGAAGAAATTTTTCCCAGTTCCAAATTTTGCAACCCCTTTGTTCAGTAAGTTGTAGGAACATACACTTTGATCCATATAGTGTCTAAAATAAATTAGATGCTGTCATCTCTGCTTAAGGCCAGAACATGCTGATTCGGCCCATCAGCTGTTTCACACAATGCTGCCAAGCAAGCCTCAGAAGGATACTCAGGATGCTGGTTTTGTTATTTTCCCCCAGAATTTACTCTCTGGAAGTACAAGATTTAGTCTGAGCATAGCAAGAAGGGGAAAATGAAGATAAACAAAGCCCAGAGATATTTGCTGAAAGATAAAACCCAAAAGAAGTGGAGTTGCATCACACTTGATGAAAATACTACCTTTTGGTAAATGAGAACTACATTTTTAAGCAAGGTTCACGCTCCCCCCCCAAATTAAAAAGGAATCTGCTGGCTGACTACTGTTTTCTCATGTCTCTGCTTCTTTCTCATTCTTTTCTTCTGTTTAGATTCCTCCTGAAGTGTTCTTAACCTTTTATCCTTTAAATTTTCACCACTAACTCTAGCACTGCCTCCTTCTCTCTCTGCCAGTATAAGACCCCAATTACTCTTCCCCATCCCTGTAGAGCTCATCTTGCATTGCCGTGACCGCTCAGTGCTCCATACAAGCTAGCAGAGCTTTTTTCCTTCTGTTCTGTCCTTTTCTCACAATATTAAATGCAGCCAGGTGATGGAAAGATATGACATTGGAAAAAGGTAATAAAAGCATATAACAAAATCTTATTCTAAGGTACCACCTATAAGTTTAAGAGCTCTCTCCCTGACCAGTCAAAACCATATTAGAAGACTGTCAGAAATATTATGAAACATGCTTGATCAGGCCTTTGCTAACACAGAAATATCCTAATTTCTATTCATAGTCAGAAATATCATAAACTTCACATTTTCAAAAAATGAAAATCTAGTTGATATAAACACCTTCTCTAATATCTTCCTCAGATCCACTCAGCTCTTTTCTTTCCTCCTGAAAGTCATAGGCAGGCATGGCTTGATCTTCCTGTGCTGGTTTACTAGCTTTTCCTTGATGCTTTCTTCCTGATGGTGCCATAATGAGATTTTCCTCCTACTAAAACAATATGCTGTATTTGTTATATTACGTCTCCTACAATACTTTGAAGACAAACCTGCTTTTGATGCTTACAGTGACTTCTACATCCCTGTAACAGTCCCCACCTGTAAGGATACCGAAGCAGTGGAACTCATTAATTTGTGAGGTAATCCACAGGATTACCCATCAGTGGTGTTTTTAAAAACAGGTTAAAATACTAGAACTAGTGGGAATATACCTGTTTCTGCAGAAAATCAAGGAAGTAAGTTATATAACCTCTTAAGGTGCCTGTCAGCTCAGCTTCCATAATTTTAATTAAATATTTTGTCCTATTCAGTACTGCTTTCCCATAAAACTAGGCTGATATTCTATTTTACAGAATACAGAAGTGATAAACCATGAAGAACAATCTGATTCTACATTCCATTCCATGCAAGGTAGACAGATACACAATCACATAAGTAATTTTTTAAAACCCTGGTCGACATTCGATTTCTGAATTTTCTTAATTTGTAGCTATTATGTCTCTGCACTGTGTTTTTAATGTAGTTTCCATATTTGTAATTTGTATAATTTTTTTTTTACTAGTTTAACATAATCCTTAAAAAATATTAAAATGTGAATTCCTAAAGTAAGCAAATGTTTACACTGTGTATTTTTACAAATATTTAAGAAATAAAATATCTATTTTGGAGAAAAAGAATATTAGTCGTAATCATTAAATGTGTGAATGACAAAATAAAAACACTTTTTCTTAGTGCTTTATCAACAACAGAAATAATACATAAATATAATAAAAAACATCAAGATACAGAGCTCCTGTTAAAATATTTCTTCACTTTTGGAAGCAAGAGGTATGAAGTACGTCAAGTTAAGTGTTACATGGCACATACTTTTAAAAATCTTTCCAAAAGTAACAAGACTACTTGGAAGAGGAAAGGAGTAAGAAAAAAACCAAATGCACTGCAAGTATCTTGTCTTCCAAAGTTGATTCTACTGAGCAAGGCATGGTATCCTGCAGTGGATAAACTTCTCGTTCTAGACACAGTTCAACACAGTTAGAAATATCAATGTTTTTTTCTAACCGTAGTTCTGAAAATTCAGTTCTCATACAGAGAATGAGAACTCTAGTAAAAATCTTACAAATTTCCAGGACCTGGAAGTCCCCCTCAACATTAACAGCTGTCTCACATGCTGCAATGTCCTATTCCTGATCCATGAATTGGCAGCCTATACCTATGAAAATATCAACCTTTGCCTTTTTAACCATGTGCTACCTGGATACATACAACATGACCCCTTTATGCTGCTAAGGAACACTACTTTTTTGATATCCAAGTCTTAATGCTCAAGTTTTTCTGTTTGGTGCTTCTCTGTATAGCTTGAAGCAAAGATTTCTAAAACTTAGTACAAGTTTCTTTGAAAAAAAAAGACTGAAACTTCTCCTCAAATTATTGACTGAAGGATCGAAACCTCTTGCATTGAAAGTATCCTCAAATAAGAGGAAAGTTAGGGCAGCTCTGAGTTTCTCAAGACTCATACGGCCATGCTGCGATTTTGAACTACAGCGGTTGGTGAAAACATGACTTCAGGCGGAAAGGTCAGGTAAGGCATCTCACTGTGCCTGGTCGTCCTGCCAAAGAAACCTCTTGGCCTTCTAAACCGCGAGCGGGAAAAGAAAGGTATCTATTCGCCAGCTTACCTCCCAGGCAGGCACGCAGGTCTCTGTGCTGGCGCTCAGCACAGGAAGCACGGGCTCCCCGACACGAGGGCTTTAGGCAGCCCCGCGTCCCCACACAACCTCCCCCCACCCCGCCTAACTACCTTGCTTCGGCTGATTCAAAATCTCCTCAGCCTGCCGTTGCCTGTTTAATGAAGATCTTTCCCAGGAACCCACCTCGCTGTTTCCTCCTGCCCGCGAAGATCACGGATAAACCAGTATTGAGGCGAGTCTCGCTTGCGGGGCTTCCCGCCTGAGGGCGCTCCCCCGTTTTTACCTCAGAGCGGCGAGGGAGGCGGCGGCCGGCCCGCCGCCACGGCCATCACCTGCCCGCTACTCCCTGCCCAGCTGCCCTTCGCCCCCCTCAGCCCCACTGCGACCCGTCCTCCTCCTCCCTCACCGCCCCCTGCCAAAACCCCTCACCCCGGCCGCCGCCGGAGCCTCCCCGCAGCCCTCCGCTCCTTAGCGGAGGCTGAGCCTGGTTTGGCGGGGGGCGGGGGAGCAGCCCCGCCCCCGCCCGCCCTTAACCCACCCCGCGGGAAAGGGCGGGAAAAAGGCCGGGCGGCGGCGCCCCCTCCCCCCGAGCCGCGACGCGTCCTGGCGCTTGGAGATTCAATACACCCAAACAGCCTCCCAAAAGCCCAAACGAAGGAAACTGCACCTCGGCCTTTAATCATTGACAGCCCAAAGCACTTAACTGGGGCAACCGCCCCCTGCAACGGCTGACTTGCTAACACCACGCGTGTAGCGCCACGCTGAAGAGACTCGCCCTCCTCCGCCTAACGGAGCCTCAGCCTCGTACCCACGGGGAGACAGGGGTCTGCCTTCAAGGAAGGTTTTTTGTTGTTTTCTGATTCACTCTGAAACTGCGTTAAACCTCGCACAGCTGAAGATTTGCTTTTTTTTCCCCCCCCCCTCAGACACAGCTTCAAGGTGTTGCTTAGACAACAAAAGAGCCTGTGAAAGAGACTGCTATGGTGCAGGTCGCCTGTGCTCTTACCTTTAGATCTGTTTTCAGAGGGAAAGATGCTGAAAGACGATTTTTCCATCGGTAAATGCAACAGGTAGTATTTCCCCAGTCAAACTGACAAGTGAGGTGTTTCAGATGAAGCAAAACTTCAAATAAAGGAAAGTTTCAACAGTCTACCCCCCTTTGTAACTAACGGCTTTTAAGTAGGATGTTCAGTTAACCTCTTTTTACAGCAAAAACAAAACAATGTAGCTGCCATGTTCTAGAAATTACCCAGTTAAAATAGAATGCCAGTAGTACACTGTTTAAGTACTGTCAGGCCCATACATCTTTACTGTTTTTACCGATACTGTTTTTATAAACGCATACGGCACAGAAAAATCTCAGACACACAAGTTCTGGAGATGTGTTGTAAAAAAAATTGAATCATTTCAGATGCGAACTGCATGCTTTATGTTTCAGGAGTGTTGCCAGCAGGTGGAGGGAGGTGATCCTGCCCCTCTCCTCTGCCCTGGGGAGGCCTCACCTGGAGTACTGTGTCCAGTTCTGGGCTCCCCAGTCCAAGAGAGACATGGCACTCCTGGAGAGAGTCCAGCGGAGGGCTACCAAGATGATGAGGGGACTGGAGCGTCTCTCCTATGAAGAAAGGCTGTGAGAGCTGGGCCTGTTCAGCCTGGAGAAGACTGAGGTGGGATCTTATCAGTGTGTACAAGTATCTGAAGGGGGGGGTGTCGAGAGGAAGGGGCCAGACTCTTCTCCGTGGTGCCCAGCGATAGGGTGAGAGGCAATGGGCACCAACTGAACCACAGGCAGTTCCATCTGAACACGAGGGAAAACTTCTTTCCTGTGAGGGTGACTGAGCACCGGCACAGGTTGCCCAGAGAGGTGGTGGAATCTCCTTCCCTGGAGATATTCAGAAGTCGTCTGGACACACTCCTGGGCAACGTGCTCTAGAGGACCCTGCCTGAGCAGGGGAGTTGGACTACGTGATCTCCAGAGGTCCTTTCCAACCTCAACCCGTTCTGTGATCCTGTGATTTTCTACTGTTCTCAGAATTTTCTATCCCACTCACTAAATGATTTATTTTACTCCTTATTTATGAAGTTCAAATACAAAATATAAATAAAAAATCTTCCTAAGAATATTTTAGTTTTCAATCTTCTCATTAGCCTCAACAATTTGAAAAATTTGACTTACCAAGCTTATACTATTAGCATATTATCATGCTTTGCTTGCTTGCTTTTTTGGGCTATCATGATCTCATATTTTACCTCTGATTTGCAAGTGAAGCTTGTCAGTAAATTTATGCTACTTTGCCTACTACTGCTAAACGAGATGCTATGAATCTACCTTCTGAACTCTTTGCTTAAACATAAAAAAGGAATTGCAATGACACCTGAGCTACATATGCATTAATTTGCACATATAATTTAAGCACAAGAACTGACTTACATGTTAACCCTTTTTCCCCAATTATTTTAACTAGAATAAAAAAATATAACTTAAAAAAATCCCAGTCAAACTTGATTCTACCTGTGCATGTATCTGTTGAAATGTCTCCTTTCCTGGTAGTCTTAAAGTACTGTAAATTTAAAGTACTTTTATATTCTAAATGTTTCAGCATAATACATAATGCTAGCATGAAATATAATCTCACTCAAATTACAAGTGCTTGCATTTTTAAATGCTGGAATGTTCATTGCTTCAATGCTTGAAAGCATTCGTGCATTAAATATTAAAAATTGTCACCTTTGAAAGTTTTCAAGGAAAAATAAATATTTTTATATAAGGACTTAAAAACATTAGTGGCTAAGTGTTGTTTTTCTTTAAAATAGAAACAGAACAGACAAAAGCTTTTATCACATTTTAGTTAATTTCAAAGCAAACCAAGTATCTTACAATACATATGCACATATATTTTGTACATCTTCTGATTATAAAAATTAATGCATTTTTTGAATACTGCTGATACAATGAACTGAAGATACACCACCAAAAATTTCTGTATCCCCCCTACATAAAAACTTACTGTTCTGATGTTTCAACAAAATTTAAAAACACCAAAGCTTGAGACGTGAATATAAATATTGTTTCCTGAAGAGAAACATTGCTCTCATACACTGCTACATTAAAACAGTATGTTACCCATTCATATGGAGAGGCACTTTTGCTTTTTTTCTTTTTTCTTTTTCTTTTTTCTTTTTAAATTTACAATGCTTGCAAAATACTATACTTAGATCACTCATTTGATTACAACCCTCTCTTTGTAATCTGGTACAGCCCTTGTACCAGATAACACCATTGTATTCTTCGGAATATAATACACCAGATAAGATACAAAGTTCTGTTACTATGTATTTTTTTTTTTTTTAATTAACGATAGGTTTGCCCCAAATTTAAATACTACCAATAGGGGGATGAATTGTCACTGTGCTTAGAAGAATGTCAACATTATTAAATATAGCCTAATCGAAATTACAAGTTACATAATTATCTCAATTTTCCCATAGGGCTGAAAAAAGCACTAACGACAGAAACTTGCAAAATGTTTTGGAATACAACATTAAGGACCCGTTAGCTGATCCCAAACAAATTTGCCTTCCAACGTTATTGTATCTAGCTGGCAACACCCACTGCAATAAATGCAGCTACGTTTCTTTTGATAACCCTTTTTATAAAAAAGGATAACATGCCCATGAACTAATGTTTGTCAAGTAAGATCAGTTAAAGACCACCAATGTACAGATTTTCTCCACTTGTTTTGTTTTGCTTTCTGTGACAGCTCCAGCAGCTTGTACGTCAAAGAGTACTGCAGATATTGTAACTGTAGATACATGATTTTTTTTCTTCATATCAACTTAGTTAAATGTCAAACCATAAAGACACTTATGAGAGAAAGAAATTTTTAAATGCTTATCACATCTTGAGGTAGACTGATCTCCAAAATAAAGCTCTTCTACACTTTGATTCGTTCATGACCAACTTCCTTTTGGATCCTTCTCCTTGGAAAAATCTTTCGTTTAAGTGCAATTAGCTGAAGAGGGAAAAAAAAAAAAAGTATAATATTTAGTTCTTCACTGGGTCAGAGGTGCACAGCTGGCCTGGCTTTGCTCCTAGAAACTCTATACAATTTATACCATCTATGGTAAAGTCAATACTGTCTTTTTTTTTTTCCTCCACTGCGCAAAAACATCTATTACTTACATCCATCTGTTAGGCATACACGTTTGCACTGGATTTGTCCAGAGTAAGAGCAGAAAGTGAAGAACACAGTATGCCTATATTCTGATTATTTAAAAATTTGGGTAAATAAAATAATATAATACCAGGCTACATTTGCTTACTAAAAGATCAACACAAAGCTGGCATCCTAAAACAACAAACCCATACCTAGCTGTCCTACTGAATTGCTGACTACCCCCTTCCTAAATGAAGTTACTAATGCAGAAGGAGTTTTTAGTACATATAGAAGCTGAAAATCAAGGGAAAGATTCATGCACAAGTTATAGATGAAACAAAAAAAAAGTTTAACAGCCAACCTTTCAAGAATTACACCCTCTTCATCAGACCACGGAAAGGGTTACTTAAGGCCCCAACCTGCAAAGAATTACCCATATGATTTGTTCCATTGACTGCCTCTAAGTTTAGCAGGATTAATCATGTTCAAGAAAACCATTTTATCCTTGCAAAATTGGAGGTATTTTCTTTGAGCTCAATCCAAAACCTATCAAATTCAATAGCAGTCCTTGCAGTTACTTTGTATGGGATTTAGATCAGGTTCCTAAATATCTTTCTTCAGATATTTCTCAGCAAGACTAGGCTATCAGTATTACTTGAATTTTCTTCCTATTAACTTACTTTACACTTTTACCAATGTGTGTTAATAAACCAAGATTTTCTACAGCAATTAGTGATTTTGAACACCCAATTGAGCACATTTAAGATGGAACTGACAGTCAAAGCAACTGAAAAGGCAACGCCACTCTCCTCTCCCCACTTCCCAGAATATGGCCCTGTTTTTAACAAAATTCAACTTGGCAACTCAAAATTGAAGCAACCTAATCAGTAGTCACGCATCATCTTTCCTTCCTTCATGAAGGAAAAAAAAAACATGGCTATTCTTCTGTGTATTAGAATACATTCCATTTTATGCGATCCTAAAGATAGAGCAGATATTATATGTTGTAGATTTGATAAGATGATATAATTTTTACCTGCTCAGCGAAAAATGAGATGACTGTAAATACAATAAGCGTTACTAGAACACAATGAGTCCAGAATTTGAGCTTGTCTCTATACGCCCTCCTGCACAAACAGAAACGGAAACAGAAAGACAACTGCATATATTATACATACAAAAGGCACAAACTTTAAACTAAAGAGTTTCCATGAAATAGAATGAAGAAAATACATTTTAATAGTTTATCTACAGCTTACTTCTGATATGAAAAGCAAAATGCTTATCTGCAGTATATAGCTTAAGTTTTGCACATTTCAAAACTCTTCTCTAGCCTTAATGTACCTTGAAACTACTCTGGTAGCCTTCTGGAGCCATTCTAGGGTGTTGTTTACATTGGCTCTTAAACCAAAATTGAACCCTGTGCAACAATAAAGCCGAAAAACTCAACTGAAGCTAAAAATGAATTTCGACTAGCGTTTCAGCATGCTGTAATCTACCCTGGCAGAAATCTGCTCCGACTACAAAAGAAGTCAAAAATACAGTGTTCTTTTGAAGTTAACACAGAATAAATTCTTAGCAGATGTCCTCAAAAGGGAGCCAACGATATGCCGCCTTCTCCAGCACGGGTTTCTACAGCTAACTGCTAAAGACCAATCGGTTTACTCCCCATTCCTCCTGCCACCACTACGATATGGCTTGTACCTTTACAGTTCGTGCCCGTTCCTACCACCTACAGCATTTCTGATTCCTTCCAAGGTTCCACTAATATTTTCCCTTTCTCCCATAATTTGCTGGTCAGCAATAAAATTACCATACTACTCTTCTTGCCTCATTTTTATCCCTATACCTGCCAGCCTTTCAGCTGTGTTCTCAAGTCATCTTCCTCGGTTTCTAAACTTAAAATACTACTTCTAATATGGTGATCACGAGGTAAAACACACAATAATTTCACACACTAAAGATGTAAAAGGCATACATACATTTTCCATGCTAATTGTCCAGCTGATTATACTGCTGTCTGACAGCTTAAAAATATCACTTAGTAATGTATTGTAGTAGAGTCTGTATTGCCTCTGTGCAACAGACATTCAAAAAATATTTTCTTCTGAATTTAAAGATAAGGCAGGAAGCACTGAATTCATTAAAAAATTTTTTTTGAAAAAGGTTGGGGCTAATCAATGAAATTTTAATGACCTGAAGAGCAACAGAAAAACCCAGATCCTGCAAACCTCAAATTTTTAGCACATTCAAGTCTTTTTAGGTCATATTCACCTCTAACTCCTTTATGACAACACTGGGAGAAACAGAACTTGCATCGATACTACTCCATATTTATATGTAACTTGAAGAATTTCAAAGAGAATCTGCATAACGTACCATTCTTGGAGCTCATGCATATGAAGGAAACGATTCCGATATTCTCTCGGAAGTTCAAATTGGGAAGGTATGGGGAACATAGATTCATAGAAATCCCTAAGCACTGCTTTCACTGTCTGCGCATCCTTATGATTGTGATCAATATTGTCATTCAGGCAGACAAATTTTCTAGAAAATAAGAAGCCTTTGTTAGAATATTTCCCTTAATAACATGGCAAAGGTATTGGCAAACAAAGAACACCTATATCAAAGGATAACATTTGTAACTGGTTTCCTTATGTTTGCATTACTTTAAAATTAGTTGGATTTGACTGACAAGAGTCAAAACCTCTGTGGAATCTAAGGACAAGCCACGTTTGCCTCTCTTCTATTTATGTATATAATGCTGCCATCTACTGGCCGCTACTATGCATCATCCCAGCACCCACCGCTGGGTACCGACTGCAGACCAGGAGGCCAGCACTATGATTTGGGTAAGGAGGCGTTTTTTCGTTCGTTCGTTCAAGTTTTAATAAGTTAAAACGAATGAGGTATCTTAAGTAACAAAACGAGCTCCACTGTGGCAGGGAGACATAGTAAGTTATTAATATTCTACTACTTAGGCTGCAACCTTCAGAGAAGCTCAAAATAAAAGCTATAGAAGACTGCATGAGGCAGAACCGGGTCCCAAGACTAACTTATTGACAAAGCTATATAAACTGAGCAGAACATGAATCACTGAAAGATGAGCTTTCATCACCCATAACAACAACAATCTGGATAGAAAGATTTATATGGAAATCACTGTGACCACAAACATACTCCTAATAATACCTCTTGCATAGCGATTTTACAGAGAACACACAAATAGGTATTGGAAGGTATTGAAAATGGTTGCAAATAAAGCAGCAGCAGTATACTGAACAGCTAGGCACAGTGGCACAAGCCACTCCGAGCTGGTGTTTGACAGCAAAAATGCCCTTTCCTACATACAGGGAAGGTTATGTGCTTTATTTATATTGTGAGATACAAGAGCCTTACTTTTTCCCCAGGGGAGAAATCATAGCTGGTGACATATACCTTGGAATTGCTAACCTTTTTAAAGAAATGTGTTCTGGTCAGCTGCTGTATTCTGAATTGTATGGTGTGCCATTTCAAAGAGCAGAGAAAAGTTCAGATTTCCTACATGAAGACAGAAATAAACAGAACTCTCTAGAGCAAGCGAATCTGTCTACACAGGGCATTACACTTTGCCCTCAGTTTGAGGAGAATGCAGCATGATTGGTACAGCTTGCCCTAGACAATTATGTGCAGGGGATGAACAGTCATTTGAACTGCTGCATCCAAGAAGAACAAAATACACCTTTTCCTCCTCAAAAACTAGCAGACTATGTCTACGCTATCAAGCAGTACTACACACTGCAAAGCAGCTGGTTCCAAGGACTGGATGTCTACATCATGATCAAGCGTTTGGGGAGTTTACCCTGGACTAGCCACTCTGACCTGGTCCCTTGGATTGGCAGCTTCCTCTGAAAGAAATGCAGTTTACAGGCTCCACATCACAAATCAAAGCACAGTAAGTGGAGGTGGTCCAGATATTCATTTCAAAAGCACAATGCAGATCCAAAGTCACATGCTAATGTGGAGACACCAGTACTGCGCTATGCTATGTGGAAATACATCCTCCTGAAGCAACTGACTCAACCTCACTTCATGAATCAGCCAGCAATCTGGGACTGCGATATTTTTGTTCCTGAAGCGCAAAAACCAAAGGGGCATATATGGAGTCTCAGGCTGAGCCCAACATAGCATGTGAGTATAAAATATGAAAATGAAGTAAGTCTAGATAGAGATCAGCTAACTCTCCTCATCCTGCCTGCTGAGGCTCCTGAGAAGACAACAGTCTAGACATCATACTCAAAGGTATCTTCATCTAAGGATACAATTACTTTGCGAAACAGGCAACTCCTTTCAAAGTCCCTAGAAAGCTTCAGCCCATTAAGCTTTCCCTCAGATTTGGGTATCTAAAGCTTTTGCCACTGCAGTGTAGAGGGATACAGCACCTAACTTCCATTTATGGATGTGTCCCACAAAAGATTACTATCATTTATTTAAATTCCTTTTGCCATGTTGTAACAGAGCATGAAAGCATATACAAACTGATTTTGTAAGAAAATAATCCACCTCTAAATTTAGCATTTTAAATTTGTTATGTAAAGCAGATCAAAATGTTCTTTCCTTTAAAATAAAATTACCTCCAATATAAGATGTATGTCCTCTGAAATGCCAGAAATGAAAACCTCAACAACAGCTGAAATTTCTCTGTAAGCTTTCAAAGGTTTGAAAGATATAAAGACGGTAACAAATTAATTAAATAATCCCTAGGGTTAACAGTCACTTAATTTCATTTAAATAGAAAAAAAATTAATAGCACTTCTGGTTAAAATTGGTCTTGCACTACAACACACAGCAGATGAACATACTGCAATAAATGAGTCTTTTTTCCCCCTACAAGACACAAATATTTGAAACAGTTCAAGCAGAAAATTAAAGTAACCTCAAAACTTCATAAAAGTCAAGAAATAGCGTACCTGGGATTTTTTCGTATGTCATCCAGCTGACCAACTACATGAGAAACATTTGTGCGGATCATTTTGAAGGCAATTTCCTCTTCTCCCATGATTTCAAACCTTATTGTTAAAATAATGCTTATGTATTAATATCATAACCTAAGTCAGATTCAATACATATTTAATTTACTCTCTTCCTTAGGCATCTGACTGTCCAACTTTCATTATTATTTGTCATTTGATTTCTACCACTATACTTACATTTTTCAGCTATTGCTTTCACACAGCCACATTTATTAGTAGCCTATCACAAACTGAAGAACTGAACTGTAATATACACATAAACTAAGAATTTCAGCATAAGAATGATAATGAATCTTATCCACAAAGTAGACATACCACTACTACGGTATTTATAATTTTTTACAATTTACAACTTAAAATTACACTTCATATATGAAAAAAATGTGTTCTTACTTTCCAGTCACCAATGCAAGAAATCTTAAAATAAAATTACTTGTAGAAGAACATACAAAACTACAATCTAAACTCCAACTACAAACCCTCCTCACACATCAACTTAACTTACAGACAAAACAAGTATATGAAACGCAGAAGTATCATATCATGTCTGAAGGATATCAGTTTCCCAGAAAGAGTTTGACCCCCTTTTAACAGTCTTACAAGAGGTGTCACACACACTTTTTTCATGTTGTGCATATGCCTATAATACCTTTCTTATCTTGATAAAAGCCACACCTGACAATGTATTGCTTTTATAAAGCTCAAAGTTAAAACAGTTATTTAATATTAGGGATTAACAGAATGAAAGAGTAGTATAACTTAAATTGATTTACAGTAATTGTACTTTATTAAGCACACCAAATCCTTCTTCCTCACCCTCCAGTACCTGTCAATCTCATTTGTTGCGTCAGCACTTAAGCTCTAGCATAAACTCTCCTGAGAAGGGAATTACTTATAAAGCACACAGCACAGCTTGAGGTATTGTGAATTAATATATAAAAATGTTCAAATGCTGCCGCACGCAGCATCTGTGACCTTCTTTCACTCTGCAGTCTTAGTGGACTGCATAGCCACTCGTGGCACAGCTGAATGCTTCAGACTCCTCAACCCTCTCCGCTCTCCACCATCGCTGGAGAGGCAATGGAGAGCGGACAAGGCTCCAAGCTCCACACCAGCAAACAACCGTAATCAGATGCCACTAGTTTGCAATTTTCAGAGATCACAGATCTTAGAGAACCCTCACCTCAGACAAACCTACCAGAATACAATTACTCAAGTAAATCCAAGGTCATGGTTTGTCCTGCCATTTCCAAAAGGGGATTCAAAACCCCCTCCTTGTCCGCCTCCTTCCCCCACTTGCTACTCCTTTCCCTTGAAGAAAATCTACAAGGCACCTTGGGCTGCAATACTTTTTCTTTTCTTTTTTAAGCTTCAGTAGAAAAAAAAGAAGGATGAAACAGATTTACAACTTCTAAATACAAGAATATCTCCTTACACCTTTTTACACTACTCTTATTCACTTTGTATGATCAATTTATATAGCTGTCTAAAGCTACTCTAGCTTCTCACTGTTGTACAAGAGTTAGGATCTGGCCCAAGAAGATACGTGCAACATAAAAACCTTTAGTCTACTAGCAAATAGCAAATTATAAAAAACAGAAACAAAACATCATTCTTCATAATGAAACATATATAAACAGTTTTCAGTATTTTTACTTTGACTTCTCTTTTCAGCTCCTGTCATAATACATGTTAGCTTGATTTACTTTAACATAGTCAATGCATTCTTTTGTCATGTATGCATTCATGCACTTTCCTGCTGCTCTGCAACAGCCAGCATTGTTTTTCACAGGAATATCATAACGTACCTATATTTGTTTTTGTCCTTGTATGCCTTACGAATTCTGTCAGTCACAGGTTTGCAATTAGTAACTAGGTTTTTAGTCACTGGAGGCTGGAAGAAAACATATTTCTTTTGTTATACTTTACTCAAAGATTATAGAGTCTGCTGTAAAGGTGTACTTTGTAGAAAACATATTGTAGCTGTAGAGAACTGCATATACTTTGCTCTCCTGGAATGTAAAACAATACTGTTTCTTGACCATCTGCTGAGAACAAAAATACTGCTGTATAACATCAGATATCTATGTGTATTATAAGAAAAATACAGAATGTTTTTGGCAAGAACATTGCAACTTCACATTTCATCTTCAATACAATATTCACAAGTTGTAGCTGGTTTGACAGCTGTCTTTGGCATTCCTCTGACGGAGGCCACTCAATGCTAACTAGTAACACTGGCCAGACAAGCTTTACAGAACAGCTGATATATATTAGCCTCATTATTTCGATCATGAGCTATGCTGAAACAATTCTGGGAAGTCAAATCCCTATTCTCATGGGATATTTCTACAGTACTAGACTCATTGCTAGAAATGTAGCTGCTGCAGGCAACAGAAGCAAAAATAAATTAGGCCTCTGTGCTAAAAAAAACCAAACCAAAACAAACAAACAATCCACTATTAAGTCACTATTTAAACTGACTTAAAACAATAATATTAGTACATTAGACATTAGTGCTTAGATTAGTAATATTTTCCTGACTCTCCAAAAAGAACAAAGTAATTTGATGTTGTTTCCAATCACAGAGACTTTAAACACACTTATGGCAACCATTCTCTAGTATTACTCTTCAGAGTCTTCACTTCACTGACGCATATATGGCCTTACTCACTGAGGATTTTGCAGATTGAAATAAGAGAGTCATGAAGAAGCAAGATATGTAAAATGAAACAAGACTATACTGGAGGAAAGGTCCTCAGAATGCGCAGAATTCTCAAATCTGCACTTTCATTTCTTTAAACCAGGCTGACAGAATGGTTTTATATAGAACTTTGCTGGAATTCAGACTTTGGGGAAAATATTTTTAATACCTTGTAACTTAACCTGGTAAGCATACAAGGCAGGACAGGGTCTAGAGGGAGGGGGGGAGAAAAAAAAAAAAAAAAAAAAAAAGAGAGTAAGTCAATAGGGAGCTGTTTGCATACCTGTATCTACACATGGTGTAGATCTCTGTACTTTGGTTGGTATGCATTGGGGATAAATAATGGTCTTCTACCATGCAACAATTCATGACCTGTATTCAGCAGAATTATTTTTGCTTTAATACAGTATATTGGTTTAAACCTATAAAACATCAGGTCATCAATTCAGCGGAGTATATGCATACACTTTTTTTTAAAATGCATAGATTGATTCAGGAATTAAAGTCTCATTGTAAAGGTATTTCAGGTATTAGCGTCAGATCTAAAGACGCTAGATGCCTAAACTCCCACTAATTTCAATGAGAATTTAACCATCAAATAGGAATTAAGGCCTTCAATCCTTTTGGAACATCTAGTGCTAAGTCTTAAATCTTTGGAAGTTAGGAGGAGTTACTCAGAAGTCTTCAAATTAGGGAGAATGACTCTGAACACATTCCCCCAGTTTTCCGTTTGTTTTAAATACATGGGATACATTACAGGCAAACACTTTTCAGAAAGTTCTAGTCAGAAAGGTATCAGGAAAGAGACTCTTGGTACATACTGTCATTTTGGTTCATAGTAGTGAACTAGTTTTCTTAAAAAAGATTGACTTTTTAAATCCCTTATGTAACAATATTCAATAGCTCAGCTTTTCCCTGTTTTGAAGAAAATTTTATTGGCTTTAAAAATTAGGAAGCAACTTATAAAAGTTTCACATTTAAAACATTATTATTTCATGTGCACACAGGTAGCAATTTTTGTGAATACTTTTCTTCTAGAAATCATAACACCTTTCCAAGTGGAGTAAATACATGCTCTGCAAAGAAACCAAACATCTTTCAGGATCAATGTTTCTTACCAGATTGGGATCATAATACGCTTCCTGAGTTGGTGGAATGACATTGATCCGAGTGATGTTGGCAGGAAGAGCCTTAGAGCAATTTATTAGCATTTGTTCTAGACCCGTCAAATCCTATCAGAAAGGTAAAAAAGAAAAAAAAATACTGTTTTCTCGCTGACATAGTTCTAACATTTCATAAGCTTCTTCCCGTATTCAGGGTGCTCAGATATACTTAAAATATTATCTACATAATGAATTCCCACATTACTGTATGAAGAGTAGACTTAATCAGTTCAGAAGACCACAGTTCAACAAACGCTGAAATCAATGGGCCTCCCCATACGCTTAAAGTGAAGCGAATCCTCATCACGTAGTTGAATTGAGACCAGATAAAGCATGACCTAAGTAGGGGAAATGCCATTTTTCTTTAGAGGCGAACACAGCTTTACTGATGATGCCAAGACAGTAAAGAACTCCAAAACCAGAAGTGGAATATTAAAGTCTGTAACAACAACAACAAAAAAAGAGTACTAGAAAAAGCAGAAAGAATGGTTTTCTGATTAAGGTACAGGCCAGGAACACACTACTGCTGTGTTCAAGCTAAGCCAATGATTTTGTGCAACAAAAAATTATTTCATTGGTTTGTGCCCTGCTTCCTCTCCGTAAAGTAGCAATAGTACACAGTCTTCTCTACCAATCATCTCTTTAAGAGCCTAAGTCCTACAACGACCCTCTCTTTGCTCATCAAGCTCCCGAAAAACATAAATTTAAATCTTTGGATGTAGTCATAGTATTTACTAATGCAGTTACTTCCTTTCTACGCTTTGCCTCATTTCTTTATTTAGACCACAAGTTCCTCTGAGCAAGCACTGCTGTTTACGGTGCACAATGATCCCCACTCTTGACAGAGGCTTTTACTTTTACTAACTGCTTTATTGAAATCAGAAGCCAATGACCCGTTTTTCCGATGATGCTAAAACTCTTGACTTAATTGTAGACTCAATACAACAAAAAAAAGTTGAACGCATTATCATCATATTCTCAAGTTAAAATTAAAGAATAGCTGGATGCTAAAGTAAGGAAGAATAAGGATTTGATTCCTTTTGTGATAACCGTTTAAGATTTTACAGCTGAAGTAATCCTAAAAATCATTGCTGAGGAAAGAATACCTGCAAACTTAATGGTAATTCATGGATCCTCGTGGCCAATGTGCGAATCTCTCTGTCAGACAATATGCCTGACTGGTCTGTATCGACCTCATCAAAGATCTGGGAAATGTTCAGCGGCTGGACTGCACTCATAAGATAGTAGAAATACGAAAAAGCAAACTGCATATCCTCTGAGTGTCGCACTTTGTGAAATGATGTCTTGTCAAATTCCTCAGGAAACCTATACAGAAAAAAAACGTAGAGTTAATTTAGTATTTCAGGTCCTTAAAGTAAAACATTCCTTATCTAAGAAGGAATCATCACGTAAAAAATATAAAAGATCCTCAAACGTCTCCTTATTTTAGCACAACCATCCTGCTGTGAGAAACTCTTCATTTCCCTTTTCAAAATGTAATTTAAATGAGTAGCCATCAACACATTGTAAACTGCTATAACAAAGCAATAACAGAAAGACGGAATTATGTCACTTACAGTTTTAAACATTATTTCAAACAAAGGCATACTCACATATCCTGTAGCTCTTGCATAACAGTGCGGTCAATCATGTGAGGCATGTGAGCAGGGACTTTCCGAGATGTAAATCCAAATTTGCTGTTTAAAAGCTTATTTACATATCGGAGGGAATCAGCAAATGTATCTTTCAGCTGCCTTCCAAAATGTTTACCATCAGTAAAGTAGGACATCTGTTTGAGTAATGATTCTTCTTCCTAAGCAACAGGAGCGGTATACATCAAGGTTACGTTACCAAAAAGATCAAAAGGATTGAACACACAGGCAAACTGACATTTCAGCTAGGTGCCAGCTCTTTCCAGTAGTTGAATACTTTAAGATTTTAAGTCTTAAAGATTTTTCTTCAAATTCCTTAGTTCTCTCTTTAAAAAGAAGGTAACTCTTCCCCTCAAACCTGTCATGCTCTGGTCTATAAAAATCTTTCTTAATGTTTTTCCTCAGACACCACATACACTTAACCACTTTTAGTTATATATATTTGTAATATTGACTTTTTTGCTGATTACTCCTCCATACTAGATAAACTGAAATCCCATGAATATGAAATATACCTCATGCAAAAAATCTAATCCCAGAAAAAACAGAAAGAGGTGATCTTTTTAAAATATAGCACCTTTGCTATTTGAAGGAGTGAAGAACACTTGTTACCAACAGAATCACTCTCTATCTTCTCTTCTAGAGGTTTTCAAAACTGCCAAAATGCTTTAGCCGGAACAGAGGGAGCTTGTCGCATGTTTTCTTGACACGATCTGGATATTCAGTTTTGCTGATAGTCTTTCAGTTTAGCTTTTAGGCACCAAATACTCCCCATCATACATATAAATATTTTTAAGGTTTTTTTTTTTTTTTTTTTTTTAAATAAACCAGATCTACATTCATATAAAGGAAATCAAAATAAAACTTAAGCTTTCTGTTGCAGTGCTATGCGTCTGAACGGTATTTGGGGATTTGGAATTGTGCATCTGACATGTGAGGATTTTGGCACTGTACCAACAGACACTGAATAAAGAGTCAATCCGACTAAAAATCCAGTAGAAAGGGAAAATAAATGGCTATTCAGCTTTCACCACCTAGCTAAGAGATGCCCAGACCGTTAAATTAAATTTTATAAGGAAACTCAGAAGAGTTTCAAAAAAATCTCAGTATTTGCCACAAAAGTAAGACACATTTCAAATTAAAAAACAAAAACCCCATTAACAGGATTTCATTAAATAATGCAAAAAATACACAAGTATCCCCCTTTAAGCAGTGAAGTAAAAATACTCACATCAAGAAGGTCTTGGAAATACTTCTTTTTCTCCCATGGCAAAAAGCCTTGGTCACTTCCAGCATAATACTGTAATTTTCTTCCCAGTAACCCCTCCTTTATATTAGTATCCACCTGCACATGCCCTTTTCCTCCTTCCATTCCCTCTGTGTCTTCTCCAGTCTCTACATTCCCGATGTTTTTTGATTTCTGGGTTTCCTTTAATATGAGTGCATTCAATACTTTTTCTTGAGATTTATTTTTATTTCCCATGCCTGGAAGTGCGGAGTAAGAGCTTATTTTAGAAACAAGTTTGTTTGTGTTCATTGTCACAACAATCCCCTTCGTTCCTGTCAGCCTTGAAGAAGCTACTTCATTTGCTTTTATTGTGGCTTCTATTTTGCCTTCGTTTAAATCTTTATAAGGCTCGTGCATAGTGGTATGGTTCTTCTGATCTTCTGAACTATAACGCGCTCCCTTCTTTTCCAGGCCTACCATCCTCTTCACTGAAGATAAGAACTGAAAAGGTCTCAAGAGAGCAGCCTTGGACAGATTAAATCCTTTCTGAGTGATATCTCCATTTACTAGTTTCAAATTCAGGTTCTGCAGAGCTAGCTGAACATCTTCAGGAAGGAGAGACACGTTTACCGATGGCATTATCACCTCTTCATGGAGACTCCCTCCTGTGCCATTTAGACGTTTCCTGATTCTTGGAAAGCGTTTTTCTTCAGGAATATCCTCAAATATCATTTCAGCCTCTGGTATCGAAGTTGGAGCTTTATGTTCAGCATTGGATTTTTGCGTGGAGGTTGTGTTCAGTTTTGGTTCCTCTCTAGTATCAGCTTCAACAGCTACCTGCATTTTAAACTCTTCATCATTTTTATTTAGAAACGTAAGATTAAAATAGATCACAGTGGCATTCATGCCACTATGCATTATGAGGTGGATAGTCTTCCATTTGTTAGCTACTGAAGCATGTCGGATAATTGGATTATCACTATACGAACCCTCAATTCCTTTCTTGGCTATTTCACTAAAGCTGAAATAGGGCAGGCATTCACCTTTTGGAATAACATAGTAAGTCTGATTAAGCTGAAGCGTCACCTTGTACATCTCTTCAAAGTGATCTGGAAAACACAAAACAAATTTCTGTCAATTTGAAGTCTGACGCTTTTCTTTCAGTGCCCTTTTTTGGCAGTGAGACAGCTTTAAGGTGGCTTCCAATTATTCTCGCTCACCTATCTTTACTAATGAATTATTAGAACATACTCACATTTACAAACTAGCCAGCCACTCCAACGGCAATTCTAAAAGCCACTATAGTTGATCAAAGTTTCAGTCTCTACCTACAGAGTCTATGCAGCTCACTGTCACGCTTCTCTTACCTAAAATTAAGTCATAAGTAACATGCCCATACAAATTTTTGCCACATTTCAGTAGATTCATGTCACAGAAGAGGGACTATACTGCTGTAATGCATCTGGATTTGAGACTTTCAGAATCGTTACGGTTGAAACAAACCTCTCCCTACCACAGCAGAGGACAGATTACCTGTCAGCTCTCACGTGAACAAAATCTCACTGCCGGCTAACACAGCTGTCAGTAACACGCTTCCTTCTCGGTTTGGACACAGGGAAGCCTTTACTCTCCCAAATAGGCTGCATTCTCCCATACCTGTTCCTTTGTCTATGCCAAACCCCACTGTCAATCACTTCAATCACTCCTGCTAGCCTTTCCTTTCAAACTTTGGCTTCTCACTGACATCTCTGTGCTCTAATTTCTCCATGATTTCCTTGTCCTACCTGCAGCCGTCCCATACTGCATCTTCGCATCTTGCTCCTCACTTTCCTTGCTTTCTCCGCTATTATACTTGTAAATCTGTATCCTCCCATCTCCAAGTAGCATGCGCTTTAGAATGCATTGGGAAGTCTTTTAATACTATCACAGAGAAACACGTTTAATGATTTTCACTTTTTAAAATGCAATGAGATTCAAAGGTCCATTTTGAACCCAGCTCATCTACTGGGTAAGTGCCATTATCAGATGAAAACAATCTGTAGCCAGCTGCACACATGGAAAAGACGTTTCCAGCTAACTCGCGCTACCTGGCAGACCTCAGAGGTGACTGAAAGTAGCCTCTGTCAGCAGTCCAGAGCAAGGCTTGAACCTGCATCTTTAGCTCTTCTTTCTTAACCATTATGAACATCACTAAGTAAATTAGCTGTTCTTATCTGGGCAAAAACTGTTTGCATATCTGAAATACAATTCCCTCATTTAAAACGTAAGCCTCTTGGGGCAAGGAATTCAATGCCTGCTAATGTGCACAGTATCAAGCACCCTGTCCATGCTTGGTCAATGACTGCTTCAGCAAATAGAGCAGCACAAAATATTCATTCAGGTTTGGATTGATAAATATAGGAAGTCTCGCCGATTTTTTCTCCAGCTGCTAACAGGTCTTTTCCCACAACTCTGCAGGGCATCTTAGCGCAATCAGAGAATAATAATAAACCAAAATAGGTAAGGCAGTTCAAGAGAATCCTTACAGAAATTTTATCAGTGATGCATTTTACATACCTTGCCCACAGTCACCAGCATCAAATCCACAGGAGAGGACATTGCAGGCCTGATCACAGAATTTGTCTGCTAGCCAGGAATTAGCACAGCCCTGGTTACAGTAAGAAACACCACTTATTCCTGCACCAAACTGCCACGGCAGTCCATTCCCTATACCTCCAACTGCACCGCCTCCAGCAACATAGCGACTACCTCCGCTGTTACCTAGAGTGAAAGACAACAACAACAAAAAAAAAAAAAGGTCATCTGAAATTCTTATTTCTGAGTCCTTATATCTGTGCCATTTTAAACCACACTGTTAAGCTAGGCTGAAAAGATTCAGTAAAATCTTATTTACCTACAACAAAATGGTTATGTAATGACTGCTAATTAGCCCTCTGTGTGCTAGTGTAGCATCTATAGCGTGCAAAAATCCATACTATATAAATTTGGGGATGAACTTAAAAATATAGCAAAAGTTAACAACACATTTTATTTCAACTTTAAAGAGGCAAGCAGACAAATTGCTTCTTTCTTCCCTTGCTTGCAGTCTTGACCGTACAGCCCCTAGAGGGGCGCGTCATTTCCTCAATCCAGAGGCACCACTTCCTTTTCCTAACTTCCATCCTGAAAATTCAATCCAGGAACTAGCAGTATAACTTCACAATCATCGTAGGCTGATCTAAAACCGCTGTGGTGCCAAAACGTGTATTCGCTTCCTTGTGCACCACAACCACGTGCTAGTATAAGCACCTATGCAGAAAGTCTTATCCAGCTAAAACTTAACCCTCCTTCTTCCTACCACCCACTCTTCTTGAAAGCAAAATACTAATGCAAGTGAAGGGATGGAAACGTGTAGCCAGGACTGGCAGGACCGGGAAGAACTGCCTGTTTTACCACTAGTGCAGTCTTTGGTTACCTTTGTAAAACCAGGTTTGAAACCACTACTAAGGACACAGGCTAAGGCTCTTAGCAACTTGCTTGCCATCAGTACCTGACACTACGGGTAAAATTTTCCTCTCGTTTATATCTATTCCCCTTCGTTTTCATTGAAATCGTAGCTTCAGTCCCTTCTCATTCCAAGGGGTGTGCAAAGTCATCACCGATAATAACAAGGCAAGGATTAGGCAGGGCAACTGAATACTCTGGAAGGTGAGAAAACATAATGCAGATATTCTTCAGAGAAATGACAGATCCTCAGTGTGCACAAGTCTGAACAGCAGTAAAAATTTTTCTCATACCTACACTGTTCTGAGTGCATACAGAAAATAGCCTGTCATTAAGGGTGTGTTTTTCCATAGATGCTTTTCAGGTCAGAATCACATTAAAAAATTGACACTTTGTTGAGACTGAAGAATCCTTACAAAGCAGGCATTATTATGAAAACATAGTCCATTCACTTTTACTCTCCATCTTCTAATCCTCTTTGTTCATTTATGGATAAGAGTCTAATCTAAAAAAGGTCACCCTTTCTAGGAAGGGAAGCATGCCCAACTGCAGGCCTTTTCTGGTTGGTGGGAGCTTATTTGTTCCCACTTTACGTTTCCCTTAAAGCAATTTCTTTTTTTTCAAAGTATAAAAGGAACAGATAAACAGCAATGCAGCAACAGTCATAGGGGTTTCCTTCCATGGGAAGCACATGGCAAGAAGGTATAGACATTCACTCATACTGAAAATCGCCTGGATCTACCAGGCAGACAGACATTCAGCTGCGGCCAACTGAAGTTAAAAACTACTATAAGCAAGAAGCAACTTTTCACAGTGACTTCATTACCAATTTATGTGATGCAGTTATCACACCTTAGAGTATTTGAATAGATGCATGGCCTTTTGCTAAGGCTATAAAGCTGTGATTTTACAGAACTCACAAGATGAATTTGATTTACCAGGTGGAATTTTGTGCCTTAAATTATGCAGGGAGTCAGATGAGCTCATTTTGGGGGTCATCCTCTAGCTTCATAGACTCCCCTCCAAAAAAAAAAAAAAACCCACCAAAAAAAAAACCCACATATTAAACTAAACATCTGATAGGAAGACAGGTAGCAAGGAAACTTGTAGGTAATGCCCAGGCAGCACTAAGGAGTTTTAAGACAAGGAAATTGGTCTATCTTTCTAAAAGATAGACAAATAGTGGAACACAGACTACACTTAAAGAGACGGCACAAAATCTACTTCAAGTATGCTTGGCTATGGTTTTAAAAACTCCACAGGTAAGCCATGAGTAAAGCAAGTACAGACAACCTCCTCCATGAGGGGAGAGCACGTCACAACTTTGAATATTAAGTAATACCGTACAATCTCACATAGAATCTTCCCAGCAACTACTCTGACCAGATATTTAACTACAAAAATCTGACTTTAGCTTAGAATTCATATTTCAAGTAAGTAATATTAATGGAGGACAAGCGAAGGGAGACATCAAACCTGCAACACTACCCAAAGTGCTACCGTTACATCCACAGAACGGGACTTCACCTGCAATTCTAAAACACTGATACTGTTATTTGAGTAACGCATCTTATTTGTTCTATCCATATCTCTTTTCCTACTTGTTTATCTAAGACACATAATTTTGTTCAATAAAGTCAGGACAGAAGTTCAATATTACTACTGCACAATCAGTTGGATGCTGAGGTTCAGAAACCTTTCTTTCCTGTAGTCAAACTTGGTACCCAAAGAAAGATTTCCCTGCTTACTACTATTCGCTGTAATTTGCCACGCAGTTTCACAGATGAGAGAAAATTTTTTTAAACCTATATGAACACTCTTTTGTATTATTTAAAGGTAGCAAATGTTGTAGTTACAGGACAATCAATGGATCATAGAATTATTCTTATAAAGAAAAACAGGTCAGTTCATTGTTTCTAAATTTAACACTGTCATCTTACCAATGCAATCACCTCCATCCCAATCACAAGCTGAGTTATTACAGGCTTTATCACAGTAACCATCTTTAATCCATGAGCCAGGACATCCCTCAGCACAGTTTGGCACAGGCCAAGTCAAGTAAACCTGGAACAACATTATACTCTCAGACAAGGACTGGCAAATAAAAGTCAACTGAGCTCATTCTTAGAATACAGTGACTTAAAATAATGCCTCCCAGCACATACTGCTTTACACGTTCACAAAGCTTTACAACCAACATTTAAACCCTATCACCTGTGAAGTAAATGTTACCCTTTTCAGGCAGAAGGAAGTTAAGCCTCAGAAGTCAAATGAATTTCTAAGGCCACACAGCAAGGCAGTAGTGGCCAGAAAGAGAGAGTAAGACTTCCCAAGTCTCCATCCCCATGATTCATTTCTGCAAACCACATTCAAATGAATATTAAGACTTTATCTTTTATCAGATGAAAAGGGGGAACTTCACATCTAAAATAGCTTTGCAGTTTGCTTGTTCTGCTGACTCAAATGTTTCTTCATTAGTAACCAGTCATGAGATAACAAGCACATGCTGAACATAATCCCTGAAGCATCTGATCCTCTATGACTTCAGTAATTCTAAGAATTACCAAGACAAAAATCGGATGTGTGGGTGTGTGTATTTTCAACTTGACAGGCATAAAGAAACCTGCACTTTTTCCTTTACATCTTATTGTTTTAGGATTTTACCAGCATATTTCCAACTGAAACACTTACTGATCAGGTTATCAGGAACAACACTTCACCTAAACTCACCTCGCTATAGTAAGTGAGAGAACAAATAATAAAAATGCACTAACTGCAGGATTTGGCAAATATGTGACTATTTCCTTAAAATTTTTAAATCAACTCAAAGTCTCCAAATGTCCTCATGTACTAAAGGTAATAATTTTACGGTGGCTTAAACTAGTTTTGTACAACTCCTATTACTTCTGCAGATGGCGACACAATGGGAGGATACTAGAAATAACAAGGTTTAGATGGACACCGGTGTTTGAAATTATCTTTTCTACCTGCTCAGAACAGGAATAAACATATTTTTAAAAAAATCTGAGGTGTTTTGCTATAGTAAGACTCCTGCTACTGTTATCTGCACAGAGGAGAATATAGTTTGACAGAAAGGGCACTAAACCAGGAGACCCAAGCCCACATTCTAGTCGTGGTTTACCCCTAGAGTGACCATAGCAAATTTGTTTTCCCTCCTTGCATTTTTTTCTTACTAGTCATCTCGTTTAGGCTGCCAGATTGTCACAGTAAAGTGCATGCCTTGTTACATGAACAAGTACGTGTGGGCAGATACGCCACATCTGCCCACATGAAAGGTTTAGTTCAATAGTCTCTAGTATCTTCGGGGCCCCACTACATATTTCTGTAATGTAAATAATATAAATCTTAAAGTTTTCCCTCCATGGCTGTCTTGTAGATTAACCTCACAGATGAGAACTCTGCTGACAAACGGTTTTTCAACACAGTTACTGCTAATGTTTCCTCAACCTGCTTTCTTTGTTTAACCACAGTTGCTATTAACAGGTATGTCGAAAGACTAAGTCACTTCATCTTCACAAACACTAGTACACCTTATAGCACGTAATAACATACCGAGTTGGCAAAGGTATTTTGGGTTTCTGGAACAGAGGTGGGTTTTAGTGAACTTAAACATGAGACCGGTTTGACTGTCATCTACCCTCAGCGTTCTCATGGAAGAACTAATTCTGCTCTCTGTTGAACAGAACGTTTCCCACAGAGCAGAAGGAATTCACGAGGGACGAGAGACTGACAGCGGCCAAACACCAGACCAACCTTACCAGGGCTCAGACAAGAAGTGGGAGAATTAGAGAACTACACTGATGAAAAAGTGAAGCATAAAGCCTGACAGAGGAACAGTTACACCCTCAGTAGAGAACATAAATGAAGGTAATTCTGCATGCAAACATTAAAAACAAAAACACACACGCTTTTTCTACCTTGCATCTTTGCTATTTTCTCGTTAAGAATAATGATCCCTAAGGGGGAGGAGGGGACAAGGCAGAAGCTTCTTATATGCATGCTCCCTTTCAAAGTAGTATTTCTTCATTTTACATGGTATTAGCACAGAAAAGTTTTGAATCTACTTCTAGTAAAAAAATCCTTTCATAACGGCTTACCTTTTGACCTTTAGAGTGACTGTAAAAATCATCAGGCCAAACATCCTTTCCAAACATAACATCGTCATTGAGGTAAATAAACTTCTGAGAGAGGCCACTGATACGATGAATATGACTTTCGATAGCTGGTGAACTGAAGGTAGGCAAGTGACTCACGTTCCGAAATATTTCCTAAGATAAAAAAACCCAACAACCCAAAACAGTTTCAGAAGGCAAGATAAAACAAAACATACCCATAAAAGGCCAGGCACTTCAGACAGATTTGGTGCCTATCTAAAACAAAAAATTAATTTTTAACAAGAAGAGATTTGAAAGACAGAAATGTGGAAAGTGATTAGCAAAAGAAAGAAATAAACTTTAATATCTCCTTTCCCTAGCTAAAATCATTTTCAGGTCTGTGATAGTTAACTACAAAAACTGCACCTGAATCAATGCATAGACACAAATTCCTATTTATTTCACGGGGTACTGGATCAGGCCTAACGTATACCTATTTATGCATCTTGTGCAGTTCAGGCTGCCCAGAATTTCAAGCTTGTTCCAACATTCAAGGAGTCAGGATTCTTCCATCTCTTGCAAATAACTTAGCAAGCAGACAGCAACAGAAGTTGAATTAGTATCTTGTTACCTCTTAGGTTGCTCAGAGCTATAGTATGTCAAGATGCCAAAATTACTCCTGAAATTGTAATAAGAAGCCACTAGCCACTAGGGTATTTTTGTTGTTTGACTTCAAGTTTCTTGAATAAGTCCTTTTTTCTTTTTAAATAAGCTTGTTAGAAAGCATAGCTACTTTTCTTGCAGCCAAATTATTAGCCCCCATAACTATAGTCCATCCTGTCTCAACACAAGTTTATTAGGTTATCGCTCATCCTGAGACGTTGTTTACGGACTGAGATTCAGATTGCGTTTTCTTCCCTCCAAGCTTTTTATAAATAGATTTTATAAGGAAATTAGACATGGGTACATATTAGCTGAAGCCTAAGTATCTGGAAAAACAGACTAAGCAAAGGTTTGATGTATCTTCAGTTATCTTCTTAGCCAAACTGAAATACAGGAATATACTGGGGTTTAACAAAACCATGGATGAAAGGGGGAAGAGGTGGTCACTTTTACCTTCCTCATAAATGCAGACTTCAGCTGATAGGGGATAATGCATTTAAAAACGAAGACATAACCTTTAATAGTGGCATTTTCCTGGGGTTTTGTTGTTGTTGTTTTGTTTTGTTTTTTTACCTGATGCGTCACTATAGTTATCCGAGGATTATCCAGGTTAAGCCAGGAAGGAATCTGCCCGTTAGTGACAATGAAAATATGTCGCACCCAAGGGGCATGCCTCTCTATTGATCTCAACGAGTATCTCAGTTCTTCATTATCCTCAAAACGGCTAGCAGAAATATCTTCATCCTGTTTAGACTACAAAAAGAAAGAATCCTCTACTTAGATTTAAAAAATATATATATTCAGGTTCTGATCCAGCTAGAAAACATGCAGTGTGCTTTAACAGAAAGGTACATGAGCACACTAAGACTTAGATAGTCAAAATACAAGGTATGTTGGTCAAATACCATCATTCTACTGAAGGATCAGAGTCTACTGAAATATCCAAGTATTAACATATACTTCTAACATCAGCAGCTGACCACAAGGCATCAGCAGGAAGTGTCTGCTGAACACACTGTAAGATGACAGTGGCTTGTGTGATCCTGTCTCTTGAAGAAAGAGTCCCGGCAAAATACACCCTCCTGCTTTCCTGGCTAATTAGCCCCAACTGTTTCCTCATCCCCTACACCTCTGTGTGGTGGGCTAATTAAAAGCCAAGCTGCATGTCAAATCATGAACATCACCTTTCAGAACTGAGTTTGAAGAGACTAGGACCTTGCAATTGCATTGCATATTAAATCATATATAAATGTCTCTTAAATGTCACTTAATACAGATACATTGGAAGAGTTACGATGTAGCAGCTCTTCCATCATCCCCTGCTCTTTTGTTTTAAAAGATTTTGAACAGGAGAAATTTAACAAAACTGAGCCTAATACTTACTATCAAATAGTTAAATGTTTCCACATGCTTTTTATTAAAAAGGCAACATTTTAATCAGAAACTTTTCAGGTAAGAAACATTAGTTTATATGACAGTGTAACATACATTTCCTTACTATTTTTGAGAATTTAATGATCTTTTCTAAAAATGGCAGTTGAGACCACCTAAAAGGAATATGCCCAGCTAAAACAGGATACTCTAGGAAAACTTGAACTTGTAAGGACTACCACTTCCACTGCAAACTCTGTGCCCTATAGGTAAGTCTCCTTCTTTTCGATAGGTACTTATACATGCTCAGCAGCACAAGAGCTGAAAGTTAAGGTTTTCAGTAACACCAGCATGCATTGGTTAGGTACCCATTTGTGAAAGAATACATTATTTTAACATAGGGAAGTATGATGTCTGAGTTTAGGGTTTGTATTAATGAGAAAAGTTCCCCAAAGCCAAGTTCACAGAATACAAATGGACACTGCAAGCTTTATTAGAAAGTGCATGTTTACTCTATCCATGTTATTTGATGCTTAATATAAAATAAAATTCTGGCAAGGAAAGAAAAAAAAAACAATAAGACTTTAAAATGATCTTATTTTGAAATAGATGTCTTTATTTCCTTTTGATAAACTCAACATCCATGTTTGTATCATTTGTTTAAAGTAAAACTCCTTTCCTTACAGATATCCATATTTCAGTTCTTTTAAATTTTTGGAAGAGAAGTAATTAATATTTTCTTAGCATATGTGATGCTGCAAAGCAAAAAAAAAAAAAAAAAAAAAAGGCCAAAGAAATATATCAGGAAGGAAATAGAATCACGTCTGATAATAAAAGCCTCTCTCTCCCCCACACATGAGAAGGCTACTTATCTGACAGTCGATATCAGTGAAGAGTTTCAGGAATTGACTGCATACAATTTTATCATAACATGCGCAGAAGGGCAAAGTTTTTCTCTCGGTAGAGAACAAGAAAATTTCAGTTAAATGCTGCCCTGTAGGGTCTTTCTTCCTTCTTGATTTCAGAACGTGAGAGTGTTCTTGTGGCATTTTTCTTATAATAAACACTGGATTCTTGACTGTTCCAAACTTCTGGAGAAATCCTCTGTTCCTTGGCATTAATTAGTTAGCTTCTACTTGGAGTTTTTAGATACTGCAATATTTTCACACACTAACAGAATTTACCTACCTGACTGACAGAGCTGAGGTCCCATAGTAAATAAGCCGGATTAAGAGTCAATTCTTTTCCATCTATAGTCATGTTCTTCTTCGCTTGCTTGCTCAGCTCTTGGAAACCCTTAGGGTTATTCAGTTGCAAGAGAGCCACACTGGCTTCTGAATAGAGCTGCAACTACACAGGCAGAGAAAATCATTTCTGGCATTTATCCATGTATTCCTTTGCTAATACAATTCAATTTTTTTGTTATATTTTTCCTCACTGGAGTTACTAATAAAAATGATAGGTAAAAAACTCATCTCAAGACTACTATTTTGTAAGAACACAAAAAAAAAAGGAGTAATAAAATGAGAAATGAAAACTGACATTTAAATATACAAAACACTTCTAGATGCTTAGTTTCATTCTTTCCAAATAAATTTATCTTTATGCAATATCCAGCAACAATAAACCTGTGCATGTTAAGAATAATTCTTGAATAAGTGAAGTTGCCCTGCCCATTCCCTCCCACCCCCCAAAACCAAAATTCACTTTTTATTTAAACTTTATTTTGCGGCTGAAAGAATTACACTTTTTTTTTTCTTTTTAACCACGTGACACTTTTCTGAGTAAATTAAGGCCATCAATTCATCTATGCTTTCAGAAGCGTGAAATTTTCAGAATGGTTTGCAGATCAACCTACAGTTCAGAAATCTGAGATACAAAGGGCTCCAGAACTAATCCATGTGGGTTTCCAAGTCCTTAACGATGGTTGCCAATATGCTGTTAAGGTCATTTCTTAGTTGGGGACTGTTTGATCTGTTCACTGTTTTTATCTCTTGCCACTAGTGATTCTGGATATCAGATTTCATAACGCACAGGATACTAAGGGGCTCTTGCACTATATGCCCTCTCTAATAGCTAGTATACCTTGCCAATTGCAGGACACCGAGACATTTCACCAAAAGTATAGACTAACCCAATTAAATGCCGTGTTTACCATATGTAGTAGTGTGAGCAGGAAAAAAAAACACAACAAGAAGCTAAAAGCACAACTGCGCTTTGATTCTCCAGGGGCGTGCATTCAACAGTCAGACTGAGAATAAACGCAGTTAATCACTAGCCATATTTATCAGATGCAATGCTTAATTTATGTTCCTTTATGCAACATAAAACAAATAAATACAGATTTTCAGTGAGAGAAGATCTGTAAAAGCTATTAACAAAAAGTTTCATTTGAATGCTGTCAGGTAAGAAAAGAGCAGAACCATCACAAATTTTTTATTCAAAATTCCTTTAGGCAATTTTGCCCCCATTTCTTTCTTTTTCTTTTTTTTTTCTTTCTTTTTAATATTAAATCTGACCTTTTCTGCTTGTTTTAAAACAACACTTGTCCCAGAGTTAGCACCCCTTCCTTTAGCAAGACCAGCTGTCCTGCTTGTGACATTTTAAAGCTGTTGATGGTTTGACTCATGTGCTATTTGAGAGCTTTCAATCTGACTTATGAGGTCTGCCATTAGAAAAATCTGATAAATCTCAGACCTTCCAGGGAATCATCTGAACCTACGGGTGGAAAGGATGGCTTCAGTAGCTAAATGGCTGAGGCATAGTTACGGGCTGCAGCTAGCAACCTCCAAAAATATCAATATCAAAATGCTACAGATTGCAAAGCTGCCATCAGTGGGTATGTGCTTTATTTAGGAATACAACAATGTCACACAGTCCCTTAGAATCTGCCATCTAAAACATACAAGTCACAAACCAAAAGTATTACCTTTTACAGCTTAAAAAGTGTTGAAGAACATTTAATTTCTCTTTAACTTGTTTCCACCAAGACAAATGCAACAAAATGGATGCATATACTGCAGATTCCTAACTAGACTCATTACAAACCTCTTTTCACCACTAGTACTGCACAAATGTTCTAGGTTTTCGATATATGACAGTCCAAGTAGAAACAACAAGTAGTTAAGAAATATGAGTCCACTGCTCGGCTTCAAAGTTAAAGTAACCTTTGCATTGAAACCCTGCATCCAAAAAGCATTTTTCCCCCCAATAGCTTCTTCAGAAACAAGTACTTTCGTAGGCAGAGCCACCAATGAAGTTAGATTTCTACAAAGTCATCTGGTGAATTAATTATCTTGTTTCTAATAAATTGCTAGCTCTAACCAAAGCTTTTCCGTTGCTGATGTATTCAAAATGGCATTCTCCCACGGTAGGTTTTCTGATGTCTTACAGCTATCGTGCTTCTCTCAGTGGGGACATTCCCTATATACAGCCATATGCAGTTGCCCATTTTCCTTGAAATATTACGTCCTAGAATTCATCTCTACCCTGACAAAATTGGTCAGCAGGCTCAAAGGTTATTGTACAAGCAGAACAGAAACAAACAAGCAAGCACAGGCATAGAGTCGGCATGATCAGACAAACCTTGGCTTCTAACCTGAGGCTAAAATAAAAAAGAATGTATTATATATCACGCAGGCACACATATCCACACAGAATACCACGGATACATGTGTACATAACGTACATGAAAAAGGTTTCTCTTGAGAAAGACACAAGAAAAATGCATTCTCCCCCACTAGGTAGCTTTAAATGCAGGTCCTCTTTCGAAGCCAGTGTATTGGGCAATGCTTAGACTTATTAGACTAGGAGGCAGGCCAGACGGGCTAGGCACCCCAAACACAAGTAAACACTTTCATTTCTACATTCTCAAGCTAAGAGGTCTAGAGAGGAGATTTCCTAATACTCGTGCTGAATAAAGGAGTGTCTCATCGCTTAACAACCATTATCAGCCATTAAGAAGATAAAAAGGAATAGTTTAAAGACTGGTTAAGAGTCCAGGTCCCACTTCAGGAGAAAACTCGTATGTCCATTTGGAGAGGAAAACGGGGGCTTCGGCTTCGGAAGGGGAGCTGTGTTTGTGCTAAAGAGTGACAAAAGACCTTAAGAATACAAAATACTATTGTCTTTATAAAGGAAACCTGATGAACTAGTAAGACAACTTAGTAGGAGGGTCTCCCCTGAAAGCGAGCCCAAACCAATTCAACTGCCTTATTTTTTCCCCACAAAGCTGACTGTTATATCTGTGTGAACAGACAACACTGTTTCCTGAAGCCACCTGCCTATTCCTTCAAACACTGACAAGGAGATCAGCACGAATCCCAGATCCTCTGTCATCAAGATCAGCAATCGCAGGCTCTCCTGTGATACGAATAACCTTTAGGCGTACAGGCCATGCATCACCACAATACTTACTACTCTTGCATATGCTACCCCAGCATCATTGTGCCTGCAGGTTCCTACGCAGATCATCTTCCAACAGTAAGACAAGGCCATTTAAAGCCATATTATGGTTCTCAGCTTCCAACAGAGTTAGTTTTGGTGTGTGGATGTACACACGCACACATAAAAGAAAAAACAATATTTCACAAAATAAGGAGAGCTGCAAGCTTTCAACGTTACCTGAAGCAACTGGGATGTAGAATCTCGAAGGAAAAAATGCCTTTCAACAAAAATTTCACTATTTATTATTTAAGTGAAAAAGCGTGAGCATGACAGCCTCCAAGAAAAAGTTCCCTAGTTCAAGTCACACGGGTCTCTCTTAGGCTAAACAATAACTATTTATTAAGAAATTTAGGCAAGCAGGAAATGGAAAAAGGGAAAAGAAAGCATTTTTTTTTTTTACTTATACTTGCAGAAGGATAACTAAGCTCGATATATCACCTTTACAGTTTAAAGAAATACTGCTTTAATAGCAGAAGGCTGGATAACCAGGGTAAGAGCTCCACCTAGTGGGTTACTTAATGCATCAGGAAAAGAGTGCAGAAAATAAGTGGCAGCCAAACATACCTTTTTCAACCACACCTATCTAAACACACACCATATAAAGAAACAAATGTGATCAGCAGATACCCTGATACCGTTTACCTTTTAGCTACAATAAAAAACGTAGACCATAAGTACACAAGTTCAGTAGACTATAACACAGATGCTTCACCTTGGAAATTGACTCATTATATATGAGAAAATTACTGAGTTTTTTTAGAACAAGAAACACATGGCCTAGAGGTCAGGTCAATTTTTAGTGCTCTTTGGATTCAGAAGTGTTTTCAAACAAACAACAGAAAACAATCCGATTAAAGCAACAGCTACGCTCCTACTTTTCTCTCCTCCCCACCTTTCTTCCCTTCTAATAGTAGCATTGGTGAAATTTTTGTGTTTATTAGTTCTTTACTTCCAGCATCGTGCTAAGAACATCTCCTTGAGAGAGAAAGCGAATAAACAAGAACCCATTAAGAATCAGGAGGATGCTATGAGACCCAAGTCCAGGATAACTCCAGTGCCCTTTCCTCGCTTCCACTAGGCATCTCACACCACTTCACACATCTTAAGATTCCACAAGTGGCAACAGCAGGAGAATCACTTCAGATTTCAGCAGAGATAGTAAACCAGTTCGGTTCTCCTACCTAACTGTAGCCTTAGCCTAGCGTCTGTCTCCCTGGCAAACAGAGAGCCATACCTGCTTATGTTTAGCACAGCTGTCTACCTGAAACATCCACTGAAATGGAGGCTTGATTCTGAACTGGGATCTTAATGAATGCTTCTGTAACAAACAAATCTCATCCACATTTCATATGCAAGCTTTTATCCTTGTAAATAAACATTTCTTACCTTTAAATCCATATATTCCATCATAGGTAAAACAGGAGTAAATTGCTGCTACCAAGAGTAGAGAACCAGTTGGGAAAGAACCTGTCACCTCACTGTGACCACACAGGTACAATAATCTCAATTTAACTGTTTTCAAGCATCCAGCACCAGGGAAAGACAAACACAGACAACAATAATGACTGGATAGAGAAATGGCAGAATGCAGTGCGTACCTGAGAAAAACGGTGTTTATACAGAGTGGTGCCTCCCCAAATCGCAGAAGAGTAGCTCTTAGGAACAGATAATGAGCTGGTCACAGTGATAACGTTTAAACAAAGATAAGAGCACACTAAGGAGAAGAAAACCAGCACTAACAGAGAAAGACTTGTGATCAACTGGATAACGAATGATTAACAACGAGGGAAAAAAACTCAATCGAGACCAAGTAAAAGAAAAATCATGTAGATAGCGGGCAAGGGATGTCAATTCCATGAAAACAGACAAGAAGATGGGAGACATATCCAGACATCAGAGAGGGTCTTGCAGACATTCACCTGCATGGCAATGGAGAAACACAGAGAAGCTAAGGTGTCGTTGAAGATTTTTAAAAAGTTAAACTGGCAACCACCCTGGATACAGACAACAGATTAGCCAGCTGTTTGGATATAAGCAGAACTGAAACACAGAAAGAATCCATCGATTATGTTTTTTGCTGGAGTAAATAACACTGTTAAGAGATTCTGCTGGAGCAGGAGGAGAAAAAGGGAGGAGGAAAAAAAAAAAAAAAAGATGATTACACCTACCTAGAGACAGCAATCAAAAAATTAAATTAAGGTCCAGGCACAATTGCTCCACTCCTTAACAAGTCCTAAATCCATGAAAAAGTAATGAAAACCAACAGATTGCTCAAAAGCTGTTATAAGGAAAAATATGGAGTCTCCTCCAGAGCATCCACAGGAAAAGGACATTTCTTGGTGGATTATCTCTGCTATAGCACAGAGGCCACAGGCTAGCCTAAGAAAAAAGGCTGTGCTTTACAAATCGAAGGCAGAAAACCTGGAGAGAATTGTGAACTCCTCTATGCTAGAAACACCGATACACAGAGGAGTATCAAGAAGAAAAAGCACTGGAACAATACTTAGATACTGCAGCCAAAGAAATAACCACACCTATTGAAGTTAGAAAGTGCCTGGGGGAAGCTGAGGAACAAAACAAGCAACAACAGATATTTAAAACAAGGCATTTGTGTAACAAAAAGATTAGTACAAGCTGTGACACAAGATATGGGGGGGGGGGGGAGGGCAGGTGGTAAAACATCAAATCAGGATTGACAGAAGGATACTTAAGGGTCCAAGAAAGACATATAAAAGTTAGTCTGAAAAAGGGCCACTAAAGGTTAATGATGCAAGAAATCAGAATGCAGAAAAAAGCTGGGCACTATGGACAAAAGAATTGCTTTAAGTCAAGATCATTTTGGAAAAAGAGGACAAAACAACATCTGCTGAGAGCACAGAGAATGAAATCCAGATCTGAATTGAAAGGGGAACACTCCTCAGAACTGTGTTAATATGGGAGCTTACATCTATGAAGTTAGACTGGAGAACAAGCACTGCCTAGGATGGTGCTCCTGGATGTGGAAGCAGACAGATTTCTTTTCTGCCAAATTCTCTCAGAAATGACAGGAGGCAATATTATTTCAGACACAAATTTGGTAATTAGCGAGGACATAATAAAACAGCTGTTCCTAGAAAACAGCTCTGGGTCAGTGAAGCATGAGTCAGTTTGTTTTAAATTAAAATAGAAAGAAGCGGTAAAGAACATATCATTACCAAGTTTCTTGATTGCTAACAGGCAAAGTTTAAGAAATGAAGAGAGCTGGTAATTGAAGTCAAAGGCTTTCTGAGCTCTTCAGCTCCATTAAATCAAATGGGTTAAAACTACCAGGAAACTGTGATTTAAGCTGCGACAAAGAACTAGAAAAAGCTCCGAACCTAAATGGATGAACTGGCACTCAAAGATCTTGAATAACTGGTTGGACATATAGTATCTCCATCTTTGGCTCCAACTGAGAAGTGCCAACAAGGAGATGGTTACCAAGATACCAGTCTGCAAACTGGTATTGTTATTTTACCATTCTTACTGCCTAGAAATAGGCACAGGTTCTGGCAAAACCACACCACTGCAGACAGCTTCTTGGGAAACGAGAATCTGGTGGTAGCAATTCCCCCAAAATAATCATTGTCTGTTATCAGATGAGTTGTCAGATGCTTGACCTTGCTTCTAAATGCAGAACTACATTTTAGCTCTGTGATTTCCAATTATCAGGACTGTCCAGCTAGACTTCTCCTCTTTCCTGTCAGGATAAAGAGATCAATTAGACTGAGATGTTGTTCTCTGTAGAGAAATTATGCAATTTTAGTTTTTCTTTTTAAACTACTTTGGATTTGAATGTGTCTACATGTATTCCTCTTTCAATATCCCACTTAAGTGGGAAAGAGTTGGGTTTTTTTAAAGCAGTTTGAGCGCCGGACATTTGAACGTTATTTTCAATATGGCTGTATCAACAGTGTCTGTTCCCCTCTAACATCTCTACGTTCAGGTTGTTCAAACATCTCAAGGTCAGGAAGCATTCAACTGTTCCTCTTCTGTGCTTGAATTAAGAACCTGGTGTCTCAAGAGAACAAAACTGAAGTACCACCTCCCATTAGATAAGCATCTCATTTCTCCACAGTAAAAGCCATTTCTTTAAAGTGATTAAAGAATACTCATTGCGCAAAGCAAGCAGAGACTGGCAGACTGACCATATGAATATCCGCTGCAATTCAACCCATGAGCCACTAAGGAAAAGGAGGAAAGGTGCTGTTGCCACAGCAGAACACAGCTGCCACCACTCATCCAAATTAAGAGTCGATTCGTGGATAGCAAGAAACAATTTTATGAATGTCAAGAATATGAAGCAGTGGAAAGATACAAGGGAGGCTGGGCAGAAACAGCGGCTGCACTGGTTGTAACAAGCATAACCTAGCATACAGCAAGTCTCTGATGGTCTGCCAGGCTTGGGTTGGCTATGTACTACGTACATATCACTGTAAAAAGTTCTGGTGACGCCTCATTTGAAATGCCGTATAAAGTTCTAGTCAATTGTGTTGAAAAAAGATGGATTCACAATGGAAGAGTGGCAGGAAAGTGCTATTAGGAAGATGAGAGGAACAGCAAGCCAACGCTGTGGGAAGAGCACAGCCTAATTAACTTAGCAAAACAAAAGCCAGCAGAAGTCATACCTGCTGTCTATAAAATGCCCTAAGACGTAAACAACAAAGGCAAAAGAAAAGAGCTATTTAAGCTAACAGAGTGTGAGTAGGAAGACGGGCACAAATATGTTTATTTTGTAAGGTTTCTAACTACTATTAGTGAGATTCTAAGACAGCCTGCTAACAAGAGCTGAGACAAAGAGGAAGAAATTCAACTTGTATTAAATTGCAGTGTGACCAGCCTATGAGAGGGGTTGCATGATACAGTTCTCAGCAAAAGCAGAATATACAGTTTAACAACCTGAACTGCCAAAGAGAAGCAAGGAAAGCAAGACGTGCTCATCTGAGCACCAAGAACAAGCTGTAAAGTGAATTAGCACATCCTACAGATGGCCATCAGAACTAATCAAGACAGATTTCCTATGGATTCACATCCTGAGTCTCTACATACCTGTACCCCTCCCTTCTCCTCTGCAAATTGCCTGGCCTCAGCCCCTCTCTTACCACAGCTCCTGTACAGGATTATCCAGCTTCATTAACTAGCAACAGGCCAGTACTGTTCACCTAGCTGAGCACATGCCTCAGAAGACTGCTCGATCAGATGTCTCGATTACATAAGCTAATGATTTTGACAAAATTTAGAAACTTTACCTCTGTCCATAAAACTTGGCTCTAACTGGAAGACGTGCCCAAACATCAGGGGAGAATGGAAGGCATGAAATACTGATGGACTGCACAGTCACATAAACTGATATACAGCTGCTTTGCAGATGGGTAAGCTGAACTACAAGTTGTTCAAGACCATAAAGAGTACTTGGTAGAGTAAAGAACACAGCGTTCAGCTATGAAACAATTTAAGCTTCTCATTGCTAAAATAATTCTTCCAAAAGGCAAAGAGGGGAGGAAAAAACAAAAAAGAAATCTAAGAAACTACATAAACAAAGTTCTGTCACATTAAGTAAATCAGTGATATAGTGCACTTGAATCAGATACGAGCCTATAGCAAATCGCTCAGGAAAACCGATAAGGCTGGTACTCCTGTTTTTGACCAGTTGCAGGCTAGTAAATCTAATGCTCAATTGCTTGCACTCTCCCTGGAGGCACATAATAGACAATCAGTCTTTTGAAGGCAGTTACTTGAGTCACTGCTTACTACACTTCACAAGTCAGGCAGAGACACTCACACAGGAAAAAAAAAAGATTACTATCAGAAACATCCTAAGTCACCTGCAACAGTTCTTCTGCTAAGTGGGCTAGGTCCTATATGTAAAGCATTCAAAAAATATATATAACTAAGTTATTCTTTCCTTCAGACCCTTACCAATTTTACTTTAGAGGCCAGGCTCTCCGGTAGTTTTGTTCGTAGCTGATTTGTTTCTTTGAATGTAGCTGGAAATCCACTAAGGAAGGCCAAGTCTTGCATTAACACTAGACCTGGAACTTCTTTGTCTGTTGTCTACAAACAGGAAGACAGAATATAAAGAAAGTCCTTTTTGAATTTACAGTAACTCACACTTCTCCGTCAATCCTTAATCTTATGACAGAGTTAGTGTATATTTTATCACTTACCCAAACCCCAAAATTTAAATAAGAGTAATTTTAAAAGCTTTCATTTCTTACTACATATGAGTCATGGAAAGACTACAGCAGAAAGGTTAGCTTTTCTACATGTTAATTAAAAAATTTTAAAAGTACATACCAAATAGCCCCTCCATACTATCTGTTTGCTGCTGTCTTTTAACATTCCAGAATGGGCAGCTTCAACTGGAACAAATAAAACATTGCAAATCCAAAATTGGAGGTCACTTCTTCTGTATGTTCTATTAAACGAGATCAGCTCTTGCAAATTAAAAGGTTTTGGATGCTTATGAAGAACTGTCTTTACGCTTGGCTAATAATTCTCAGTGGTAAAATAGACAACTGGCTGGGCACTACATATTAAACAAAGTAAGGACTCTGCACCTGCTTTAAGGTCTTACATATAAAGGCTGAATATATAGACAATTTTGTTTTTAAGGTGGACAATTCTTCGAGCAAGGGCAGAACTTTCTGTACAATACTGAGCCTAGACTTCATAGCAGTTCTAAGATTAATCGTCCTTAGTGTCAGAAGACTGAGGTTTAGCTTATCAGTGCAACACAAATATTCAGATACCAGACTTATTTTGCAAAAGTGTTCTTAAGCACAGAACTCTAATCTTTCATAATCAATTCTCTGGGAGGTAAACAGACAGTATCATTTATATCGCCATTTAGGGCATATAAATTAGGGGAACAGATTGAAGAGGAAAGATTCACTTGCTAAAATCAAACAGAAAATTAGTGGCAGAGTCAGTAACGGAAGAAAAAAATCATAATTCACAATAACTTAGTAAAAACTTCCTCTGGAAAAACTGGCTGGAATCTGACAAATAGGCTCTTACCATCCTTAGGGCTATCAAAAACAATTACTGTCACATTGGTAGAAGGATTTTTTGGTTTTGCGACAAAGAACATATTGTTAGCAGCTTGTAAAGCAGGATGAATGGACAGCAGGTCTTTCAGCGTGACATTGGAAGGCAACGCAGGATCCAGGACGAGCATTGGCACTTTAATGCAGTGTGTCAGCAAACATTCCAGTTGCTTCTCACTAGAGCAAAATACCAAAGACGTATTTAATGCCAGTAGAAAATTTAAGATAAAAATCACCGTGAGATACAACGAGAGACCCATTTTTATAAAAATCTGATTTATTCTTTGTAACATCAACTGGGGGAAGGGGGGGGAAGAAGGAAGAGAATGACTGAGATGATTATTTTGCTGCTAAGAAGAAATATCTCGCTGTTACAGTTTAGTTCATTCCTATTACTGATTCCCCAATCCCACATACACACACCTCTTCTCATTCAAGTATTCGTGTTGAATTTTGTCAAGATTTGACAGTTTGCTGAGCTTTGACCAAAGAGAAGACCTTAAAGGTCTCTAAATGGCACCACGACCAAAACAAATAAGAACAGGACAGACCTGTACATTATAGAAACTGTCACACTTTAAGAAGCTCATATTTGTCACAGTAACATTACTTCTATTCAACATACATATTATCATGCTGTCAATTTTTCTTTAAATGACACAGAAAGAAACATTCACAGGTCATGTAAAACCAAACCACCCCCACAAATCAGCATTTGCTTCCAACTAAGAGCGAGTAGGATATCATTTATTTTGATTTACAGCCAAGACCAAAAAAAAAAAACAAAAAACAAAAAACTCACCTCTTTTTAGTTGGTTCTGTTGCATTCTTTCCAAGGATTTCCCTATTAGAAAATTAAAACATCTATATTAGATAACCCTGAGTTGACTGTCAAGAATTTAATATTCAGATTTCTAACAGAGTCCGGGAGACGTTGTGAACTTCAGTGGCTTTTGTAACAGCGCCAATAACCCAGCTATAACACCACCAAGGCCTTGCCGTTTGCCTACTTAGGCTAACTCAGGCTTACACGCGCACGTAGGGTGACACACGCTCCCTCACCACTCACCCTTGCGCAACATAAGCTCTTAAATTCTTAGTTTTGCTGACAGTTGCAGACGTGGGAATCTTTTTGCTAACGTTTAAGCTTTTCAGGGGGTATTATCAGACTATTTAATGAAACTGCTGTTGATGTGAAAAGCACAGGTAAGAAATCAGGATGAGGTATATGTTGATTGTTTTCATTGTTTTGCCTAACATATGTATTCTGATAAGGCCTGTCATGCATTGGCCACGTGCTTGTAGAAGCTAATGAGGATTAACGGGTAGGTAGCGTAATACTGACACTAAAAAAAATAAAAAATCAGAAGGGCAGCCCGCTACACACACCAGCAGAAAGAGAGAACCACCATCCACCAAAAGACTCTCCCCTACTGAAGAAAAAAGCACCTGGACAGGGACTAGTTTGATTCAGGTGGAACAATAAGCGAGTGACAACTTGCTAAGCTTTGCGATGCAACACAAAATATACTCTCACTGGCAAAAACGTATAGTGTCCTTGCCCCTGTCTTCTGCAGCCCTCTTTATCCCATAGAACAATCCTTGCTGTAACAGTACTAATTTCAGAATACATGAAAAAAGTAATGTACAAGGGAGAGAAGCAGATGTCCTTGTAGATAACAGATGTGACATGGACATGAGTTGTACTCATGAGCTTGATATCAACTTCCCTTTCCTACACAGGCTTTACTGAAGAACTCAATATATGTTTTTCCCTTTGCAAAAATGGGAATCAGCATCTTGCTGCCCACCGATAACATGAAGCTAAAAATCACTAATGCTTGCAATACACACTGCTAGGAAGAGATTAGTATAAATACAAAAGGTTTTTTGAACACAGATCGTGTCTATATTTAAGATGTTTAAATTTAACATATTTAAAGTCCTATTAATACCTTCACAGTAGAAGTAGCAAATAAAAAAAAACAAAGACCCAGAATTTCATTTTGCGATCAGATTATCAATGGTACCTAACTGCAAGCCATGATATGACAAAAAACAGATTCAGATTCTTCTGAATTGAACTATTACAGCACTTAAAATATAGTCTTGTTCTTTAACTTCGTATTTTTCTGGCCAAAATGGATCAACAAACCGCAGAAATCTATTGTGAACTAGATCAATGGTTAGAGAACACAATTCAAGTAATTTGCAGCAGCCTGTGCTTGCTAAAAAATTAAGCTATGTACTGTTTGAAGCCTTAGATGAGTAATTTTGTAGAACGGCATAGCACAAACTAAAACACTCAACACAGCCAAACATGTCTTTCCCTGCTGCCTTGGTTAGAAGAGTGAATCATACTTTTATAACCTAAACGAATTATTTCTTCCTTCCTCAGTTTTTGCATTTGGGAGACTGCAAATCTAACATTAAAAAGGAGCCTTTAAAATATATATTTAAATATGATTTTTGTTTATTAAGTCCATCGTAAAAAGAAATAACTGGGGAGAGGGAGAAAGAGCGGTGATGAAGACACGTTATACATTTGAACTACAGGTTTTTTTCCTGTTTCCAAACAAAGTTATGGAAAACAACAGAAAATGACTTACACACAAGGCACAGTCTTCTGCATGATAGTTTACTAATTCAGGAGAGAACAGCCTTACTTTAAATTATTATGCTTTGTATCTTAAACAGTTGTCTGATTAGACAGTACTTCATAGTTAAATATAGAACTGAAACAACGTTTTGATAATAATCACATGAGGAAACAATAACATTCACTTTGATTTTCATGTTGAACAACATAGGAAAACAAAAAAAGGGTCACTATTGCATTAGATTGTTCCTGCCAGTTAAAGGGGGGAAAAAAACGTAAAACTATTACCGCATTATTTTCTGTTCTTCCTCCATCTGTTCTCTGACCTGCTGCAATTCTTTGATCAGTTCAACATCTGTGCCGTTCACCCAGGTGTACACCACATCAATCGGCATAGGTAAGCAAAGCCTACGTAATTCAAACGAAAGCTACGTGAGCTGTTTAATACTACATTAGAAGTGTTCGTGGCATCATTTGACAGCAGCTTCTGGTAAACAACAGTAACACTTAGAGTTTGAGCTGCCAACAAGACAAAGCAAAAAGCTTCTCTTTAGCTACATATCATCTCTTAATTATACACAAGCCTTCAACAAAACAGCCCAGACAAAAATCAGGAAAAGGACAGAGTGGCTGCAACAATTCAGTAACAAAATGAAATATGAACTTTATATCCTAAATTTCACTTACATGTTAATCTAACCAACTTGTCTGAGCTCATCAAATATTTCTCAAACGAGTAACAGCACCCAGGCACATCCTTAATTCAGAGACTACTAAAATGAGAGAAGACAGCTTAAGGTATAAAAACTCTTAAGGCATACATTGCTACTTAATTGCCCAGAGCCAACAGGACCTCAGTAAGACCAGGTCTTTATCCCAGGAAAAAATCCCTCTCGGATCTCAATGGTAGGGAATTTCATAAACCAACAACCTAAGTAAACTGCATGAATTCAGACTCTAGACAAAAATGATCAAACTCACTCTCAACACAATTTGATGGACTTTTGAAAGATCACACATTTTCTAGCATACTTGATGCAGAACCAGCAAAGAAAGTTTTTCACATCATTTTTTTCTATTAATTTAAGATAATTTCCTCTCTGAGGCCCACAGCTTTGTTTCAGCAGGTACTTCAGGCTGCTGGCAGAGATGAAGCTCTCAGGCCCAGAGAGCAGGTGAACGCCCCAACTACTCTTTTCAAAAATTCCAGGGTCAAGCTATTCAATAATACTTCCCTAAACTGTAGGGTGTGACAAGCAACTTTAATTGAATGCAATAATCCATCCTCCTGTCAAGCATTTTAAATTGTACTTTATTAACCTAAATCCTTGGGTATTCTTAGTTCTGTCTTGCCTGGACAACATCTCCGCCTCAACAAAACAGGCAAGACAAGTGAGATAAATGAGAGAAAAACAGCCTTTGGACAGCAAACATTTCTGAGCGTTTTCTTAATGCTAAAATCTACAGAGTCACATAACGTGATTTTCAAAGAAAGGGCATCCTCTCTCTGCCCAGTGCATCCTTCAAAAGATAGTCAAAAAAAAAAAAAAAAGAAGAAAAGAGAGATGGATTATAGATGAGCATCTCCTTTCTCCCCTCACACCGTACGACACGGCTGGCCACAACACGAGACAGGAACGTTCTGTATTCAGTTCAGCAGTGTTGCTGAGAACTGAGCTGCGATACTTAAAAAGCAACGGTGGGTCTCTCTGAAGACAGCTGGAACGTCAAATAAGAAGCACTGCCTTCCCCAGCACCACCACCACCCAGAATGCCCTGCTCATCTCTGATCTGCAATACCATCACGCAGTCTGCAAGAGGCTACCTTCTCAAACGGCAAAGAAAGCCAACTTACTGAATACAGTTACCCCTTGAATCCGCTATTTCACCTCTGCCTCAAGAGACAACACCGGCTTCTGGTTCATTAATGGGTGCAACTCAAGGTGTTTTTTCCTTACGCACCTTAAGAAGTCCTTCACAAAATTAGAAACTTCATGGCAGGAGTTCTTTCAGCTTTTCTACATTTGTTGTGATGAGTTAAAATATTGGATTGACAGTCCCTTGACTTCTACAAGTAGGACAAAAGTGTTTTAAGCGGAAACACCTTGCCTCAAGTCAGCTGATTCCAACAATGCACAACATGGTCTTCTGGGCAAAGTGCAGAGCTTGTTTACCCAGGCTTCACCTAAGAATATAAAACATGGAGTAGGGAAAAAAAAATCCAACTCTTTTAGGGTATGAGGCAATTTTAGTACTATTTTGACCTCTGTGAAGCCTCCCTTCCCCCCAGTTTATCATTTGCTAACAGTGTGCTTCTGCACAGTTTATTAAATGTAGCTATGTTATTTGCTACACTTGAAATCTGTGCCACTGAAATGATGCCATTTGCAGCCAAACGCTGACAACCTCTATAGAGAGAAAGCATTTATGGATTTTTTTTTAAATGGTCAGATATGTCAATTCTGAATTAATCTTGATGTGACAAGTTTGTTCTTCATTAGCAGGGATTAGAGAGACTAGTAAAGAAAAAGAAAGCTATAAAAGATAGTGAACTGAACTGTTTGCAGAAACACTAGTCTAATTGCTTAAAATCTCTCCAAATACTCAAATAAATGTTCTTAAAGCATTTCTACAGCATATTAGCCTACTTTGTTTGGGAAAGTAGCCGTTATCAAACATAACAATTAAAAAATACCATAGGCAAGTTTAGAGCTCCCAATTAGGATCAGCAACAACAGTGTTAACATTTCACCTTTTTGGTCTCTGACAGAGCTTTGCTTGTTTTCATGGCATCTTATAAACTCTAGGTGGTTTTTATCTTGAAAAGTACGTAGTGGCATTTTGGTTTAAAATTAAGAAGTAGTAGTAGACCCATTTCAATATTACCTCAAACACTACTTTTAATACGGAGTCTTTTGCAAGTTGTTCAAGGTCAGAAGAGATTAAACATTTTCTCCCCTCAAATTTTAAAGTCGCGTTTTTCCTTCATCTTAATTTATGCATTTGGTCTTCATTGCAAATTCCAGTCAGGCAGAGAGATGAAGCCCAAGATTAGTTGCCCAAGTGGGAATTCGGTAATACCTCTCTACAGAAGGTCATCAACTCTGGCCTCACTCGGCTCAACAATGGTGGCTTCCCCACTACTGACAGCTCTCACTGGCTATACCATACAGAACTCAGTCTGTAGCTTCTATAACATGGAGATTGTATGCTTATGTTTTGTTGCTCGCATATTTTGGACTTTTAAATATGATGTGGTCATGTCCTGGAATAGCTAAATTACAATTCAGCAAAATGCAGAAGTTATTGGTGGAGAGCTGAGAAAGCAGAGTTAGTATTCAAGACACGCAAATATGTATGCAACTCCATTATTTAGCTGCCTTCTCTCTCTTTTATTCTCACACAAAAACTGATTAAGTAGGTCTTCAAAAATGTTTTTGGATAAGGTGACTTAGTAAATACCCCTGAAGTTTGTATTCCGCTATCTCAAGTTGCATAGGAGGCCAAGTAACAAAAGATGGAAGTTTAGTAGCTGGCATGACTACCTGTAAGTGCAACAGCTAGGATGCCAAAAGGCGTGAGACCAGAGGGGAAAATAAGGCTGAGCAATTTTGAAAATGTAAGCCAAAATAAGAACTCTTTCTTGGTCTTGCAGGGAACAGTGTTCAATAGTTATTACTGATTGTGCCAACAGCCCACTGTTTTAAGTTATTTCCAAAGAGCTGTATGAGGTTATAGTCATAAGAAGATTGCCCAGGTGCATAAGTTTGACTGCATTTTACACTAAGATTTTCTTTATAACACGTAACGGTTTGACAAGAACAGAGACATTTTCCTGCAAAGCTCCCGGAAGATACTATGACTTTATTGCAGCTGAAGTTGCGTTGATATTTCCCAAAAGTCATACAATTTTTGCTTTCCACTAAGCCCTAGATCTGCTTAATTTCGGAAAGAGCAAGTTTCCTGTTCTCCAATTCTGATCTTTTTTTTCAATCAGTTCTTATTTTAATGTCAAGGAAAAACAGGCTAGGATCGAAATTGGAAGTTACAGTTTATGTAAAAAGCTCATGACACACTATATGTTATACTGATATCAGCCTTAAAAATTCTGTCAAATCACTAATGATGCAGGGCAAACTGCAGGAAGAGGTCCATCACTGAATTCACAAGATTCGATAGGAAAAAGGAATTGAAGCCCTGATAACGGACGGCTAAAATTAACAGATGCCTAAAAGTACATCCCTGCAAAGAGCTTTTTCGATATTGATTTTCCATGAATTTTTACAGGAAGTCGATATCTGCACACAAATCTCCCAGCAAACCCTCCTATCAGGCCTGACAGAACAGCAGTAAAGGCATACTGATGAACTCAATACATTAACTTTAGCGCCCATGATGAAAACCTTAAGGTTTTGCCTAGGCAATCAGTAGCTTCTCCCCAGGTACTAGGTCTTTTGCACATAATTCACAGAAATCAATACTATCTAGGGAATGCTTTACATAATCAATATGAAACAGTAAAATAGACTGCAAAAATAGAAATTGATTATATCTGTACCACAACAGTAAAATTTGCGATTTTGATTTGAACAAATTCTATGATTTTATTAAAGCCTCGTACTTATTTATTGCAGGATCAGGCATTTTTGTACTGATAGAAACAAACTACCATCCTTTCACTTCAGCACTACAGAAACATGTAAACATTAAGCTAATTATCAATTTGAACTGAATCACTCCACTTTGATCTGTCATTCCTTTGAAAGCAGGGGAGGGGAGTGGGAGATGAGACTATAAAAGGGAGAGGTATTCACAAATACTGTGCAACGTACTTTTAAAGAATTACCTCACAGCAGCAAAAGCATGACAAACTGATCTGATCATTTCTACTGCCCTGTGATTCAACAAACCTCAATGCAGATTAAACATGTGCTTTCAGGGCTTTTTCCAGTCAAAGTGTATCAACACTTGACAGTCAGATGATATCTCCTTAGTAGCTTCTTCCCTCTACCAATGCACAGCACAGCAACAATTCCTGAGCAACAGACCCTATGACTATTCAGATATGAACTACAAAACCACAAGAAACCACACAGCAGTTAACACAACTGAAACAAATGATTCATATAACTTGGGTTCCAGTTCACTGCGGGTGACTTCTCCAGGGCATTCACCTTTAAAAGCTTCTAATTACTAACTTTACAACTTTTCTACTCAATACTATCCCTCATTAGATGCCACGTAAAATTTAAGGGAAATGAAAAATAGCTTTTCAAAACACTGAATGCTGTAATTTTAAGTGTTGCTAACATCACCAGTGGTTTTAATGCTTCCTTACGGACTGGATGAATTAAATGCTTTTTATATCTGAGCTTTGTTATATGACTAGAATTTCCAGATTTCAGACATCTTCCAAGTTGGCATATTAGGTACTAACTTAGAATTTTAAAATTGGTTAAGTTTAAAGTTTGGTGAAGAGCTAGAGCCTATAAAAAGTCCTACTCAACCACATGTTATCTTAGACATTTGATTTCAATATTTGAAAATTCAAAACAGTAAAACTGCAATATTGTCAACCACAAGCAAAACTCACCGATTCTGAAAGGATTTGCCAGCAACGTTGTCTCTGTACGAATCAAACATAACATGATACTGATCTCTACTCCATTCCAAGACAACCTGCAAAGAAAGAAAACCTGATGTCATCAAATTCTAAAATTAGACACTTTTCTCCTTTTGAAATGTTTAATCAAGATCTATTTAATTCAAATTGGTCTATGCCTTAATATAGATCTGGCCAGGAATTAATTCAAGCAAAGTTATTACACTGAATCAGCAAGCAGACTCAGAACCACGGGCACACTACTTTTAAACAAATAAGCTTTCCCCCTGCCACCTCAAGAAAGGATTTCATGTTTTACGGGCACACTTCTTAAATTATTTTTCCTTTCGGTAATCTTCCCTTTGTCTCTCACCTTGTAAAAATTCAGCAAAGTTTTCTCAAAACTGAGACCTAAAATAAATATATTTGAATATAATCAGGAAAACCCCCTGCACGATTTCCACCGTCTTCCTTCCTAGTCTCATGTAGGACATCTGAAGTATACCTCTAAAAACTGAGCTTTGAAAACGAACAGCTAGGTCAGGACATACTGAATTATTCAAATTAACCTGGGCAGGAACTCTACTTTTAAAACACAATAGCCGTTTCCCAATAAAGATGACGTCTTACATTACAGCTAAACTACTGCAGCAGCTAGGTCCTTCTTCTCTCCTCCCCCCTCTGCATTTCTGCCACCTTCTCCCCCTCCTTGGGCTTGTCACTGGCGCTCACCTGCCACTGCAGTGAGCCAAGTCAGGGTGCTGAACCACCAGAAAAATTACCCTGAAAAAACAGATTAGTTTAGCTCCTTCAATTTACTTGTTGGGGCTGATAAGGAATAGTGGGAATAACACAGCTGAAGGCAGGGTTGCTTTCCCTAGCATCATCTAGCCATTAAGATCGCGTAGCTGTAAGTGCCAAGCTGCACCCAGCTTCAATGCCCTTTGTGAGCCATCCTCACTGACTGCCAGGTTCATGAATTAGGTATACTGAAAACCAATCACAAGCAGGTTCTTAGTTTGGAAAGCTGAAAGTTTACATTACATTTCTAAATTTAGAAGTATGTGTGTGTGTGTTCGTGCGTGTGCACGCTTGTGTGTGTTTGTGCATGTACGCATGTGTATACACACCCGTGTAGAAATATATGTGCATGAACATGCACGTGTATATATACAAGTGTGTATTTGTGTGTATATATACACATACACGTGCGTGCGCCTGTGTATACACACACACACTCTCTAAGCAAAGGATCGTAACTACATCTCCAACACTAGCAAGGTATCCAATACCATGGTTCTAAATAGAAAACAAGAAAAAAAAAAAAATCAGGGTTTTCAACACTAAAAAAGGGCTTTAATAAAACTTGACCTAGGAAGCAAAAAATGTAATTTGAGGTAATAAACACTCAAGTTGCACTTTGAGATAAACTTGCTATAGTATTTTTTTATAGTGAAAGTCCAACCTTAAAAGCTATGATAGCATGCTATGCAGTTTTATCAAGCTGAAGAGGTAGTGGTTCATTTTATCTGTAGAAGTATGTGTTTATATACACTGGAGAGAAAAAGAATTACCAGAAAGGGAGAATACTTACTCTAACAACACTATTCGTAGATTTTAAAGGTTACTATTGCTTATTTCTTGCAGTATGGGAACTATAATATAGACCACTTCTCTAAAAGCACTCACAATCGTAGTATTAAAAGTTACCTCCCTCTCTTTTAAGATACGTCTGGTAAAGCAAATTAAAATCTTCTAAGGAGTATACAGAACAGGAAACCTAATCATATGACTCAAGTTAATGACAAGCACATACACAATTTTTTCCAACTCTGCAAATGGTCTCTACATAATCAAAATCATACCTGTACACGTTCATGTCTCTTACACAAAGGACATATGATTTACAAGGCAAGAATAAGATCTGCCCGTTGCTTCCTTAAATATCTCATACAAACATTACTACACTTTTTCTAAGGCAAGTCATTATGTATTGAAAGATATCCATGAAGAAGAAAACTTTTTCATTACCGATAACGACAAACTTGAATCACAAACACTGATCTGCTTCTAGAAGAAATACAGAAGCGTTTGAATAAAAATTCATTATATGAATACAATTCTCCAGAGGGAAAAAAAAAGTAAACCATTCAAATACTTGCTTTTTGTATTTACACAACTATAATTAAAAAGAGCCATGATAGCTCTGACAACACACGGGGCGGGGAAAGGGGGGAACTTTTACATTTTTTCCCACCTGAAATATTCTTTTTCAATAAATATGCTTTCCCTTGTCTTATTATTTGAATTTATATTGTAATAATCCCTAGAGGCCTCTTTGCTTCAGCTTTACATATTGATAACACAAAATCACTAGGGGGTTTACCCAGAGAGAGAGCGCGCACAAGGGAGAGAGCAGGAGAGCCCCTCTACTGTGAGATACTGTATCAGTTACAGGATAACAGTGGCTCTCTCACCTTCAAACTACAAAACATTTCACAAAACTGAGTGACCTATGGAAGGCCAGCTAAGAATGCTTTACAAGCAAACTATCATAAAACTCGCAACTTGGCTCAGGACTAGGCTGCGGCATCAGTTTAGACCCAGATACCCTATATTTTGTTGTAAGAATACGCCTGCATCGTGATTAATAAACTGTTATTTTTTGAGCTTTTGAGCTTATTTTATTTCGAAATCGAGCTCATTTTCATCTTGAGGCTATTAGGACATTATTACCAACTTCCAATTATTTGCTCTAGCCATCCGTTTTAATGTCAGCACTAACATTTATATTAGCATGAAACAAAGCAAGCAGATCTAATTTGCTTATTAGGACAGAAAAGCTGGCACTCTAGCACTTGGAAGAAAAAGGAATAGCAAACTCTGAGCAGCCAACAGAGCCTGGTAAGTGTTGCCTCACGTTGCTTTCAGCGCTTTAGAATTCCCCATAGAATTTTAAAAGACGGGCGACCTTATAACTGCGAGAAAGAATTCTTGATAAAAATACATAGGAATACTTCAAAAACATTCTTGCAGATACGTCACCATGCAGACATAGACCCTTCAAGCCATGCATAAAGACATAAGTGTTTGGCAGTAACCTGTTTAAACATTTGTACGTTTCCAAGAACAAAAAACATTTTTCTGTTCTTACTATAATTGTCAGAAGAGGCCTGATAGTGTTTCTTCTCACAAGTTTAGTCTCTCCAAAACCCTTAAGCTACCACCATTTACCACAACACAACCATTTTAAATCATAAAAATAAAAAGCAACATGCAATGAAAACCTCTCTTACTGAGCTTACTTATTAAAAAAAAAAAGTTTGCATATATTTCCAACATGGTGATTCTACGAAGTTTAAGAAAGAACTGCAGCTATTTTTTGTTGTTGGGTTTTTTTTGGGGGGGGCGATGGGAAAGTGAGTTGGCAGTGGTGTTTACCAAGCTCCCTTACAACATTTCTGGTCACTTTTTTTTCCCCTCTCCTCCAGGAAAGAAAATTTAAATGCATAATTTTCAAAATCACTCTCACATGAATCCGCCAATTATTTCTGTGGGAATGAAAAAGCATGCTCTCTAAAAAATATCTAAATTTTCTGAACAGCTCTAGTATTAAATAGGCTAGAATTGTTAACCTAAGATTTGGTAGGAAAATAAGTCTGAGTAGTGACTTTCACAGATTGTCAATGGAGATGCACTGAAGAGCAGCGTCTAAAAAAATAACAACAACAACAGCCTTCTGAAGCATGGCAAAAGTTTACTTAAAGGTTCACAGCACCAATCAGGACTACTTTTAAATCAAGGGTGACAATCACGTATACACAGGTGGCTACTTGTACTACACAATGAACTGATTCGCTCGTGATTTTCAAGCGTTTCAGGAACCTGCAGACTCTGCAAGGCAGCAGATAAGGAGTACCTTATATGACAAAGGCCTCCAGCTAGATAAAATAAAGTTCTGATTGTGCACCACTGAAGAGTTTCAGATAATGGATTTCCTTACGGCTTTGGAGTTCATCAAAATAGAAGGGGGGGGGCGGGAGGAGAACTTGTCTTGAGAAATTTAGGAGTCAGGAAATACCAGTCTGTTTGCATTTCTAACACTGCTGTTCTTCTGTGCTGACAAAAATATCTTCTTTAATTCCATGAATACTTGCAATAGTATAATAGCCCCCCTAATAGCCCCCCTCAAACACCGCACTGAAGCAATTTTTCCCCCTCCAGATACTTGAGACATCTTGTAAATAACCTGTCAATTTACTTTCATTGATGCCTTCCCATCTAGATAGGTTACTAGGAACTGAAACTTGGACATGTATGAGACATCTGCATTAAAAAAAAATCATGTATTAGAAAAAGCAGAAGTTGTATAGCATCATTTACAGAACGGTACTGAATAATAAGCAGCAAGTGATATAACACAGACACCACTGAGCTGCAGGTGCTTGCAGAGGCTACATTTAGCTCCTTCAGTTCTGGGAGGGAGAAAGGATCTGCCACTCCTGAGCCGTGTGACAGTTATGTTAAGCGGAGGCTCTGGAAGAGTTAAATCAGACTGTTAAAAAAATAAGATTTTAAAGAAGAACACCTGATAAGGGAAGTGGAAAAGATGCACAAGAGAAGAAAACACACGCTCCTGCAGCATGCAGATTTTACTCTGCTCTCCCCTCCGCCAAGGCAAGCCAAGATCGCTAGAAACAAATCTACCGACCCGACAGTTAAACCTTGTCCCGCACCGGGAATTTGCCGGGCAGCAGCAAGGGGACGGCGCGCCCGCCGCCACCGTTACCGCGCAGCGTTCCGCCGCCGCAGGGCAACGTCCGCGCCACGCGAGGCGCGGAGCCCCACCAGCCGCGGCCGGCCGGCGGCCAACGCCGCCCCGCGCGGGCTGCTCCGGGCCGTGTCGTCTGGACACCGCGATGGCTACATCAGCCCCCCTAAAAAATGAAAAAAATAAAAAGAGGAGCCCAAAACCTAGTAATAAACACGTTTGTTTTGCGCGCCTACGCGTTTAAAAATAATAATAATAATAATAATAAGGAGAATTCACTGTTATGCTCAGACTGGCTGCTGTAGGCATTCACTTCCCAGAGGACGTGCCATTCAACGGGCTTTCGGGAAAGGGGGGGAAAAAAAAATCAGGAAAAAGGAACTCCTCCCCCCTCCCCAACACCACCGGCTGCGCGCACGCAGAGTTCACAGCGGCCCCCCCACCGCCATGCCAGCCAGGGCCGGAGCCCCGCCGGCCTGTAGCCGTTGGGCCGGGACCAACGGCCGCCGGGCCGGGGCCGCGCCGCGAGGGGAAGGCGCCGCCGCCGCCGCCGCCGCCGTACTGACCTCCCCGAACTGCAGGGCGGAGACGATCATGAGGACGAGGCCCCCGAGGCAGAGGCAGGGCCCATACCTGTGCGACAGGCAGGTATAGGTCTGGCGCTGCAGTAGCTTTAGCAGCATGGCCCGCCGGCGCGGCACGGCCCGGCCCGGCCCGGCCCGCCTCACCGCGCTGCCCTGCGCCGGGGCGGGCGGGTCCCGCCGCCGCCGCTGCCGCCCCCAGCGCCCGCCCCGCGCAGCGCCGCTTCCGGCAGCGCCGCGGCGCCACCTGGCGGCAGCCTCGAGGCGGCGGCGGCTCCGCGACGGGCGGGCGGGCGGGCGGGCGGGCGGGGGGGGGGGTGCGGGCGGCGCTGCAGCCCCCGCGGCTCTGGCCGCTCTGGGCAGAGAAAGGTTTTCCCTTTTTTTTCCCCACGGTTCCCAGCGGTGGGAGCGCTGGGCGAGTCTCTGCCTTGGCTATCCTCTGTTTCTGCCCTTTTGTTTGTTTATTTATTTTTCGTGCCTTCCCAAAGCGCTCGGAACCAGAAAGCGAATAAGATGGGCTGCACGAATACGCTATTAAGTCTCCACAATTTATTTTTTTTTTAATTCTTCTCCGGGTCCCGACCCATGACCTCGAACGCTCGAGGCTGGGAGCTTCGAGGCGCATAAACGCTAGCGACCTGCCAGAGGCAGCAGGTGCTGCCTACGGCTTTCAAGAAATCATCCAGAGGGAAGCAGGCTCCGTAGTATTACTCTGTGTCTGCGGTAGGCGAGCCACCGAATATGCTCCGAGTCCTATGCAGCTGCACTGCTTTGCTGACAACGCTCCCCTAGACGTTTGAAAAGTGAGTCAATGCATTTAAGAATATGCACCAAAGAACTAAAAATCTCAGCGGTGTTGCTTCGTTTTCATGATCGTACTTGTGAAGCTTCCTTTGTTACCTGCCTGCTACAGAATAAAATGTAAATGCTTTTGTGAATAATGTCCTAGATCATTTCAATGATCTTGAAATGACTTGCCTGCAAGACAAATTTTCTGCGCATGGAAACACCGCTGCCGGCTGTGGTCAGCAGAGTGGCACCATCCTGTCATTCTTCAAGATACCCTGCAAAGCAAATTGGTTTTCCCTAGCTAAGAGAGATCGAGAGGACTCTTGGGTATCACAGAGTAGACATATATGCTGGGTTTTCATTTGAGCACTCCTATGTGTATTTCACCACGTAAATGAAGCACAAGGGAAAACATTCATGGAAGGGGAACCACCAGGCTGGAAGAAAGTTATTTGTGGAGTTCTTTACGAATGATTCTTGAGACAAAAACGTGACAACAAGAAACTAGTTAGAGGTTGCTATCCGACAGCAGTCTCCGCAGCCCTTAATCTGCATTGGTCTGGTTTCTGCCATTAAGTTCAGCTGTATACACAGGACACTGCTGGTATCACCACTCTCAAGAATTTGCTCATCAGACACGGGTGCTTCTGGTTACCAGAGCAGTAGAAGGTGGTATAATAGGACCCCATGAGTCTGAGGACAGTAGCACCTCTCTCTTTAGTCCTTCATCCATGCAGAGAAAGGTCATCTTCAAAGTGGCAGTGTTTCTTATAGCTCACTACAGTGATCTTTCTGAGTAATCAACATCACTCACATATCCTTATTTTTCCCTGTGGAAAGTAACATTGCCTGCCTATTCCCATAAGTTTGTCCTAGTATATTTACATGATTGTGGTTGTGGGATAACCTCTGCCTTTCCCTGGAGGGCTGCACCTGGCTGTAGTTGTTCGAGACGCATCCAAGGGTGCATGGCTTTTTGGCACAGCTCTACCAACACAGTAAACCCCATTCCTATTTAATTTTGGTGTCACATTGTTTTTCCTTTCTTCGTGAGCCATGGGACAAGATGACAAATTCATTAGAGGATACCTTCAAAGCCTCATAGCCCACCACAGTGGTGTGTCCCACCTCCTTGTCATATGTTATCAGCTTGACTGTAACTTACTTGGCCCTTCGTGATATCACAGCCTTTCAATGTCACTATGCAGAAGCCTCTAGCTAAGTTTTCATCTCCTGTTGTGCACAGCCAGCACTTTCTCCTAACTCAGGCTGAGTCTTTTTCCTTCATATTTTCTCATCAATGTGCCAAAACACTGGCTTGGAGGAATTATAAATACCTGATGGTACTTTTCTCACCATTACCTCCTGTTCAAGAACTGAGCTATTATTGCTGAATGGCAACATCTTTTACCATCCTCTGTGGCATTATGGCTGCAGTATTAATGATGGCCTGCTATTCTGAGTGCAGCAGAGTTAGGTTTCAGTGAGAACGGAGGTACAGTGTACATGCAGGTTATGCAGACTGAAAACATTAGTTCTGGTCAATAAAACAGCATAAAAGCAGAGATGAACTGAAAATGTGCTTAAGATACAAAGTTAGGAGACATAGTCAACCCCAAAGCAAAGCAGAAGATCATTCAGGGAAAACTGGATGACTTTGATGCCTGGAGTAATAATTAGAGCACAAGTGTGGGATGATGTATTTACAGACCAATAAACACTTCCATACAGACTGCATTCCATTAAATATAGATATGCCTGCTTTACTGTGGGTAAAATATTAATCACCTATGTTTAAGGAATATATGTTCAAACTGAAACAGCTGCATGAAAAGAAAAGACCAGACCCTGCTTTCCGAGGAGACACTAAAAAAGCTTGGTTGTTCACATTACAGAAATGAAGATCAGGAGGAGATAAGACTTCTCTCAGCAAGAGATTGCTTAGAGGGAAATGCCAAAAAGGAAGAAGAGCTATTTAAGCTAGACGCAATGTTGTTACTAGGTAAAGAAAAAGAAGCAGGTTCTGGAAACAAAACAGGTTCTGGCATACATTTGAAATAGGAGTACTGGAGTCTAACTACCTATCAAGACTTGAGATGGAGTTTAGCCAATTTATGACAGCTGAGATGGGACTCTATACTCCGGAAGTTCCCCTTTATTCCCATTTTGCCATGGATTCCTATACTGTTGCCATCTTCAGTCTAAGGAATACTTAATTATTCCACGCAAAATGGAACAGCACCAAAAAGAAAGGACTAAGTCAGGGCCACCCTCAAGTAATTCATTTGTTTCAGGTTATAGGGTACACAATAGGAGATGCAGGTTTAAATCGCTTTAGAGAAAGAACTTGAATCCAAGTTGCTTGGCTCCTTCTGTGTCTATCAATAGAAAATCATTTCAGGCTCAAAACCAGAAAACAGATCAGCGACCTTGCATTACCTTGCAAATAGCTTTGTCAGCCTGTCTCTGAAAGGGGCAGCTCTCAATTCAAAGCCTTCTTTTTCGCATTTTCTCTAATACATTGCTTAGGCAGCTGTCCAGGTGAGTATCTTGCTATTGTAGCTGAGAATGGGATTAACTTAACTCTCTCCAGCCACAATACAGGCAGATGAACTGCGGTATTCTGCTTGGAGCAACAAATTCCACTAGGTGTCAGGGCACTTAAAAATTAGGCACTGCAATTATAATTAAGCGCATACTTAAGGCTTTGCCAAATCATTATCCACGTAAACACTTGAGCTCTTGGAATCATATCCTTAACTGTATCTGTATTTTTTGTGACTTTTAGATGCACCAAGCAGCACTTCCAGCAAAGGCACACCTCTTATGGAATGTGAAGAAATCTAAGCAAAGAGCTAAATAATTATAATACAAACACATTCCATCTTGATCCTGCTTTTCTTCAAGTTGTCTTCACCGACTTCTTGACTCTCTTGGATCTTAGAAAGCTCTCTGAATGCCACAGGTGGTTCTTACTACACTTTGACACTCTTTTTAAAAGCAGGGTAGAAGCTACTTTCATAAGGAAAGTAATTAATTGCTAGTTCTTTTAAATGGGACTGGAGATTCTGTAATGTCTGAAGGGCTTGGGAAAGGCAGGAGATAGAGAAACCTTAAGCTGTTGCTGGTCTCCTCCATTTCTAACTCGAGAAAATAGCAATCTATTGCTCACATTGCTCCTTAGAAAAGCTGGTGTAACCTGCGGTACTCCTTCCACATCTTCCACATTCTCATTTAACGGGAAGAGAGAAGAGAAGAGTAGGAGCAAAATATCCAAGGCAAAAATGTAAATATCTTCAGTAGAGGCAGAAGACCAGAAACAACCCAGAATCTCAAGCACGTCTGTTACCCAAGAAACTGTTCTGGGCACACATTCACTGCACACTCTTTGAATCTTGCTCTAAAGCAAAGAGAATTCATGTCCTCACAGGCTTTCAGCATTCATACCTGTATTGTATGACTGTTTCACAAACTTGTAGTGCAGCACCTCTGTGAAGCAAATGTTATCAAGCACAGAGGTAAATAAAAAATATACCAAGTTTGGTGCCTATTTCTACTTTGGGGTCTGTTTTTTCATGGTACAGGAGCTAATCAGTAGTACTCTGGAGGTTCAGCACTTAGCTCTTGGTGACTTCAGCTGCATTTGTGAATGCTTAGCACTTCTGAGCGTTCAAAGAGGTCCCAGTTCAGACAACCAAAACAAAAAGGACACATGGTTAATGATTACCCGCAGAAAGTTTTTTTGAAGTGACTTGACTATCACCATAGAAGAGTTCTGCAGCAGAAGCAGGGGCCAATTCTTATTTGCTTGATGTAATTATACAGCCATCCTTTCTATTCCTGCAGCCACCTGCCCTCTTCACAACAGATCTTCTAAGACTTTCTGTAAAAAAAAGTAGTTCTTCTACACAGCTGTGAACAGGTTCACCCCATGCACTGAAGGACAGAGAGGAGAAAATAGTAGACAATCATTTCACCACTCTTATTTTAGTGCACATGCTCAAAAGCATTCTAGGAACCTTAACTGGCTTTTCCTAACTTCTCAGTAGTTGCACCTTCAGTAGTGTGTTTTAATATATATATTATACAAAGGTTTTATTTCCTTCATAAACTCTGTTCAGTTAAATCAAAGAATATAGATTGGTAGTTTACTGCACAAAGTACAAGACATACCCCATACCCGATAACCCAGAAAATTCAGAACTGGTATTCAACTTAAAAGGAATCCAAACAAGGTGTGATAGTGTTTTCCATTCTGTGGCATCCAACAGATCCTCAAAGTAATGCAAAAGGATCGATTCCATTTGCAACACTGGAATATCTTCCTTGCAGAACAGAGGCAGGACTGACAAAATTCACCTGGGAGATGGTATGGGAAAAAAATCCTGTGGAAACTGTTATGTTAATGTCGAAGAATTCAATTAGGGCATCAAAGCAGCCTTTGCTCTTTTCCAAAACAATGCTGTACCACACTATTAAATTTATCAGCAATCAGGATTCTAGATTAGAAGAAACTGATTAATGACTCTATAACAAATATATAAAGCTTTACAACAAAAGCAGGGAACACAGGTGTGGCAAAAAAGGGACCTCGGCAAGAACTCACGCTGTCTCTAAAATCAAAACTTTTTGGATGATAGTGGCCAGTTAATTTTATATACGCATTTCATTTGGCAGAATATCTTCTGATAAGTTATGTAATACACGTACAAATAATATTTGTAGTTAATAAATATTAAACTGCGTATCTTCAACTACTTTTGCTGCCTTTAGCCTTCTTTATTATTGAAAAAGAAAGTTCAGCAATTAATTGTTACTATTCCTGTTAACTGGTTTGCATGAATTAGTTTATCGAATTGAGTTTTTTCTGACTGCCATTAAACTGCTCCTGTGAGCTTCGGTGCAGACTATTTCATTCATCCTAGCAAACAGTGTTTGAAGCTGGCTCAGTCCTCCAGCTTCTTATTCAGATAGACTCTCTTGCAGTCAGTGGAGTGTAAGGATGTTTTATATGAATAAAGCTTATATGTTGGTCTCTAAATTCAGTCAGCTCAGGTAATGGCAATATATTTTATTTATATTTAGCATCATTTCCTAACGGCAATAACCTTGGCTTGTACACTTTGTTTTGTAGAAGCTGTAGAGAAGCAGTTAAAATACAATGTGAAAAAAATGCTCAAAAGTTCCTAAACTCCTATTGATTTCAGTGACAATCTAAGCACTTATCTAGAAGCTTACTACATAACTATCTTTGCGCATCTGGTCTAAACAGTTGCTTTTTTGCCACATTTAAGAAGAAGAAAATATAACAGAAGTAGTTTGATTAGCTTGAGAATAATCCAAAAATCCTCACAAATTTTACTTGGTTTACTTGTTAGCTGGTTTCAAAGGTATGTACCATTGAAATCACATCTATATGTCAAGCAGAGGTGGCATGTGTATCCAGGATAACGTTTTCCTGCTTAGTAGGAGTAGGAGTAATAGTAGAGCCTTGGCAGTGTGGACTTCAGGGAAGGTTACGTGAGCTCCTGGTAAGAACCATGGCAGTTGTTTAGTGCGCAGTGAAAGCTGTGTTGCCAGATCTTCACAATCAACACAAGCAGTGGCAGTTGGGTTAAAACTCGCTGAGTTGCAGTATGACATTTTGGCACCAGGGAGTACTCGTTCACCCACCAACATGGACATACAGCTCCTTTTCTTGCGCAGCAGAAGGAGCAGCACGGCAGAGCTCTGGTCCATTTCTTCCCTACTGTAATTCCAAAAATCATTCAAGGCTTCTCTGCTAGGCTAAACACCTTCCTTTGTTGTATAAACATACTCTAAGGGCCTGATTCTCCAGGAAGTCACGCATCTTCTGTGCCCCTAGGAGCCAACACAGGACTTGGGAAGGCCATAAGCAGCAGCCAAAACAGGCTGGTGTACTTATCAGTATTTCGAAGAGCTGCATAAGTGCTTTCTGTGGAAAGGAAATGGGAGAGAATGGGTTGTTCTAGGACTTCTCTCCCCCACCCCGTAAAAGTACATATAAATGCTAATATCTGTACTTCTAAAATTCTATTTAAAACAGTAGCCTGAGGCATATTGGAATGAGTATCTCAGTATAGGACAGCAAATTTGGTAATGCCATTGACTATCAGATAGAATAATTAAATCAGCATTACTCATTCAGAACTTGACAGAGTAAAAGATAGTCACCAGGTAGTGCTCTATCCTTCCAAAAAAGAAAATCTCATTTTGATTTGCCATTTAGAGACCTTAGCCTTTGATGAGACGCGATTCCACTGATATTATCTCTTAAATAGAAATTGAATAGAAATGACCAAGGTGTCAGTTTGTGAGAGATGATGTTAGACTATGATGCTATGCCTTGAAATGGATTGTCCATAAATCAATCTGTAATAATTATAGCCTCATGAGTGGTAATATGCGGGTAGTGGGAATTTTCACTCAGTGCTGCAACAAAAATTGAAATTTGAAAATCATGCTGGTAAGTACTAGGTGTACTTAGAGAAGACAGGAAAATAAAACTATTTCAGAAACAGAAGAAAAAGCAGCTACCGGAGAGCAAAGGTTTGGAACACTGACATTTTGAAAATCTCTGAAATTGAGCATCTAGATGAGGCAGCATGTGGACCCAGTACAGAAATCAAAATTTCAAGGCACAATACTTACCAATATTTCACTCTAAAAAGTCCCCTTATTTTCTGACTGCTTCAAATTGAACAAGAAGTCTGCAGAGAGCCAGAAGAAACCTGAAGCTCTGAAGACAGGTGTAGAATTTAACTGTGGTTGAATTAGTGGGAAATTTGGCCTGTTCCAATTCTTTTGCAGCAATTATCTGCTCTGTCTTCCGGGCAAGAAGGGATGAAGAGCCATCAAGTACTGAAATGAATATAATTAAGTTAATCAGAGGAGTTATGCTACAGTATGCTTCTCGAAGTCTAGTTCTCTAAAGTGTTGGAGTAATTTGAACAAAGAGATATTATTTTATGTTTTAACACTAAAAACATAGGGCCTTCAGCACATTGATGATATTGTTGCAAAAAAGCACTAGAAACTAGCACTTCTTTTGTTAATTCAGGCCATATGAATTTAATGGCTAGAATGGGCAGGGTCCTCTTTTAAATCCACTCAGCAATGCACTGAGCAGAAGAAATGCAGGTGCCCTTTGTGGTGAGGAGTGCTCAAGAAGATTTTGTGGCTGTATTAATTGGCACATACAAGTGGTGGGGTGGGGGCATCAGAAGAGCAAAACTGCCATTGAAATTAGTTTAATCTTGGTTAGTTGGCTTTGAATCATCTGATACGATCACAGCGTTAGGTAGAAAGATGGGTACATAAAGGACCTGTTTAGGATGAAGAATTTTTGTTGTTGCTTGGAAATAATCTTTCTGCTACGTCCAAAGATGTTTAAGAGACTACACAGAAAGTGGAGCGGAAATAATTACTACAAGGTCTTTTTAGAAAATCCTGCTAACTTGTTCTTCGTATTTGTTTTGTATCTGTTTTAATTCAAAACACCGCATGCAGCCCCTATTCTGATATATTCTGCATTTACTGTGAATGACACTGTTACCTCCAGAGAAAACTAGGCTTTGACTTCTTGCTCCATGAGCCTCCAAGGAACAACTTGAATCCTGTAGGACTTGCCTAAGGGAGAAGGACTTTCGCCAACAGGACAGCAACACGTGGCCCCGTGAGGTGGAGCGACCCAGGTGGGCTCTAATTGATGGGTGGCCCCAGGGCCACTGCTGCCTACAGCAGAAAAATGGAAGACATTGGCAAAGGTCGAGAAAGAACAGAAAATGTAGTTTGTTAAAATGAAAGGAGGTTCTCAAAAGAGATGGGACAAAATATTTCCTTTTTGTGAAATTTTATTTTACTAAGCCTTAGTCTGGTGGTTACGTTTGTATCAGCTTGAAGCAGCAGTACCACCACAGAGATTTTATAATGTTACTCTGAAGCGTTCTTAGCCGCTTCCTGTCTTGTTAGACCTTGATGTCAAAGGTGACTAAATACAAAACAAGGAAGTTTAGGAAAGGAGCAAACAATAAAACCAACAATGTGCTAAGCACGGTGTAAACAGAAAGAAATAATTGAATGCCCTAGTTTTAGCACAGTGCTGTACTAAAGGCAGAACGACCGACATCCCTAAACTGAACAGAGATTCCAGTTCCAGTAAATACAGTTTAAAATACAGAAAGAGGATGTGATTTTCCAGCAGCAGGTACTCCGCATTTCCTGGAAGTTTTAAGTTGGACACAGCATGTAGCTAGCTGCTTCTGACAGTTGAGGCTATGGCCTGGAGAACAATATTTTTGATAGCTTTTCCTAGGATTGACCAAATTCTCACAGTTTAGACGCTGATTCTTTTAATCCCTTTGAACCTTAATTGAACTCACAAAGTCATGAATTTCCTCACTTCCTTTCCATCTTCAGCAAGCAACTTAATGTCAGTTACTGTGTTCCACTAAGAAAACTGCAGAGGTATTTCGCTCAGATGGCAAGGCCGCATAAAGAAATCTTTGATTTTGCTTTGAACGGTTGCCTTTTTTTTCCTAAAAAATATGTTTCCTAACAGCCTAGTGCCAAATTTATTAAAACGCTAAGGCCAAATTCACCCACTGCCTTCTTTAGCATTTAACTGTCTCTTTCCAGAGTAAGGGAGCAGCGAGCCACTACAGAATGACTCATCTGCAGTTGTTTAGTTTTCAGAGATGGCTTTCTTATCCTTTATAGCCCACATCAGTCTACTGCATATGTAGTCTAGAAGAAAAGATTTCCCCCATTACACTCTTTCTTTTGAAAACTGTCACCTGCAAAGCACTACAGTGAAAATACAGAGTAGATGAGTTAAAAATACACATTTTGGGAATTATCTTCCCAAGAAGTTCTGGAATAAAACTTTTCGGATCTCTACTATTGGGAGATGTCCATCCAAATCCCTCCTGTACCACAGAAAGCTTCTATCCTTTCCCGGATAGAAAACCATACAATTTAAACTCAGTAGTTATCTCTCCTAGTTCTTAAGGAACTTGGCAATATTTTCCAGTTGCCTGCTATTTTTGACAGCTGGGAGTTTTTATCTACATTGTGGTTAGACATTTGGTTAGATATTCTAATGTAGCCATCTACAGAAGGAATGAGAACAACCTGAGCAAAATAAATCATCTTTTCTTTTGAACAGTATCATCTGGAAACTACTTTACAACTAAATCACATTACTTACCAAAAACGTTAACATAATTCTGTGAATGCCTCAAAGCATAAGACTTCACAGAAGTCATGTAGCTGCTATTATTGCCATCCTGAACTTTATGTCAGAAGTGAGAATAGCTTACATATGCTTTTGTTACTGAGAAAAGGTTGCAGACTTTGGGCATGTGACCAAAGAGGAAGGAAGGAGATACCACAGAGCAGCCTGAACCCTTCACAACACTGATCTGCAGAAGCTGCAGGTAGTACCTTTGGCATCTCCTGTAAAATATGTGATTCTGGTACAACCTTTTCCTGCCAACTGCTTCCTTCTTTCCAGCCAATACCTGTTCTTCCACAGCAGTCCCCAGCTGCTGCACAGCAGTCACACTCCGATTTCCTCATTTCACCATACCCCCCTCTTCTCTATACAGGCAATAAATTCTTCCTCTTCCCACTTTATCCCCTGCAAAGATCTAGTTCTGCTTAGGAACATTCATAAATCTAAATTATCCAGGCTATGTTGTTATGGTGGAGTTCCCAGCTATCCAGGTCTAGTTACACATAAATCAATCCAACAACTAACCTCCCAGCGGAAAATCTGCAGGTAGTGTATCTTTATATTCCAAGTGTAATCTTCTTGCAGATTTTTTGCAGTGTGTTTTTGTTTTTGTTGTTGGTATTTTTACACTGGAAATACTTTCAAGTTTAAAGAAAGAGTAATAGTGCTAGGAGGAAAGTGAAGTAACAGATCCCCCCCCCCCCCCGAAAAGTCATTTTCCATTTTATTTAGGGGATTTATGAATATCTGTGTACAACAGCCAAAGGACACTTGCGAGGTACCATTTACTCCTCTTTAAAAAATACATATAATATAAGAAAAAAATTACTTTTTTTTTGTTTTGTTGCAGGGCTTGCTAAAGGATTGGCAGGTGGGAATAGCAATTTTTTCAGCATTCAGGCCAAGGCTGCTGAGTCATTAACAAAGACCTTTTCTCCTGGTGGTTGTCCTGTAGCAAAATACAGGATTTTAAAAACTAACTGAAGTAGTTAACCTTACCAAAGTTCAGACTGAAGTTTCAGACTTTCATTACTCTCATGTTCTCATCTCACTTGTTCTTTCGTCATTCAGGGAATTCTCTACCAAATTAGGGAAGTAATAGCCACCATAGCAATTCTCCACAGAATCTGTCTGAACACTGTCATATACAGACATTAAAGGCCAATTTATGGATTATGTTGGGGGGGGGTGTCTTCTACACAGGTCTCTCATGTCCCAGCTCCCTTGATAACAAATGAGTTTGGAATTATACATTGCAGTGATCATTTTCTTATTTTATTTAGTTTTCTTTCAAAATCTACTTAACCTAAGGTATCTTTCTTCTCTTGACCCTTAAACAAGTCTCTTGTAAATGCAAATGCACATTATCTGTTTACATTGCTATTCATAAGCAATATAAAAACAGCTGAATGAGATATATTCTGAACTTCCATCTTTCTTTTTTCCTTACCTGACTTCCATGCAGGGAACAAAGAGTTTCTAAATCTGTCTAGTTGGTGATGCCTGTGACGTCTACTTCTTGCCTAAACACTCTACCTTCTCGAGACTTGCCTGCACGAGCACAGCACACTGTGCTTGTGGCCTCTCGGGCAGTGAGGAGGTTAAATGCATGAAGTACACCAGGGGAAGGATGGAAACAAGTACCAGGACCACGTTTGTACAACAGACACCTTGCAGTCTCTCTCAGCTTCACTCAGAGGAAACTGGGACTATTTACAAGCCAGTCTGGACACCCTCCCTCTCTGCCTCTGTTGTTTAAATACCAGATTAGATTCACTAGAAAACATGGTCTAGATCTAACAGACACAAACACCAGAGAAGCAAAGTATGCAGGCAGTCTGTCTAGATTTAGAAGGTACTAGTCAATATTCCTTTTATCAGTGTTCCAAGTGAGATGCTTATATAGCTAGAAAATGTTACTTCGCAGCCATTGCTTCAATCCCTGGACCTTCAGACCAGGCCTTCCCCCTAAATTGTTTTTAGCTGCCCATGTTTTCTGCTAGAAAGAGAAAGTCTGTTAATGACAAATAAAGAACCTGTTCACCCGCAGTTCAAAAAGTCAATGGAGTATCTCCCTATAAGGCAGCACACAGGAATGCATTTGAGGAAGGAGTGCGTGCATTTTGCTGGGACCAAAATAGGGTTACGGACAGCAAGAGGAGACTGGGAAAGGGATGGGCCTCAGGTTGAAAATCAGTATATACATTGGAGGTGCCATGGCAAAATTTATCCTAGGATGCAGTATTTTAAAAGTTTGAGAACTGTTACTTAGGTGATATTACAAAAAAGCAGACTTCTTATATGGTACTTTGCACAGTGGGTCTCTTTATGCACTTTATCTAATTGAAATTTCCTGACTTTTCCCAGAAGGTAATGCAACAAAGAAAATGGTCACATGCTGAACATATAATTAATGGAGATCAGATTGTGAATGAAATAGGCACTTTCTTTCAAAGAAAGAAAGTGCCTGTGCAACTACCACCAGCACAGCCTGTTTTAAGTAGCTTCCATTTATATTCCCTTTACCTTAAAACACTTTCAGTTCACTGACAGGTATGTTATTACCTACATATCTTGATTTGATCTTTTTTTTTTTTTTATAATTCTAATATGATATTACATTGACAAGCACAAATGTATATTAATCTTTTAAACTTATGTAACAAATAGTCCAGGAACTCCATTAAACCCAGTGTAGCTAAATTAAAGTCCAGTTACTTTGTGTTTTTCTGCTGCTAGTATTTTAATACAATTTGTCCAACAGAATAAATAAAGGCCTTATTTGAAATACCATACTAAAGTCCTCACGTCCAATAAACAAAATGACCCTCCCCCCAAATTTGTAAGCAACCTGTATTTATTATTCTTTGCAGCTCCAGAGGATCCTTTAAAGAACAATGTACTAACGTTGCTGACGAAACACCAATTTAAGATCTCCACTCATGAACTATATACTGTTATTGACTACCTCCTACAATGAAAGTATAAGAAACATCAGGAGCTGTAACAAATGTTTACATGCTGCAACAAATTGCTTTTCCCAGTGATCGTCAAACAGTAAGTTACCACTTGCTTGAGCCAAAGCGTCTTTTACTTTGACCCCAAATAACGTCCAGGCAGTGCAAAAAGTCATGTGAAGAAGTTAAACACTCAACTCTTACTTAAGAGTGAGTTATTCACTACTTACAAAATTATAGTTACCGTAACACATACATTTTGCAGAACTGAGAATCAAATATTTTTCCAACAATGTCATCTTACTGTTGATGCAGTAAAAGAAAATGAATCCTTTTCTTCTTCTACAAGGAACCAAAACCAAGATGAACTGCTGCTTTATTCCTCTGGGCAAAAAAGTCACATTCTACTTCTATAAATGCAGAAAGAGTACCAACACATTTCTGCAGTCCACTTATTTACCAGAGAAAATAAATATAATTTTTGATACTGAAGGGAAATTTTTAAAGGTTTTAAAACAGTATATATTAAAGCAGCCCAAACATTAATTTCATTCCATTATTTCTGTTTCTTTAGCTTAAAAAGAAATAAACCCTTTCTTGCAATGAGGAACTTCTGCCATTCAAAGTTATTACAAGGCAGATTACCTATGGAAAGGCTAAATATCAGTTTGTTTCTTCAAACCTTTGCTTTTGCTATACATAAAACACAGCTCTTTCCAAGTACTATGGAAGTATTAGCCAATATGAGAAGGGAAAAGCTTTTTTCTTTTTAACCGCTCTAGTGCAATTATTATGTGTCAGTGATTATTGAATCAAAATTATACACTAAGGATTTGAGCAACAAGCTACTGCCAAAAGGCACAGGATACTGTGTACCTCCAGTCTTAAGGGCAGAAAAACGTGCATGACTGCTCTTCTGTATTTAGACCAATGTACACTCTTTTCAAGTCCTTTTACTAAATTTCTATCCCACTTCCAAATACTTTCAAAGGCATTACTCAGCTTCCAACTCACTAAACTTCCACTACAGGGAAAGTATATCGAAGGTAGGAAGACAATAGTTACATGAAATTGTCATGGAGAGGAAGGGAAAGAGGAGTATGCACATATTTTTCATCTTGTTTCAAAATGACGGTCATACACTTGGATGTTGGTCTGAATTTCATATAAACATGAGCAGTCAAAGCGCACAGAAACAAACCGACGGACTGCTCGTGCCTTCAGGTTAGACCAAACCGTGGAACACCGCGTGATCTTGAATTAAACTATGTTTCCCTCTAAGCCTCTCAGAAAGTGAATCTCCAAAGGATTTCCAAACCACGGCTATCTTTCGAAACGCGTCTGAAGCGAAGGCGTCCGAGGCGGATGAGTTTTGTACCATGTGGGATTTCAGAACGAAAGCTTTAAATAGCATGACTTCTGAACGAGTTTTGCACCTCCCGTGCCCGTCTCCTCACCAGGAGGAGAGGCTGTATCGTGCGACAAAACCTCCCGCTACCCGAGCGCGCTGCCCCGCAGAGATCTCGAGGAGCTCCCACTCAGGAGCGCGCGGCGCCGCCTGCATAAGCCACAAGGCCGATAACGATAAATCTCTTGAACGCAGTAAATAAAAAAAAAAAAAAGTAAATGCAGACATTAGATTCCCATTTCAGCTCTTCGCCTTTTAAAGAACCCCGTGAAAGCGCAAACCCCGGGAGACCACCACAGACTACAAGCCGCCGCAAAAGCCCCGCCGCAGCAGCGCAGCCCGCCGCGGTGCCCCGCGCAGCCCAGGTGGCGCCGGGGAGGCGGCAGCGCCCACGCCCGCCCGCCGCCCCGGGGCCCCTTCCCGGCGCCCACTCGGGAACTGCCGGCCGCAGCACGGCCCGAGAAGCCGCCACCAAGTGAAGGGCAAACGGGGTCACCCCGGCCGGCCCCTCGCGCCACCCAGGGCGGCGGCGGCCGTTAGCCGTTAGCGGCCGTTGGCGGCCGTTGGGCGCGGCGGGCGCGGCTCGCGACGCCCCCGCCGCTCGGGGCAGCGCGGGCGCCGCCTCAGAGCGGGAGCGCTGAGGGGAAACGAAAGCGAAGGGAGGGCGCGGGGGATCCCCGGGGCCGGCGGCGGCGGTAGCAGCGCCGCGCCGCTGCCGGGCGGGGGAAGGCAGGCAGGCGGGGAGGGAGGTGGCGGCCGTAACGCCCGGCGTGCCCCCAGTGTCTCCCCGCGCGTAGTGACGGCAGGGCGCCGCCGCCGATGCCCGGGGCAAGGCTGCCGCGGGGGATGCGCTGCTTCATGCCCGGCGCGGCTTGCGTGCCGGCTTTGCTCGTCACCTGGTCCTCGGCCGCCTTCATCATCCCCTACGTGGTCGCCGTGCTGGCGGGTCACATCGACCCCCTCGTCCCCTACATCAGGTGAGGCGGCGGCGGCGGGGGGCGAAGGGCGAAGGGCGGCCGGCCGGCCCGGGGCGGGGGGCAACGTGCGGGCTGAGCGGGGCGAGCTGCCTGCAGGCGCGGGGACGGCGGCCACCACCACAGGCGGGAGGTGCCGAGGGGGCGCCCTCAGCGCCGGCTGCGCGGAGAGACACCCCGCCGCCGCGGCCCGTGCCGCCCGGGGGCAGGGGCTGAGCTCGCAGCACGGCTGCGGTGCCGCGGGGTGGGCGCGGGAGCGGCCCGGGAGGAGGGCCGGGGTGGCCGTGCAGGGGCCCGCTGAGGGGCACCGGTCACACCTCCAACATCCTTCCTCCCCCCGAGAGCCGCAGGGCGACGGGTGCGGTAAAAAGGATCTTAAATGTTTTTCTGCCGGAGCCCAAGTATGCTGCAGGCCTCATCCTGGCAAAACTTCAGCGGTGTAATAACTTCTACTAAGTGGTGTCATAGCTCCAGAACTGGGCCAAAGTGCACCAGATGGTGACATGGCTTGAAGCCCTACACACACGCGCACACACACACACACAGATTTGTAAAAGCCTAGAAGCAGTTGTAAAAGACTCCTCAAGACATGATTACTCTCTGATTTCTGTCACCTCAGTCATTCAAGCACAGTTCTTTAGAAATCACTGCACTGGTTTTGTTAACATTTATATCTAAATAGTAACTCACTAGCATTTAGCTCTTAATAGATTAAAGGGTGAGCTGCAGATGTGAGAACGGCTCTGTCCTTTCAGAGGATCTGAAAAAGCTTTGCAGATGCATGTTTCAAGAGAGATTTAGACCCAGTTCCTTGAATGGCTTTATGGACATAATTTCATAAGCTGGCTAACCTGAGTTGTGCATGCACATGAATTTGTGTGAAAGTTTAGGTCTGTGCTCATAAGCAGGATGGTGCAAAGGGCGCTGCAGCCCACAAGAAAGTTGACCTTCATTCAAACTGAGCCAAAGAACGCTGGGCTTCCTGCTTTTTGTTTTTTTAGCAGAACTTTTAAAGGTAGATTATCTGGCCAAATCTGAATTTGGCTCTCAGAAAGCCTTGTTCTTGTCCTTGCACAAGTATCATACCACCATCATTAACTATGGTGGTTGTAGTTACGCTCTTTCGTGCAAATGCATATGCAGTATTACTGACACAGAAGTGCTTATAACTAGTGCATTTATCCCTTGTACAGCAAGGAAAATAAACCGTCCAATGTAACTGTGTCTACACTCAGAACACGGTTTGTGCTCAGAAGGATGTGGAGGTCCTCTAGTAAGAAACAGCTGAATCTGACAAAGGATATTTCTTATTGTCCCGTTGTAAGTCCAGTCCTTGAATAAAATATATGAACAAACTGGACACTTTTTCTGTATTATTTGTCTTTACATAGCATAGCATAGATATGCATAGCATAGGTAAGTGGACTTTGAACTAAGAAATCACAATAAATATCCACATACTCATATAAAAACATCATAGATGAGACTGTGTCAGTTATTAAAAAATATTTCAGGCCCTCTTGTTTTGCTAGTAACAAGTTTTAAATAAGACAAATATCTTGTGTGTTTTAAATCCTTTTAACACAAGATTTGGGTGAAGGATATATGTTGTCAGTTGGTGAACAATTTTTAATACTTCTAAAGGCAGCTGATCTTGGTAGAAGGTGCATGCAATACACTTGGGAATAATATGATGACTCCTGCTAAATACTCAGGACAATAGTCATAATGTAGTTCATCATCTTATTTTGTAGGTCCTTGGTTTAGCCTAAGAAGCTGTATCATGGAATTAAGAACGTGATATAGTGACAACTTTGATAAAAGAGGAAGAATGTTGCAAGATTTCAGTTGTGCAGTATCTTAAAATAAACTTTAAAAATAAAATAAAGTTTGTGTGGGGAAACTCCAGTTAGACAAAGGAGAAAAGTACTGACAAATTTTAGTTCAACGTTTCTGAAATTCTTATTTAGATTCCTCAAGTATCCTGTCTTGAGGTAACTTTTCTTGAGGTAACTTGTTAATTTTATTTGTTTACCATGTAACAGCTGTCACAATGAGAGAAAGGTCACGTCTATGTTTTTCATGGAAACTGTGTTGATGTTTTATCAAATAAACCATATAAATACATTTCTGAGTAGACCAAAATTAATATAATTTTAGTTTTTCTTGCACCTGGGGTCTAGAAGCACGTTTGGTTGTGCCCAAATGAGCTTTTTGTGTTCATGCTACTTAAAATCCAAACAAATTTGGATGTGCCAGGGTGACTATTTGGTGGCTTGAATTTTCAGTGAAAGACTTAAGGGAATTTCCTGAAGGATAAATGCTGTCAGTTAGTACCTCTAGATCAGTCATATCTGTGTTGGCAGTATATAATCTGCTAATTCCTACTTTAAAATTTGTGGACTTCAGAGAGAAAAAGTTTATGATGGGTATATAGAAAATGTGAAGATGACGAGTCTTTTGGCCCTAAAATATTTACTCCCTTTCTCCTCTACTTTCTCTTCTTTCTTTCGACTCTTCAGGAGACTATTTGACTTAGAAGAATTCTACTTCTTGAGACAGTGACACAAATACTGTCATTTTGATACCAAGTTACTCGTCTTTTCCATGATGGCTGTGCTCACCTATGAACTGTTGTAAATTAAGTGAACACAAGTTTTTGTTTCATATATGCCATTTTATTTTTTCTTTTTCATTAAAAACAATAGCTATCACAGAATACTTGTAATTTTTTTTTTTTCTGAAGCTGCGGACCAGAAAATCCCAGAAGTAAACAAAACATATATCTAAGTCTTCATTTAGCAGTAGGGATTTTTCAGTAGAAAGCATCATGTTAAGAAGATTGTGTCCTTAAAAGTCCAGTGCAGTACTTTGTAATACATTTTAGATATAATATTCTTGATATGAAGGTACTTGAAAAAATGTATCTAAGATTATTGAGTTTAAAAATGAATAATACAAAATCCCCCTATAAAGCTTTAGCTTGAGAACAGTTTGAATTAAAACTGAATGCAGCTAAGTGCAATTTCAGGTTATTTGGATTGCTCTTATGATGTGAAGTGTTCCAAGAACTTCAAATACCCAATTTCTTTGCATGTGCCAATTCCATTCTCTTCTCACCTAAAGCCCTTCAAAAGCTTTGAAGTGATCACAATGCAGTACTTAGCATAGAGCAGTTTCTGATTTGCAAAAGTCCTTCCAGATTTTCACAAGTGGCTCAATTTTTAAGTGAAGTCCCGTGTCGTATTTGTAAAACACTCTAGAAAGAAGAGGAAAATATATGAAATTCAAGGTTAAAAAATGGGTAAAGGAAGCAAGGACTAAAATGATTTTTAGAAATGTCGAACAGAAAAGTGAGAGTCACCGTATTATTGCCATTGATTCCACTATCAAAGAGAATCAAGAATAACGCAGAGTGCATGTTGTAGCAAGTTTTTGGAAAGCATAAGAAGAAGATACGGATGACTAGGGATTGCTAATGCTTGAGTAAGTTGTAAAAGCTTGTCTAAAAGCCTGGGTCTCCCAAGCTTTTGCTATCTGAGGGTTTGGAAACAATCAAGTCAAAAGAAAATATAAGGTTTTCTTCTCTTTGTTGCATCAGCTTTTCATAGAAAAGGGTTCTTCTTATTCTTAGTTTACTCCCATTCTTGGCAAATCAGCTTAGCAACTGATTACACAAACACTTCTGTAACATATATGGAGACTGAGAGAGAGCGTAGTTTCTAAAAAACTAAATCCTTTGAAATGTTCTTAGTTTTCTAGCTTGAATAAACCAAATTTTTAAAAACTTTCTTTAAAAATGGTTAATTATTTAGTGAGTTTTCTCTTTTGGATGCTACAGATCAGGCATTCATTATGAGCACCTGTCATTTTGGCTGCAGTTCAGCTGTATAGCGCTGAAAACTAATCCAGCCTCCCTATTGGAATCAGTAGGATTTATCTTCTCAAAACACATTAAAAAAAACTCTTTAGCTGGTATCTAATTGTGCCATCAGACACCTAAGAAAAACTTTCATTCTCATAACCTTTGCTCAGTTTCCACCTAACTTTGGCATTAGCTAAAATTCTTACAGATTTAGGTTTCTGATAGTAAAGTTCTTTGGATATGTCTGTTTACATACACACAGCCGTGCCTCTTGGTATTGGTGACTGACTAACTGAGAACCCAGCTCACATGTGAGAACCCAGCTCACATGTGAGCTCTCTAAGGATTTACAAACTACATGTTTTCAAGTGGCTTGGCTGTTAGAGCCTGATCTGGTAGATACTCTCAGAATGGCTGCACCTTTGACAAGACGCAATAGGGCAAAGAGGCGATGGTATTGCACTTATTTCTACTTCAACAGAGCACTCACCTAATATGAAACAATTCTGCTTGAGGGGACTTGAACCCACATATTCCCAGAAGTATGTCCTTCCCACTAGGCAAGACCATTCTCCGGTATGGGTATTTGTGTGGGTGTTTGCATATATGTGGGGAAAGAGGGAAAAAGTTTCTCAGCGTGCCCTTGGTTGAAGATATTCCATCTCCTATATAACATATATTTTTCATATAAATATGTATATATGTATGTATACACATACATTCAGTAGACGTTCTTGCGCTCATGCCTCATCTGTCCGGTCCAGTGAACTTCTAATTATTTAATGCAATGGGGAACAGCTTCAGCAGAAAAGACTTACAGCACCTTAGACCTAGAGTACTCTTAAGCTATATCTACATTAGTAAATTAAACGGTGCCGAGGAACTTTCCCAGGCATTGGAACGTAGTTGCTCTCCTGGGGTAAAATCCTCTCAAATAAATCAGGAAATTAAACCCAATTCTCTAACATCTTAGGATACTGAATGCTATTAGATATATTTTACTCTGTCACAGCATTAGTTCGTCTGATAAAAGAAATGTCATTTCTAAAATGTCATTTATGTGACCATTTATGTTGTTCATGAGCAAAGTATCCCAATCCATCACATCTCTACACACTGCATACAGAAAAGGAAGACTACAGCTCAGATACTATGCTCTAAAACTATATTTTCTTTCTAAAGGCAAAGATTCAGTAATACAAATAAAGCTTAAGTATACATTAAGCGACATTCCATTTTACATGTTTAAATGTCTTACAGTAGTTCACACAAGTAACATTAGTCTTGGGATTTCATGTGTACATCTCATTTGTGTGTCACAGATTTCAAATAACTTTTAATTTCTTCTCTCTCTCCTTGCTTTAGCGACACTGGAACTGAACCTCCAGAGAGTGGTATCTTTGGCTTTATGATTAATATTTCATCACTTTTAGGTATGTATAATGTACTTGGTCTGAACACAACAAAGAAATGAAATCTAGCAAAAGCTGTCTGCTTATATTTGCAGTCCATACAAAATTCTACAGAAAAAGTACTCCACAGACTTCCGATAATATCATCCAGATGGAAGCAATATCCAGAGGGCCAGTTCCTTGGAGTCAGTAAGTGAGGAGGTGTTCAAAGCATTTCTCCTGTCTCTGAAGAGCAGCTCATCAGTGCAAAGTAGTCAATGCAGCTGGAAATAAGTGGAAGGAGATGGCATAATTAGTGTGCACCAACGGTATCTTTGATGTAGGAAGGTGTTAGGTTATAGGGTAGAGCGGAAAGGGGAAGAATAGTGATGGAACAATACTTGGCTTACTCTGTGAGATGCTTACTCCTCCACTAAATCTCTGCAAAACCTGAAACAGGAAGTATGGCACTTCCTATCCATTTTTAGGGAATGGAGGATCAAGAGCTGCCTAACTCTGTGTATATGTACTCGCTAAATAGCCTTCACGGAAAAGTGAAATCCCATATTATACCTTCTCTAAGGGTCTCATTCAGGCACAGTGACTTGGTGTGTTGTGTATAACGTCTTAGTGCTTGGACAAAGTTACCTGATTTATTTTTCCAGCTGTAGATAGACTGAAGCAAAGTTTTGTGCTGTCAAACTGTGTTATAATATTGTTCTTTATGGAATCCAGCGAACACTTGTTATACCCTAATGCACCACAGTCTTCCAATTCAGTAGAGATGTTTGCTAGGAATGAACTGCATGTGGGAGGAAAGTAGGCTGCACTAAAAACCGCGTGTAGTGGTTTGGGGCCTCTGTTACGCTAAGGAGGAGCCAGAGTTGCCCCAAAAGCTTTGAAAATATTTTCTGGTTACAGGGCTAGTTACGTTTTTTGCTGTTTACACTCTGCAAAAACTGTATTGATTCTTCAGGACGTCTGTTATAAAGACATGTAGTTCTGGTACCAGAGCATCAAGAGTAGAATGAATTCTCCAATTTTTGGTTGGTGGTTCATCTTCCTGTGATGAGCTCCTCCCTTCCTAATGTGAAATGCAGATGCCTCTCTGCCTAAAATACACAGGAGAATGGGATTTAAAATAGTGTTTTTCTTGAACTGATTCACAGTTATTTCTAGATGACATTAATATGCAATGTCAAGATAATGCTAAGATAGCTGTATTTGAAAATAATGCATCTAGAATTTGCTACCTTTCTTCTGTATCCCGGAACTACAGAGAGTATAATTTATTGTACCATGCTTATAATTTCATTCTATATGCAAATGTGTTACAGGGCAAGGTATTAAAAGGTAAGAGATACATGATCATTGAACAACATTTTTTTTTGTTTTTTAGGTGTAGCTACAATGTACATCAGATATTTAATAATAGAAAAGCAAAATGAGTCATCACACTTTATTAGTTCCTCATTCAACATACTTTCATTGTTTATTGGATTGATGGGTTGTGTTGGAATGGCCATTGTTGCAACTTTTCAGGTATGATCATGAATTTCAGATCATAAATAAATTTTAAGTTGTTTTAGCAGTCAAACAATCAAACAGATCAGAATGGTTAACATCACCCCGGTGTGGATACTTGGCAAAAGGAGTAAGAATGTCTTGCTCCTGACTTCTTTTAGTAGCTTTAAAAAGGCAGATTTGGTTTCTCCCTGTAAACTAGATTTTTTGCTTGCATAGTAATGCCAGTAAGGGGTTTTGTGTGTGCTTGTCTTGTTACATGTCTGTACTGGAAAAAGTGCAGTCTTGGTCCTTTTAACTGTAGGGTATAGTGAGCAACTAGTGAACAGTACACTCTCATTTACTAGTAGAAGAACTGAGAAATGGAGAGGCTGTGAGGTTTGTTCAAGGTCAGGCGATTGCTCAAGGGCCAGGAATTAGAAGTTATGTTTCTTTAGCATTCAACCTAGTCCCTGTAACCAGTGAGTCACACAGGAAATTCACATCCATGTGCGCTGTTTGTTTCTTAACAACTATTTTTCCCCAGCTGGTGAGCTAACTCCATATCTGAGTACTGTAGCAGAGCTGACTGACACTATGGGGTGTCACTTTATTTTCTCTCTCCCCAAAGCAAAATATCTAGTTTGTTAAAAAGACTTCAGTGTGAAATTTCTCTGTGAATATTTAAGGTTTGCTTTTATTTATACAAATCTAATGCCATTTGTGGTGAGTCTTTTAACTGGCATAATTAATTGTGAGGAACGTTTTTTCCCTCCTTTTGCTTTAAGGTAGGATACAATAGGCAACATGGGGTTTTAATAGTGCTGCTCTCTGAACACTTAGCAAACATGAGAAAAAGGGTGGGAGAAAACACTAGCAGTGTATCCTCTAAAGGGGAAGAGTTTCTGAGAAAATAAGCAGTGGTCATGAATAAGAAGTTTGTTCTTCGCTTTAAATAACACAATACTTGAAATACAGAAATAAAAGACAATGGAGGAATACCGTTAAAAAGATGACTGGACACGGAATCAAAAAACCCTCAGCCCTTCATGAACAAGGCAAAGCAAAAATCCAGGTCTCAGCAGGTCTGTTTTGCCTTCTGAATATTACACATGATTAAAAGAGAGCTCCCTGTCTTTGACTAGAAGGCTTACGAGGTCTGCTGCACCAGATCTACCAATGGTTCCCACGGTTCTGTAGGAGTTGTGTGTGATGTGGTTTGTAGGGAAGCTCTAAGAGCTTGATAGGAACAAGAGTGAGAGTTATGTAAGAAAAGTTCTATGTATTTTCTGTAGGGCTGAATGCAAAGCCAAAGTTAAGCTTGCTTAATGCTTTCCATACAAAATCCTGTTGTTCCTATATGGAAGGCAAAAGGTAGGACAGAAGAAGAAAATGCAAGTATACTTGAGAAGGCGCTTAAATAACTTTTTAAGGCTTTTAATGTGCTTTAAAATCTGACAGAACTTAATACATCACAGAGAGAGAGAGAGGGGAGTGAGTAGAAAGAACAGCATAGGAAAAGAAAATAAAAAAGAGCACATGAAAATAATCATCGTTAGAAGAAAAAGAAAACAGCGGCCTCCAGCCAGGAAGGATATTAAAATATATAATAAAAGGATATTGATGTGTTTTCGTGAATCACAAAAGTAGATCTGTGGTAGGTCAGATCATAGCGCATGTTTTGATATGCTCTCATGACAGAAAACAGCTTTAAAGCCAGCTTATCTATCTGGCATTAGATTCCAAGGTGGCATAAGTTAGTATTTGTAATTTTTTGAAACATTTAGAGTCAAAGAATTTCTGTGGAATCTTCATGTGTTTTATTACTGGGCGTTCTACTTGTTCATGTTTAAAGGAAAGAACCTTCCATAGGTAGGGTATTACAAAAATAGAGGCCACATGTAGTGACACAGGAACTTTATCCTCAGCAACGGAGACACTGAATAAAAGTAGCTGATGATGTAGGAAAGAGTAAAAAGGCTGAATAGTTCAAGGGACTGACAGTGGAAGTCCTTCATATCAAGAGCTTATTTTGGGAAACACTTTTCTTTAAAACATATAATTAATTTTCTGCTGACTCATTTGCTGGAGCTTCTTAGCTGGCCACTGAAAGGGAGGATAAAGCTATAGCAGTCCCAGTTTAGATCAGCTCCCATGAAACCTTACCAAGTTCAAGTATGGCTACACAAATACGAATTCAGCTTTCAGCATAAAAGAATGAAAATCTCTGGCAGGGGAGAGTGAAAAAGGAGGTAATGGAACCTCTTAAGAAAAACACAGTGCAGTTCCTGTTTGTGGAAACAGTAGGTCATAATAGACCAATTGTTACACAGCATTAAAACCGGTCTGTGCTTTTCCATGTTCTAACTTTGATCTGATGGCTTTGGACATGGTTGGAAAATTACTCTTTCACCTTTTTCTTCCATCTTACCTGTGTGGACTTGGGAAAAGGGACTGTGTCCTGCTGTTTGTTCATGCCCAGCATAGTGTGGCTGCAATGACTCCCTACCACTGTACAAGCCGTAACAGCTAACCATTGTGCTAATTCTCTTTCCAGGAGCTGTCTGTTCCCAGTGTCCATGACATAGGAGCTTTGGTGGCATTTGGCTCTGGTGTTATATACATTACACTTCAGTCTATTATCTCTTACAAGTCCTGTCCTCAATGGAATACTTATCTTGTGTGTCACATAAGGATGGCCATATCTGTAATATCATGCGTTGCTGTCATTCCCAGTATCCTTTATGGCATATACCACCGCTTCCCCTTTACATGGTTGTGGTTTTCCTTTATAAGTTAAGCCATTGCTGATAAAGGATGGAAATGAGATTGCAGTTTTTGCTTTCTTAAGAGTTTATCCTTCTGCTATAATAATGCATATAGCATGCTGAGACACTCTTAAAAACATGAAGGTGAGCTTCAGGGCCTTTCTGAAAACTGTATCTCGGCTTTCAATGATATATTTAAGTCAAATGCCCCAACCTTCTTCACAGGATCATACAATACATCAGGTTGGAAGGGACTTCAGGTAGTCAGCTAGCCCACCTTCCTAATCTCCTTCATTTTATGGAGAAAAGCCTACAATAGCGGACACAGCTTCTAAAATGAACCTAATGCACATACATATAAAATACAGCCCAGCATTCTAATTTTAGACCAACATCTGCCTATACATCAACCACTATGATCTATGCACCAACTGCTGCTGATTGCTTGTATAACGGCATCCGTTATATTTTGCAGAGTATTTTTGACATAATAAACAGGAAAGACAGACATAAATATAGGATGGAAGATTATTTGGTCTCTCAATCAAACGGTGGCAACTTTTTGTCTGTGCCAATGGTCCCCCAGTCTGTGATATTCCACACGTAGCAGTGCTGAGCAAAAATGTGCCATGGGTAAAAATTGTTTTTCTCCCTTTTTAGTATAAGGAGGCTGTCAACAGCATGGAAGGGTGGCGGAGCAGTATGTTACCGTTCAATTTGGAAACTACTGCTACATATTTAGTCTTCCTGACTAAATCCAATAACTAAATTCACATCCTTGTAAGAACAGCAGAATAACACCATATTTTTCTTAAGGTTCTCTATACTAAAGGCAAAGGGGCCAATGTCACCCTTTGATACACATATGCACTCAAATTCTCATTAGTAAGTATTTCTGAAGCTCCTATTGTATCAGATGAAACAGCATGCAATTACTAAAGTGATTAATTCAGAAAGCAGAATAGGATTCAGGATTCTTATGTCCTCCTCAGCTCCTCTTGTTCATAAAAGTGAAAATCTTAGTTGACTATACGACTTGACCTATACTTCAGTGCAGGCTATCAAGAGCTATAGTTTTTACTTTCACAGCTTCTCTGTTTCCTAGTGGTGAATGTCCAGAGTACATCACATGACTAACCTGCGCTGCTATTATGAAATTGTAAAGTGCATTCATTTACCTGCTGTCTCTCATCAACACGTTTCTTGAAACTGGTTTAAACTATTGTTATTTCTAGTTAGCCTTGCCTGTGAGAAAGGATTAGAAAGGCTCATTTGTACTCCTGTTAGATCTTTCACTGGAAACGCTGAGCTATGTATGTTGTGATATTTGGAAACTGAAATTTGAACTGAAATGCAGAACCTAAAAAGGCAGAGTTGGCAAATTCTGTACAGACATTGAAAACAAAATAGTTGGTGACATGTCATATGATTTGTGACATTACACTGTTTTCTTCTGATGGCAATGGCAGGAACAGGAACAGGGAACTTTATATAAAATTCTTGTAAAGGAACAGAACTTACGTTTTAATAAGAAAAGGTTTAAGTCATAAAGCGTAGTTTTTGTACAAATAAAACTTTGACATTTACAGAGTGATAAAACTGTGATTTGGTTATGAGCCCACTGCATTCTTTATGTGTTGAGATTGACCGATAATGTTCCTATGTAAATTAATTGTCATTAACTATTTGATCTGACCCACAGAAACCAAATCTACCAAAAATAGTTTACCTCTGACAATTATTTTATTTTTTTAATTCGTTGTAGAATAACGAAGCATATGTAGAAGATTCCTCTATAAAGAATGTAAATAAACTGCAGAAAACTAGATCTCTACCTATGGAGCTGGACTGAAATTCAGTACAGTAATTGACAAATGAACCAAAGTGAAACTAATTTTTAAGCTTCAGACTGAAAATTTGTTGGGTTTGCCTCTCATCATGATGCTGCCCTGCCTTCAGTGCTTGACTGTTTGCTCCCTTTACCCTGTCTATTCCTAACCAAAGGTGGAACTGTTGTCCTGTTGTCCTGAGAATCTCATTTCCCTTTCTTCCTCTTTACTCTGGGATGTCCTTTAAGGCTAAGCAGATTATTTGGATCATGTCGGTTGGTGCCCAGCTAGAAGGCTGCATTAGATAACTCCCCTAGAAGCTCACTCAACACACTGATGGGCTTTTTCCACAGCTTGCTGAAATCAGAGTGACCTCATTGCTTTTACTGGAGTTTAGGTGATCTGCCAGTGACGAAAAGTGGTCACAGCAGATCATCACTTGTCAGACATCCAGCTGCAAGTTTTTGGTTTCAGCAGATATGAAAGGGCTTTTAAAGAGGGCCCCAGTCCTTAGCAAAAAGTAGAGGCACCTACTGTGGACTTGTGCAAACCAGCATGGACTTGCTTCCACAGTTCTCGGTCATGAATGTGATTACATTATTTTTTCTCCCTACTGAGAATATCTCCCTTTGCCCTGTGTACTTTGGAAGAACCAACAGAAATCTTTATTTATTCAGATATATGTTTTTATTGCTACTGTCAGTTGCCTTTAATCATTTACTTTTTTTTCTTAATATTTTGATTTGACATTCTGGTTGTTCAGAATCTCCTGCATTTCAGAAGGGGCAGATGGGGTGTTATAAACAGATGTATTTTCACTGTTAATCATTAAACTTCTGTAGTTTCCTTTACACTATTTTTTTTCCAGTGATTGTGTTTGCTTCACGAATTTCCATGACAAAAATTCATTGGATTCCAAATGAAAAGGTAAAATCTCATTAAGTTATGAACTTAATCCTGCATCGTATTATTTGGTTCTTATATTTACCTAAAAGTGTATAGCATTGCAAACATCTCAGAGAATTTAAATAGTACATTATCATAAACAGAAGCTCACCACTTTTGCAATGTTATTTTTCTGTTATTTCTTCATTAGAAAACTGTCTGTGGCTTGTTAAAATCACTGATGGATAAATCTTAAGACACTTACCCATACAACAAATTGTAAAAAACAAACGAACAAATAAAACCCAAAAAATCAGTCTGGAAGTGAGTCATTCTACTTCTTTTTGCAGTCCCATTTCTTGAAAATGAACTTAATACACATGAAACAAAAGTGGACCTTCAACTTGATTCTGAAATTTTTCTTTCTTCTTTTTTTTTTTTAAACAACATTGGCTTTCTCAGCTTTTTCACCATTTCTTTTAAAATAATCTTTACTATTGCGGTAAACATTGAGGGTCTGATATAAGCCATACTAAAGTATCAGATATTTGGATCATTCTCAGTGGTCTTCGAATGATACCTGTGAAAGATAATTTTTATTTTTGGACAAACTTTACCATAGGAGGGTGTACTTTCTCCAAAAATCAAGTTAAATAATGCAGTGAATGTATCTTGCCAGAAGAGTTTAATAAAAGCAAACATGGCGAATGTACTTAAGCAAAGCAGTGGTAAGGCAGCTGTGAGATAAATCTTCACAAGTTAGATAATTTTAGTAGTATCTACCTCTTGAGTTTTTTTTTTTTATTGGAGATGCAAGGGATGCAAAATGTTTTTAGTGAAACGGATGGCATATTTTGGCTGAAAAGAAACAATTTAAATTTGTTTGTGTCCTATTAATGGGTCATTTTATGAGGGTCTACTTAAAAACAAAAATCTTGTCAGGAAATGTCATACAAGGATGGCCATCCATTTTAAAACATCATGAGAGTTTACTGTAAGAGATAGTACTATTCAATTCAGTGGCTCTGAATAAAAGCATCTTAATGTGGGCCACTGTATTCCACTTTGATATCCTTCACATGAGAACTAAACATATTCAAGGTAAAAATTGTATTCAAGCTATTTTTTGATCCTGTACTAATTGTAGTTTTCTTATACTGTCTTTTATGTTAGTGCACAATACATATTGCGGATACATAATGGTAATGTATGCAACCTTGATAAATATACTCACTATTCTAAAGACTAAAATCTGTATTAACTTTTATACAACAGGCTATTGGGATGGTTTCTGATGAGTCATAAGTCCTTAAAATGCTTGTTGAACTTACAGAAGGAAACTTTCCTCTATTTACTCATTTAAAATGTCTTTATTATAAAGACAGGAACTAACTGCACCACAGGTGAAGCGGCCTGAAAAATCACGTTTCATTTTCCTTTAAAATATAACAGTAGAGCATTCTGTGAGAATGTATTTTGTTATACATTTTATAAAACAAACACAGTGAATTTTTCAAAGGAAAAATACATTTAATTTTACTGAGTATATGTTGCTTATAAGATAGCTACTTTTGTTATTGCTTTTTTTTCCATTTATGTTATTGGTGGTGTAAGCTGTGTGTATTTGAATACACTTGTATGTATTTGAATATTATTGCTTTGTTTAATTATGGTAGAATTGAAACTCCTAAACAAAGCACCAAGATGCTATTATGCTATGTATTACATAAGCATAGAACACACCGCCCCAAATCATTTACACTGAGAAGTTAACAGATTCCTTTCTCTACCCATTCGCTCTCTTTTAAGGATCAACTTTTTCAGAGCCCCGGAGCTCTCAGCTTCTGACAGATTTACTGTGAACTCCTAACACTCTACTCCCTTTTAGCATCCGAGGACTCTATCTAATTGATGTCCTGAAAAAAAACCTTTCAAACGTTCATCATCAGAGTTCACAAACTTAAAAGTTGTCATCCATGACAATAAGTAAAATATAAAAACTGGTTTCAATATAAAAACTGGTTTCATGCCATAGACTGAAAAACAGGACTAGAAGGCTGTTTGTAACTAGTGGGTTTTTATTTACACATACATTTCTAAGAGTCACATAATTCTGAGTCCCTTTTTCTTAATCAAAACAGTAAGAAAAGGATAATGCCAAAAGTTAGCAGTCCCCATATTTCAAAATATTTTATTTCTGCTGTATACACTAATGAGAATTTCATTTTTTTTTTAGCATTCCACAATTACTTAGTTTAGCTGTTTTATTTGAATGTTTATTTTATGTTTCATTCCATCAGGATTATGTTTATCATTTTGTGAGTGCAGTCTGTGAATGGATAGTGGCCTTTGGTTTTATCTTCTTCTTTTTCACCTTCATTAGAGATTTTCAGGTTGGTATCTGCATATTTTGGCAGTGGCTAAGAAGTGCTCTGAATTTTTTAACAGCAAATGCAATAGAAAGTTACTGTTCTTAACTGAGCTATAAATATCAAAGCTATACACAAATAAGTTTTGTCACTTACAGAGCTGATTCCTGTCTACCTAATAAACATTTTTTCCTCTCAGTTTTAAAATATGAAAATAAATGTAACGAAAAAGTTTAATAGGTGTCTGTTCTTGAAAATAGTTCACTAAATTAATATCTTATTTGTCAAGGTTTTTAGAAACAAGCTCTCTACAAATGATATAATACCAAAATAAGCAGTGCCTCTAAAATTGCATTTCTTTCTACCTACGGCATTTTCTGTAATAATTCAGTGCATTTCAGCCAGAGTTTCTTTTCTTTTAAAAAGTTACACATTTTGATTTATGTTCCCTCGTGATGTGAAAAATATCACATACTTTATAAATAGTATTGGCATGAAAACCTTCTGGTGTGGGTAGCCTGGATATATATTATACATAGTTCAGTTTCTGGTGATGCATCAATCCCATTTTAAGGAAGAGAAAATATTAGATTAGTTAAAAAGAACATACCTTTATATGATTTGTAAAAGGCATGACTTGAACTTAATTCTTTAGCTTTCCCTCTCCAACTCTTGCTGTTTACAAGTATGTTCTAGGTGCAGAGTTTCATGGGATTTTGGTTCTGTATAGGGATACAAAATGATAAAAACATGAACGTGCGAGACTTAACCTTGGCAAAAGAACTTGTTAAAAAAAAACCAACAACAACAAGAACACACCACACAGCTCACAAGTGCCATGTGGGGATTTGAAGACAAAACCTCGTGGATATCGCAGTGGGAGTTTAAGAGGATTATGGCCTCCTTTTCTTTCTCAGACTTTTGAATGTTCACATTCCCCATAACTTTTTTGGACCTTTGGGAAAGTGCAGAAGAGAGCTTAAGGTAGAAAAGACTGAGAACTGCTGTTTTATACCATAATTACAAAGATTAAATGAGTCAGTTGTAAGCACTGTGAACGTCATATCCCGTAGGTCTTTCATGAATACCATTTATGACATTGCCTTACATAAATCCTAGAAAGTTAAAAACAATAAATCCAAACACTTGCATAACTGCACAACTGATGAGGATCATATATGTGGGCCAATGGGTGCTGTGATAAATTGCTGGAAACCATATGCAGGAATTGTGGAGATGAGAAAGGAGGAAAACTAGTGAGACTCCTCCAAGTCCTTTGGCATAAAACCAAAGCTTGCAAGACTTTATTATTAGTTTATTTGCTTCTTTGCTTATGCTCTTGCTCAGCAGGAAAGTGGTTAACATATATAGAAATCAGTGTTCAGCTAAGGATGCAGAGTTAACATACATTTAGTTAACTGACATCATACATCTCTACACCAGTTTACATTTGGTTGATGTTATCATCAGGTAGATCACAGCTGTAGGACTTTCCCTTATTAAAATGAAGGTTACATTCTGCAGAACAAAACACATTCAAAAGAAACAGTTGTTCAAAATTACACAATGAATTACCTAAAAGAAGCATAATTGCATTCCAAAACTGACAAAACTACTGAAGTAGAAATGATTATTACAATACAAAAATGATACTTCAAAATTATAATGACACTTCAAAAAGCAAATTTTTCACCATTACATTTACCGTTTGTCTCTTTGGATATTTACTGCCAGTACATCCCACTCTGATCTCTATACATAGGATGGCATCTGTTTTATCACCAGGAAGCCTCTCCACTGTCGGTGAGAATTCGCAGACAATGCTGTAGTCTTCAGATAGCTGAATTAACAGATGGGGCTGCTTCAAATCACAGACCTCAAAGTGTTCAACGTTGAAAGCGTAACCATATAAACACTGCGCGTGTAACAAATATTAGAAAGCAATATAATTAAAGTAAGTAGAATATGTAGGCCTCTTATCTTAGTTTACAGGCCTTGAATCAGCATGAAATCTAATGTTAGTGTTTGACAATGATAAATTACGTCTTACCAGAGCGCTGCAGTGGATTTTTTAGATTCCATCCTCTTACTGTCCTAGCCACTGCATACAAAAAGCCAAAAGATTAATTCATAAAACCACTTGAACACCAAATTCTGAGAAAAAATAAGCCTTCCCTTTTTCATTTCTCACAGTACATATTTTACTTAAACAGGCTAACTTTTTTGTTATATGTCCACATGCTTTATATCACAGAACTATGAAGTTATCTTCTTAAACTGATCTTGCTGTATTTTTCTTTTAGAGAGTTTCTTTAAGGATATCAACAGAAATGCATGAAGACTCCTGATCCTGGAGAAATTTATATTTTGTATAGATGAACATTTTAGGATTATTTTTACTTACATAAAATGCTGCAGAGGAACCTGGATTTTCGAAGATGAAGAACCCATGCCATTAATTCTGAAACAACTACAATAGCATCCAACAAAACATTTTAAATACCAACAATATTCCTGTATTTCCTTCCCCCTGGCTGGGGCCCTCTTGTTAGGATATTTTGTAACTTTTTTACTGTTTGGCATATTAAAACTACTATAACAGAAGAAATCTGTTAAAGCACTTCAAAGGCTTTTGAAGGTGTGGACCTCCTTAGTTCTTTCCTTTTGGTCATATCCATATTTTTTCATTTTTAATATTGTGATTAATGGCATTAGTTTTATACTTGGGAAAGTACGTTTTTCAGACAGGTCACAAAGTCTAAAGAAAATGGAAGACACTAAATTCATTGAATTCCTGCTCTGTTAAGTTGAAAGGACTATATGAAAGAAGATGTGAGCAGAAGCAGGCATCTTTGTTTCAAGACTAGAAATTAACAGTTAGTGGATTGCAACACTATGCTACGTGTTTCTAATGATGGACACTCTATACAAATGCAAATCCTAGGAGAAGTTTATACTGCTTGCAGAAATGTTTTCTAATCATCACTGCAATGAATGTTGTAAAAGTCTATCCTTTCTTTCCCCTCCATCCATTGCTGGCCAGAGGAAGCTTAAAATTGAAGTGGGAATCGAAAGGAACAATGAACTATTTATGCAAAACCTTTTTTCTTGGGAGCTACACTAGAAATATTTTTATTGCCTGCTCTGTTTGTATGATGTTTTCTATTTGTTAGTCCGTCATGAGTGGCTGAGAAACTTCTTTTGCATAAACTACAGTAAATCCCATGATAGGTAGTGTTGTTTTTACTGACTTACGCTAAATCATTTCTCCACCCTGTCCAAAAGGACAAAGTCTCATATTTTTTAGGCTGTGCAGCTTATGTTACTGATGAAAAATTACCATTGCAGCCTCTGTCACAGTCAAAAATCATGTAGGGATGAAATACAATCAACTCAAAATATCTAAATAATGCTTCACCTTAGGGCAATTTCATTCTGTTTGCTCTTCACTCTTACGTGTGCCGAGCCAGTGATTACCACCTATTGTATCTTATTTTTCTTATAAGCTATTATAAATTCATATTTATGGTTTGCTCTGTTTGCATACTGCCTTGCATGCTCTGACAGCAGCGTATGCTTGGTGGCAGCAAAACAATCTTGACAGCCAGAGGTTTAGTATTGGGAGATAATACTCGTTACAGCCATTTCAGACAGACTAGAAAGATTCCAGAAATACATATCAATAATAATTTTGAACATTTCAATATAAAGAAGGTAGAGAAAGTCAAGATCTTGGTATTTCAAACTGTTTCATAAGTACTTAGAGGTCTTTTCACAAGCCTTCAGGTTTAGAAGCCTTCTACTTGAAGACTTCAGAGGGTTGAACTGGCAAGCTGATCCTAGTGGTTTACTGTGCCCTCCGCAAATATTGTCTCTCCATGAGATTTTGCTGCAAAAGCCGATCTCCTCCAGGAGGAAGTGAAAGGTAATATGGTGCTTGGATTTTGAGAAGGGGCAGCATCCATTTCCTTGAAAGAAGAGATAATGTCCCTTTACTCTAGGGAAATTTAAAACTGCCTCCAGAGAAGAAAGCTGAGAATTAGTTGTTCACAGATCTGTCTAGGGTAACAAGTACTCTCAGTAAATCTGTCCGGGTCCTTCAGTTTTTAACCTAAATTCTCTCCGAGAACTCTTCCCTGATCATTGATCTGAATTAAAAGCAAGTCCAGTTCTCTTTCCAGCCCTCTTCTATTTGTAATCTTTGAACTGTAAGTTTTCAGATAACTTTGCTAAGGCATCCACTAGCTCGTATCAGAAGGAACTGGTTTATCATAGCAGTTCACAAACCTATATTTTACACGATATATTGAACCTCTGCAACAAAACAGATGAATACCCGTTTGGCAAGCTTGTGTTAATAACCTCTCCAGAATTATTCCTTGTAAACCATTTCCTACCCTGGGTCATAAAGAAAAACAATCTGGAGGTAATACCTTGTTGTATCAAGCAAAGTCTCAAGTATGAAATTACTTTAAAATGTACAATTTACTTGAGTTTAGGAGAATATAAGAGAAGAACTTTTTTTAAAAAAAGGTTTTGTGATCTTTTTCTTTATAAAAAACTTAAGTTTCTTCCAAATTCTAGATTAAACGAAAGGTCTAATCAAGAGCAGCATTGCCCCATTTGTCAGCCAAAAGGTGGCTGATTGATTGATTCCACGTCTTTTACAAGTGCCAAATAAATAAAATAGGGAATGTTTCTTAAGGGATAAGTGATCACCTTCAGAGAAAAATTAGAGAAATAAAGGAGTGTCTTTGCACAACATTCACTCGTTCAACTCATGTCTCATGCTCGTTCGCTGCTAGACCTAGGCCTCACATGCCAACCTGTGCCTTGGCAAATCCCATGCCAGCTCCTGCTGTTCAGCTTTGCCTGCTTTCCCAAACTGTTGTATCTAGCAGGGGAAGTCAAAAGAAGAGCCCTGTTAGAAGGCACGTTTACCCCACTATGCAGGTGAGCAACTGCTCCTGCGCACTCATGTGCCCCCAGAGCACAGCAGTGGAGGACATTGTGGAGAGGAGGAAAGGGAAAGTTTGCCTTACGTGCCCTTTTGCTCAGGTCTAAGATGTCTGCTTTCACATTGAGAGAGAAGCAAAGTTATCTGCCTCAATCTATCTCACAAATGAACTTTGAACAATTAAATACCACAGTCAAAGTTGTGGGGGATGGCTCCTTCAAGGAGATCTGAAAATTAAAAAAATACATAACTCATAAAGATGAGTGTCTCTGGCGGGCAAGTTGAGGAGACCTCTCTGACACATCAGCAAGGAGAAGACAGCCAACAAACACAAAAATGGCAGGACCAAAGAAAAACAACTGGTCTCCAACGTGGACTTTTTGGGGAGTGGCTCTCTAAATAAAAAACTCTCTAAATAAACTCTCTCTCTAAATAAAAAAAAAAAAAGATCCCGCATCCAAGATCTTAGCAGAAAAGAATAAGCTATTGACTTGGAAGACTGAACCCCTGCACTAGAAACTGGCCTACAGGAAGCTTGTGGGACAGAGCTTCAGAGTTTCCAGGAAGGCAGGAGGAGGGATTTTGAATGTGGGAAGACATATAGAGTGAGAAGAAGTAACATTAGAATTAGCCTGAAAAATTAGGTTGGTAGGTGAAAGTTTTGATTATAGAACTAATTACCTAAGCTCTCCAGAAAACACAGAAAAGTAGATGGTAAATGGTGTGACAACTCACACAGAGCTCAGACAGTGAAATTACAGCAGCAGAGGCAGATAAAGAGGTTGGTGAAAAGAGAACAACTTTACTCTTTATGCAAAATAATCAGAAAGATTAAGCCTGTGCTCTCTGGAATGCTTTTTATTATATAGCATTACTCTGAAGTGCTATGTAGTAGCAATGTAATTCTGAAGCTGTATGAAGGGTAAATATTTAAGGAGGAGGAGGAGGACTGTTTGAACTTATACCGCATTACAGGAGATCAAACAGGAAAGCAATCTAGCTAAGAAGTTTAGACTTCCAACGGAAGGTAGGAGCTCCTTTTCATAGGAAAAGAAAGCTGGGAACTCTCACTGACTAATTCTCAGGTGGCTTAATAAGGGTTTACCAACTTCTTGCTTTGCAGATATCTCATGATGAAGGAAAGAAACACTCAGCAGGGCACAACTGCTCCTTGGCCATAACCTAAGCAAGTTGTAAAAGATCCTCATTTATAATATTTCCAGTAGACTGTAACTTTCACAGCTGGGTCTGTCTTTTACTGTGCATTTGTGTATGTGGTCCATACATATATGAACACCCTGTATTGGCATGATGAAGCCTGACAGTGGTTAGAGTCCTGCATGTCATTGTAATATGCATAAGTGATAATAATTGCTACATATCGTAAAAATAAAAGTGATTGATGATATTTTTATGAGATTAGGCTGCGTTTTCCAAGTGGTACTGTAGCATGGAAAGGGTATTTCTCTGATTTTTAAGGGGAAAATAGGCAATTTCTCCATTTTGTATTTTATGCTTAATTTTCCTTATACACAATAGATGGCGCTAGTAGACCACGTTATCAGTGTATATTTTCCATATTCTGGAAGAAGTTATTGCTTCTAGTAAGTACAATAGTTTTTCTAGGTAGCCTCAACTGTTTTTAATAATCATCTAGAGAGTTAGTTAAATGTTTTTTTTATTATATCATCGAGGAACAGAGTCAGGTCAGTTCTAAGTTTCCTTGCCATCCCCTTCTGCCTTAATCTGAGTACATATATTTTGTAACTGCAACCTTTACTTTCATAGCAACTTCAATATTTCAATTAATTTATCTCAGTCAAAGGAGCTACTCGCTATAGTTAGCAGAGGTACAAGTTGCAGTTCAGCTTTAATTTTTAAGCCACCTTCTTTGGGAAGCTTTTCCTACCTCTTTACAAAGAAGGTACATGTTATTCAGCAGTTTGAATACGCTATTCTATCAGTTCTAATGGAGCATCAGAAGGCAAAATAGACTTTATTTCTGCTGGACAATAATTTACAAAAGGACAAGATTTTAACATTTCAAAATTATAGCCGTTCCACACCCAGAAACAGTGGCATATCAAGTTGTGAAAAGCAATTTAAAGATAGCTGTTGTATCCCTTAAAAATCCACTTTTGTTTACATATAAGTCTGTTTTTAGTTATTCATTGCCCAAGTAAACAGTTGGGTAGCATTTTTTGCATGTCTGCTGTGAACTGTAGTTATAATCCAGGCCTCTTAACATCTATCTACATTTCTCTTCTTGGTTTCAATAAGAAACTAAATTTTAAAAAAGTAGCATCTTACATATAAATGTAAACACAAACAATGCTAAAATTAACCTTGAAGGTCTGTAGAGCAAACTACTTCTGATATAGAGCTCATGAAAGAGCCTTTTGAATTGAACATGCTGCTAAGGCACCTGACTCCTAGTTTCTTTTTGATCAAAGATGTAATTGAATTGTAACAAGTTTGTACAGGCCAGAATTTCTGAACATCCATAAACTTCCATTGCAACATCCATAAACTTCCATTGCTTAAGCTCAGACATCACAGGACAATACTGAGACTCATTAAGATCCAAAAATTCTTTTTATTTTACCTGGCATTATAGAAGTTCATCATTTTCGGTCCTAAGCAAGCCACATTGAGCATAGATATTCTTCTAAAAATGTTGACCTTACTCATGCTGTTTCTCAGTCTCCAGTCTACAAGACAGAGAAGCTAACCTCCCTCAGCAGTGTTGCACAGATTTTTTAAAATAAATATAGAAAGAGCTTTAACAAAGGAATAGTTTATTACCATTAGCCATTTTCAACACAGTGGAACACGAGATCCCTCCCAACACGCACTCATGAAATTCATTGTAAGTGGAAGTTACCTTTATAAAAAGGCCTCTCTGATGAACTCCTATACTTTCACCATGAGATTTCTAGGGCCTCTTTGTAGCCCCACTTTTATAAAGGATATTAGCAGCTAACAGGTCTCCCTGCAGAGAGGTATCTTTACTTCCTCTTACAGTGCATCAAATAGTTGAAACAATGTAGGAGATTTTCAAATATTTCATTTTCTTTCAGTTTGAATTATTCAACAGTGTTTTACCGACTTCACGGTTTATTTGGTTGTACTTTCAGAAAAGACGAAGTCCAGTAACACTCCTAACTGCAGTCCCTGAATCAAGTGAATCATAGCAAATTAGGAGCCAGAAATTCCCCTTTTCCTCTTCTCCCATAGAGCACGGATGATTTCTCTTTTCAAAGGAAGAGGGAGAAGGCACTAATAGCCTGAGATTTAAGGCTGAAGAGATCAGTCTTCAGCTACTGAAGTCAATAGGACTTTTGATAGATGTTTCAGCAGAAAAGTAGTAGCTCTAGAGTCCTTCAGACCCAGAGAAGCAGACAATAAGAAGTTATTCTCGTTCAGTAGCCTCTTAGCTTCATTATCTGTGGACTTCAATATCTTGACTTTTTTTTTTTTAAATCTGTATGCAGTAACAATGTTGAAGAGCTGTGCCCTGCATGTGACAGTAACAGCACCAGCGCAAGCAGACCTGGCCATTGCTCCTTCGGCATCCCACACCAGACACATGTATATGTTTAAACCACACAGAAAGCAGCTGCTAAAAAGCTTGCCAAAGCACATACATCTTCTAAATAAAAATGATCTACAGGTACTAGGCCAAATTTATCCTTGAACTCTGCTGCTATTGGTAAAGCTAAGTAATTGCAGGAGTGGCAACGGGAAGGAGGGGCTGGTGACACCACACATTAACATCTACAGGTAAGGGGGTCAGGGGAGGCGTCACTCAACAGTGCAGTGTCACCTACTGAGGAAGGTCCGTATGGGAAGATCATCTGTCTGCAGGAGGGGTTTTGCTTTGTGTTTTGTTTGTTTGTTTGGGGAAAGGGGAGCTAGAACAGAACTCAGTGGCGACAAGCTCCATTTCTAAGATTTTCTGGGCGCCTGAGGATTCTAACCAGGAAAAAAGGAAATAATACTGGTAGTTAGATATACAAAATGCCTTAGCTTTTGCCTTTGTGTGTAAAGGCTCCCTCTGATATTTGTTTATTTTAGTTAGCATCTGGAACTATTTATTTTCTGTCTGTCTCTACTGGTGACTGGGCGATGCAATTCTTGAGCAATACTACAATTCAAAGGACTTTTTTTTCGTGTTCAAATGAACCAGATTTCCCCTAAACATCCAGTGTGTGAATATTTCAAAAACTTTGACTACACTTCAATCAAATCATCTGAAGCAAAGGCTCATGCCTTGTTATATCCCAGCATTTCCATGCTGGCTTTATGTTTCCTAGTAGCCTGTGCTAGATTTAAATCACATAGGTGACCTAGGAAAGTCAGATACTATTATTTTGGGGTGACCATAGATACTCCTTTATACAATTGCTATCCTTTTCCCCAGGACAGTTTTTCATAGTACAATAACTTATCTTTTCCTTTTAAAAAAGTTATAAATAGAATTTTGTACAGATTTGAAATTTGTACAAGGTTTATGTATAAAACCTTGTAGTCTTTACTGCTTAGAACTGATTTTGACCATAGCTCTTGATCTTAAGGGGAAATCTAATAATCAAGAATTCCTCCAGATAAAGTACCTCTCTTTATAGAGCACTCATTAATCTTTGAAGATCAAAGTTCAGCGTGAGATAAAAACCTTCACTTGAACTAAAAGTGATTTTCTTACCTGTAATCAGCCAAAATCAGATTGCAAGCCTTTTAAAGGCTTCAATTTTTAGTGTTTCTTGCTCTGCTTATAAAACGCATGTGCATTGTTTATAGGGCCTGGGGATGTTTCCTGGATAGCCTCTGGAGTTAGCAGAATTACTTCAGGGATGAATCTGGCCCAGGACGCTAAGTTGTTTCTTTGTAAGCAGTTTGGAGGAGATGTCAGGCTCTAAGACTTTCTGCTTGTTCTGCTTTTGTTCCTTAAACCCACTTGTTTTCTTATTGAAAAAATGGAAATGGAGTGTTTGGAGTGAACCGAAGTGCTTAAACCTGTAGTATCAGAGCCAATACAACAGATTGCAAAGGGATATTGTTTTGATCAAGTCTCTAATAAAATTTAATTCACATTTCGGTGCAAAAGCTATTGTGTGTAAAGATCATCACACTGTGGCAAGATCGGAGAAGTCCCCAAGCAGCTGTAAGAGTCTTTGAAGCAGCTGAGGGAATGAATAGGAGCCAGGGTTCAGAAAGCATTCATTTTCTTAGGAGTATGGAAGCTTTCCATTGGCATGTATTCATGTTGGTTTTGGGGGCACACAGATGGCGCCATTTCTTATTTCTCCCTTTGTCCTCTGTCATTCTGTGTTACATAATACTCAATTCACACAAATCGCATTGGCAAACAACTCTCCCAGTATGTTAGTATTAGGATGTGGTTTCTATGATTCTGTTCCAGAAATCATCTTTCTTCATGACAGTCAACAAATTAGCCTTACTTTCCTCCATTTTGTGGTCTCAGTCCAATGTCGGGGGAATTTAAACGTATGCAGGTAGTAAGTCGTGGGTGCTCTCTGACCTGACTGCCTACCAAAATCAACTCTGAACTGAGAACGTGCCTACAGTTGGCATGACTGGTGAGTTTAAAAGTATTTAAACCGAATATTGGGGCAATTATAGCATTATAGCACATTTCAAAGGGTGATTGCCAGTGCTGTCAAGGGGTCAAGCTGACATTTTTTTCTGTACCTCTTTGCCAAACAGCTTTAAAATTTGAACATTTCTATTGTATTAATGTAGCTTTTTAGTCTTGAACTGAATTTAAAACATGCTAAATGTTGAGGGTAGGCAATACAAAATCCCTATTGCTACTTTCCTGGAATTTCAACCAAAAGAAATGGTTCGACATTATATAATCAGAATTTTTTTTAAATCGACTTGCAGTTTTACATGGCATCTTGCATCTGCTCGTGGCAGCCAGAACTGAGCGTTGCCATTGAAAACAGAAAGTTATGGCCATACATACACTCCAAAAATACCTTCTGGTTGCAAAAATATTTAACAATGTCAGGACTAAACAGGAGTGAGAGGAAACTAAAGAAAGACAAGCTTGGAAGCTGTTCATTGCAGTGTCGGAAAAAAGTTCAATACAGACAACTGCACAAACAGACAAATAAAAAGCAATTTGTAAAATAAAAACCCAGTCCTGCAGACTGCTGAGTCTTCCTGCCTGTGAGTTAAAGGATGAAGAGGGGTTGACTCTCAGGTTGTCCAGTTAAATTTATCTAACATAAAGAGCTGCGCATCAAGAGCATTCAGCTCAGCACTGGTGACAGGTAAATCCCAGTTTTCTAGGACGAATAAAAACATTGCCTCTATGCAGTCCTCTGCATTCTGGAAAAATAGAAATCTCAAAACCCCAAATCCTAGCAATACCATGGATGGGTAGTTGAAAGTATTCCAGAAACCATGGTAGCAATGGCAAAATGGGGACAAATGATCTCCATTTTCTCGAATTGTCTTTAAAGGGGGCTGGAGATGCATCATCATCAGTGATAATAAATGATATAACTTTATGTCACAATCAGCAGTTCTCCTGCAATTCTGTCACTTAATTTCAAAACATGCAGACCTGGGAACGTGTTTAATGTATAGAACCTGAGAGAATAGGTAGGAAAGAAAGAGGCTACCCATATGTGAGAAGAGGGGAAAGAAAAAGTAAGGCTACAAAAGCTTGACTCAAAGCCTGCGGAAATGAACAGGCAACTTCTCACTGACCTCAGTGGAAATAAAGAAAAAAAAAAACAACAACAACTCTCTTTTTATTCCATAATGAAAGTACAACAAATTATATTAAATGACAGCAAACTACAGACAGGTATCAGGAAGTACTTTTCTCCAGCTTCCTGCTTCCCGATACTAAGGATCATAGCCTAGGAGGTTTCTTGGAAGCAAAGCAACGTAGCAGCTGCAGTCACAGGACGGGGCGGGGAAAGGCACCTGCTTATAAAATGTCAGGTCCAGGAAGAACTCTCTGGGCTGTGAGGATCTGGTATAAACAGACTTTGGGATAACGGAGAGATCATGCTTGCTTGCAAAGGTCCCCTTGTAGGTCCGGCTGAAAAGATGCCAGCTTGTCTGCAAGTTCCATAGGGAACATGGAAGGGCTTTTTTGCCAGCAAAATGACAGAATTAGAAGAGGAAGAGAGCCTCAGAAATGAAACATCAAAAAAACAGTTTTGAAGGAAAGCTGTGTGTGGTGATCGGCTCCAGTCCCTACTGCCATGTGGGGGGATCTGACAAGGGTGTCACCATGGGTGCAGGGAGCCTGTCTGGGAGGGGTCCTCCATGCCCAGGCAGCTACGTGAGAGCTGAACAGGGAGTCAGTGGCACAAGAGCCCTTCACATCACAAGATGGGAAAACAGAAACTCAGGTCAGGAGCCACAGTCTCATCACTGATACTTTAAACCAGCCATAAAGCAAATAGCAGAACCACAAACCTCTGCTGAGTCCAATGGACCAGTACTGATCTAGGGAGGAGGGAAGGGAAGAGGTCTATGCTTCTGTGACTGCCACAAGGTAAATGACTGTGGGCCGTACCAGGTATGTTGAACCTTAAAATGTCTGTTGACAGTCAGAAGGTCTTCCAGCAGAAGAGGGTGCAAAGCTGGCAATGGCTTTTCTTATCTGTGTTTACGCTGAGATACACTAAATCATCAAATATGCTGGGATACTTTATCCAACCAAATCTATGAAAGTAGTTCTCACCTCCGAGGTACTCCACGCAGGGGGGAGTTCTACTAGTCTACTGCTAAACCACTGTTTAATATAAAATATTGCTAATCTGAACTCACTCCTTAGCGTGTGTTCATTGCTCTTCTGATCATTTATCGCTGGGCTATTGTAAAATGTCAGTATCCTTTTCTTTAAACAATGGATCGCTTTATTTAGAAAGTGCTAAACAACATTTTTATAGTTATCAGGAAGTCTCCTATAGAGAGTTTCCTGTTAATTTTCATAGTGTTTTGAAAAAAAATTCTTTTGAAGGCTTTTGTAGGCTCTTGTCCAAAGTATCTGGGCAGTCTGTTTTTTGACATCCAGTCTTACTCTTCTTTAGCATTTATTTATGGCCACTTTAGTGCCTTTAACTTCTTAGGGTTTAAAAATATTTTTTTAACCAACTTACTCATCTCAGATTTGCACAAACTTCAGCAGAGACCAGCTGATTCACTAGCAATTAAAGTATAATCACAAACCTTTTCTGAAAACAACTTCATTAACAGCTTGTGTTCTTCTTTCCAAAACTGTGCATAAACACGCGGACAGAGCTTACTTTGTTTCTGCTATGTACACCTACATAAGAACTGTGCAGAATAGAAACTGGAAGTTATAGAGGATGCATTTTACAGTAGACATTGTAAGCAGGATATGAATTCCAGGGAAAGTTCCTTCCAGGAAACCTAGCCATTTTTATCACTTTTTCAGTGTTTTCTTTTTTATTTTTTAAAACCTTTTTTTCTTCTAAAAGGATAAAAAATGGTGCTATCTTCCTCCTTCCCCTCCACCTACCACCTCTTATTGCAACTGCAAATTAAGATCCTAGAACAAACTAAGGTAATTTAGGCTTGTTTTATTTCCTTGCTGCTTATAAAGGTCAGAATAGCTGGCTGCTTCTTACAAGTGCACTTACAGTGATGAGAGAAAACTTTGCTGGTAATAAAGCCTCTTTGACTTGAAACACGGATCCAATCACATTCTGAAATGCCCATTCCCTTGCAATCAGTTCGTGTTTGCTGCTGCTTTTGATTCTCCATATTGTTCATGCTAATTCTTCTGTGGATGCAAAGTAAGCTACAGTTTTTCTCTGCCACTCAACTCTGTACATAGCACACTGTTTAGAATACAACTCATCCTCTCCTCATACACACCTTTAAATAGGGATAATGCTATTTCCAATAAGGAAGGAATGACTAATCCCATCATACCACTGCACAGGTAGCCATAAGACAGCTCGCCTCGCTGCAAATCATATTGCAGCTCACATCTGGCTTTCCACACAGAAAGAGAAGACTCTTTCCCTAATGACCAAAATGTTCTCAATCAGTAAATACTTAAACATAGCTGGAAACTGGCCGAATATGAGGGGTCTCCTGTTAAGTACGACATCTGCCCCTGTGATAGTCCAAAAGAAGGCCCTGGGAAGGAAAATTATGAAGTGAGAAATGGTTTGTGTTAAGACCAAAATGCCCCAAAACAAGTATTGTTCTTAGATCTGAATTAGCTCCTCTGATGTTACATCAAACCTCATTAGGCTTCTTTTAGCAGAAAGTGGAGGCTGTTGCTTAACTTATTGGAACAAGGCACAAATTCCATTGTTTTTTAGAGGTTGCGGTTTGATTCCCAGAACCAAAATGAATCTGATTCTTGAGTTGGCACATACCCTTAAAGCATTCCTAGATCAGGGCTCTGAAAAGGGAGACTTTGGTTTCAAAATCTCTTCCACATTAATGGGTTCCTTATGGGTGATAATGGTGCAATTGCGAAGACGAACAACCAAACTGAACAGCGCGCTGCTCAGCAGTTACCCTTCTCAGACGCACTGGGGAGAACGAGTAGAGACTGGGAGCACTTAAATTTAGTCCCAGAAGGAAAACAAGATTTCCTAACTGCGCTAGTGGTAACTTGTCTTATGAAGGCTCTGTTTACTAGAGGACTTGTTCAACACCATTGAAATTCTGCAGACTCTTTCCATCCACTTGGATTTAAATCAAGCTCTGATTCTGTCATGCCTATCTGCTCAGCTTTAACTACTGTGAAAAAAGCCTTCAAGAACCACTTAAAAAAAAGTGGTTTACTACTTTTGGCTGACAGTTATTTATGAGGCATGTAGACAGCAGTGGGAACTGATACCACTTTTGTCCACTGATTACTTAAATACTCAGTGCATGCATGTTACTGATATGACTAGTCCGGTTAACTGCCTTTTCCTGTTTGTCACCTCCTGTCCAGCAGCTGGTTGCATTAACCAAATTTTGTCCTCGGTTCTACACACATATACCTGCTTACGGTTGAGCCGAGGTATGTTTGTATGGCTGGCCATATGTTCTGTGCATTACTGTAAAACAACAAATAAAAATGAACTTCTCCTGAAAAGAATTAACTGACTGCACCATAAAAGGGCATAACTTTAAGGGTATCACAGAGATCCGGCTGGATGCCATCATGTGCCCTGGGCTATACACCTTGACACACTGGGTTGATTAGCTAATTTTAGCTAGCAATCCAGCCACCTTCATTTTCAATTTCTTATCCAGAAACAGCGCTTCATGTGAAGCAACAGTGATAAAAATGTATTCATTTGCAACAGAACCCGGAGCCAAAGCTAATATAAGTTTCGTGTTCATTTACACTCTGCCAAAAACTACAGGGTTCACAAAGCAGCTTGCTGATACCTTTATGGCAACAGTGTGGAAATGCCCAGCAGACTTGGCAGGCTGTTTTTAGCATTCATAAGTCTGTAGATGAAGAAGTCTTGGGCAGCTGTCTTCATTCGTCCAGTCTGCATACGTGATCTCGTTTTTTACCTGAGCTTTGGATAGTGTCGATGAACATTCCTTACTTCATTAGGTAGCAATCAGAGCTGTCCAGATGTGACCTGGATCATGTATCCAAATTCAACAATAAGACTCCTGGATGGCAAATTTTGAAGGTATCCTTTGCATAACATCCTTTTGAATGCCTCATACTCCTGCATCTGGTACATTGTCAGTAGATGTTTATCTTGGTTTTCATGACGTGGTCTCCAAATGGCTGTTTTTCCCCCTGTTTTGAATATCAACCTTGTACTTCAAATTATACTGTGCTAGATAGGGACAGAAAACTAGAGAGCAGATAGCTGTCTCAGGCTTGGATTTTGAAGAAATCCAAAAAAAATTCCCCAGACTTACTTATGCTGCAGTTGTATTAGATTAGGAAAACTCTTTTATCAGCTCATACCAAAGCTGCTGAATCCTGTCATCTGGAGCTATTCAGGACAGTAAGGTTTCAGTATTCAGGTGGATGAAGCCCTTGAGGGCTAATAGCACAAGGGCTTCAAAGTGCTGTTGCTACACCTCACTGAAAGGTTTTGTCTTTATCTAGGCAGGCTTCTCAAACAGTACAGTGGCATTTCTATTACACCTAGCACACAAGTTTTCTTGCACTCTTAGGATGGAGTCCATCTGCTGTGCAGGTTCTTGAGTTACTTGCTAGGAGTCTGCCCAGTGGTTCTTCTCATAAAAGAGAATTGCTGGCTGTGGGTGTCACCCATGATAGGAGCACCTTCATTCCAATTAGGGATCTCTCAGACTCTTTTCAAATGCACAAGGGTGGAACTAGCAATGAAGAAAGTCTCTCTGCCTATGTATGTTATACGTAACTTAATAGCATCCAGTATGAAAGCTTCTCTTCTTGCAGAAGTTCACACAGAAGCAAGAAAAAGCAGACGACAAACTTTCCTAATTAAAGTCTACACCCTCGGTCATCAGAATTCAATTGGACTGCAGAAGAAACATCCTGTATCAGAGAAGCCTACTAAAGCCAAGGAAAGTCTTCCCAAGGATTTGAGGGAGTTTTAGGTTGTAGCCACCGCTCTTCACTATATAAATCAGGCTGAACCTGATGAGATGAAAGAGCAAAGAGGGTCTTTATGGGAATTATTCTGGGCTTTTCAGGAACAAATGGCAACAGTCTGGGCAGTAAAGTGCATTCATTCTCAGAGAATACACCTAAAAACAGGAACTTAAAAAAAATAGTGTTTGTGTCTTTTCTGGAGGCAGGCCAGCCAAATGAAGAAAATTAAACTCTAAAGTCCAGGAACTCTGTATGATACTGAGATCTGCTTGTTTATAACAAAATGGAGGAAAAAAAAAAAGAGGCGGGAGCACCTATCTTGTAATATGAACTCTAAAGTGTAGAATAAACACATAGCTAAGAAGCAGTGAGGACTAGGAATCCACACGAAAGTTTGTTCAAAACGTGAGCAGAGGCACAGCTGTCACAATGCTGACTTGGCATTTTTCAGGTTTCAAAGGAAATTCTAGTCCATCTGGATTTCCATATCCAAGTAAATGGATATCCAGCCTTTACTGCAGACACTGCACTCATTCACAATCATTCGTCAGGGAAACCACCAGAATGGCAGTTGCCCTTGGACAAGAAAATATTGTGAATAACGCCACAGTGATATTACATTTCTGCCTTTCACACAGAGACCAAACTGGAGTTAGAAGATTTTGTAATTTCAATTATGGTTTAGAAAAGTGATTCCCAAGCAGAGTTTGTGGACCACTAGTCATCTACAGCAGTCCCCAGAACCACTGATGCTCTGAGCTCCTGGCAGGCAAAGCTGAATTCTGAAGGTTGACAATAGTCCATTGTTTTAACTTTTAAAATTATTCCTGAGTAATTTTTCTCTCTCTCTTTTTTTTTTCCCCGAAAAGTAAATTAATATTGCAATGCTTTAAGTATTACAAGTTTGGTTTGGTGTACAGCACGTAGTTTAGGAAGCATATTTTTTCTCCTTACCATGTAGCTAGTTATTGCAAATTGCCTGCGGGAAATTTAGAAATGAGACAAGTTTTTCTAGGGAGACTAATGCTTGCCTTGGAGCATACAGGCCTTATTTTGTACTCTCTGTTTTATTTCTTTAAGATAGCAGGTGAAAATTCACATGATGTATTTCCAAAATGTTGAAATACTGAGGAATCAGTAAATCTAAAAGCTCAAACTAAATGACAATCGGAGTGGCTAAAAATCATTCTGTTATTTTCATATTCTAGAATTCTGTGCAAGCAACTGCTCAGTGTAATTGTCTCCATTGGACTGGAAGAGAGGTTTTTCTCTGAATGCTTGCTCCCTTTCTTTTTTTTAATTGTGTTTTTTAAGTTAGAGCCGGGTTTTGGTTTGCGGGTGTTTTTTTGAGTTTTGCACGTATATGACTGAGGATGGGTTTTTTCATTTTTTGGCCAGTGTAACAGCAGCAGGAAGGATGGAACCACGCAACATTTAGTTTATCTTAATTCATCAAAACAAGCTTTCAGCTGTGCTTTTAAAGGAACAGAAAGCAGGAACTGCTAGCAGCAGCTGATGGGAACCTGAGAAGAGGGCAGCCGGCAGGAGAGGGATGCAGGGCGAGGAGGGTTTCCCTCCAGGGGAACCCTGTTAAGGCTGGGGCAGATACCTGAGGGCTCCAGCCTGGCGGAGAGATTTGCGCCGTTTGTGAGGGGCTGAGGAGAAGAGGGACAAAAACCCCAAATAGGGGCGATTTTGGTACATTGTAGCGAGAGAGAAAAAAACCAAAAGCAAAACAGTCTTCCTTACATCCTAACTTACTTCAGTCGTTCTTCGCTACTATGAACTTGGCATACAAGAGACTATTTCTCTCACAGCCTCCCAAGTTATAAGCCCAAGTGGGCTCCCAAGTTATAAGCCCAAGTGTTCCCGCTCGCTTAGGTTCTGGTGTATGGGTGACGGCACTTAGCTCGGTTCAGTAGTGCGACTCCTCTGCAAATCCCAGACAGGGATCTGCTCTCAGTAAGGTGAGCCCAAACAGCCACGAAAACTCGGGCTGCTCCCTGCAGGCTCCTGCCTGCCGGAGGACTCCTACTTTTCCGTCTGCCGCTGCAGCTAAGCCAGTGGGAGGCAGCTATTGTTATTTTTAGCAGAAATCAGAGTGCAGGAACCAGAAACAGGCTGGAAGAGTCTGAAACGTGGAAATCAGGAATTAAATAAAAGCTAGTTCTCCGTCCTCATTTATGATCATGAAGCAGCAAAATTTGACTCCCTTCCTGTCACTGAAGCTTTCTTACTGGCTACTCTGCCACATCTGTTGGCACCTTTTACCACCAGAGCCCTTGGTCCAAGGTCTGCATCTGAGATTTGAACAGGAACAAAGGAATACAAATATTTTAAATACTGAATTAATTTTGTTTGAATGGGATTTTGGAGCTGTTTTTCCTTTAAAATAAAAACCAAGAAGCAAAAAACCCCCCAAACCTTCCGGATTTCTGCACTAAGGCAATTAACTCTCCTCCATCCCACCCTGCAGTCACCCTGCGTTTTTACTCTAATGTTTGTATTACCACTTTGAGAATAAGTTCCTTATGAGTTTGCTGTGTGGAAAACTGTGCGCCAGCTTTAAAGCTTCTACAGTAAGTTTTTATTTATGAGTCATTTGTACCAAAACCAGGCACTTTTGGAACTACATGCTGCCAAGTCAGGACATCTAAGGAAAACAAAACTGAGAATTTAAGACCAAATCTTTTTTTAAACACTCCTTACAATGATCTGACAGCAGTAAAGCTCCTGTTTCTTGTGATATTTAGAATTTCATATTTTTTCATATGTTTGCCCGAATATATTGAAGAAAAAAAGATGTGATCATTGCGATTTAGGTAGCAGGTCTGCGGTTTTGCAACAGTTGAGATGCTTTTATACTTGTTATTTTAGAACAGGTGATACCAAGCAGAGGTTTGGAATAGTCACCCTTTAGCTACACATACACACAGACGAAGCTCCTAGCAGCTAGAGCTCACACTCTCTGTTCTACCCACGTCAGTTTGGGATTTTACAGAGCATCTCTCACCCCGGTCTAAGTTCTTCTCTCTGAGTTGCCCTGATGAGTAATTTGATCAGAGCAAGTGATGTCAAAAGTGATGTCAAAAATACGTTCATACCCACAACGTGCTGTTACAAAGTCATGCTTTCTCCTCGACTCTTTCTCTCCTACGTGTACAAGCTATCTTATATAGAGATAAGGAAAAAAAAAAAGAACAGCATAATCGGTAGAACTTTGTAAATGAAAAATGAATTCTATAGCTCAGTTCAATCCATTCCTTTGCAAGAACGAGTCTCTTTACTGCAAGGATGCTAGGGAAGTTAAGAAAGAGATGTTATGGATCTTATATTAGCAGTGCTAATAAAGATTAGAAACATTTATGGCTTTTTAAATATGAAAAACCATGCGACATGGTTATTTTCTACTTGCATGACGTAAAGATGAGACAAAATAGGGACTCTCTTGAGCATTCAGTTCCTCTTTGGTAATAAAATATTTCTGCATTAAGCACAAATTAATCTAAAAAAAATACATATGTAAAAAGAATATGAGTCTCAACTCTAATTTAAGACAGGATTGGGAGCACAAAGAAAGCCAAAACTTCATAGTGTAACATAAAAAGCACAAAACGCATCATATTGACATTAAGACAATCTTAGCAGCTTTAGACAAATATTTCAGTCTGACCATAAAAATTCATAATATTCCAAAGGAAATATGACAACAATTCTTGTTTTAAATTTTCATGCAAAACCATTATACCCCAAGTATAATGGGGCGTAAGCACTTCTAAGTATTTCAAACATCACAAAGCTGTTTAAAAGTGTTTTTTCCAGATCTTTCCATTAAATCTTTCAATCCAGTAAAAATATCTACTCAAATAGTAACATCTTTGCAGTCACAGAATTTAAGCCACTGCCACAATAAAGCTAAAATGAATGACACACAGTCATACTGGCTGTCATTTTACCAGGTTGTTTTTGTTTATGTGCTTTGTTTTTAGGGAAAAACTAACTTTTAGCACTTGTGTGGTTCCACCTAACCAATTAGAGAAAATGTGTTACCATATGGGACATACCTCACCACTTCTGTGTTTTATTACTTGTTAATGTCTTTTTTTTTTTTTTCTTATTAAGAATCCAAGTCACTAACACTAACCATGTTAGATGGAAAAATACAATTCTACTAAAGGCTGCAACAGGGTTTTGACTATGAGGAAATGCAGCACACTTCAGTCTTAACTCATTTCCTCAAGTGCTAGCCTATATATTCGGGGAGGGCCAAGATAAACAATTCATACCATTTCAGGCATTCTCCAGACATTGAAAGTGGGATGCAGTTTTCTTTAATCCTAGGTTTGCCCACTTTTCCACCTTGCTAGCCAAAAAATGTGTTTAGAGGATGCATTATAGGTGCCTGTGGCAACTGGGTATATTTATCAGGGCATCTGTTGTTACACCTTTTTACTGCTCTGTCAGAAAACTATTTCCTTTTATTATAATTGGAGTTTTCAGTTTTCCTTCAAGAAACCCCTCCAGAATTCAGACAGCCTTTTGGCGTGCACTGTTAGTGCCAAAAAATAAAGTTTTACCAGACCTCTTCCCAACATTTAATTTATATGCACCACTGCTTATTGCTTATTATGTGTTTTTTGGTATCTGTTCCACACCATCCTTCCCCACACAAGAAGAATGAGTCACTCCTTTTCTCTTAGTCTCTGCTCCTTATACGTATTAAAACGTCAAGCCAAAACTGGGCTTTGCAACCATCATCTGTTTTTTTCTCCATAAGCATATAAGTTACAAATTGCCGTTTTAACACCTTACCTGTGTGACAATACAGTCTGAACCTCCTTTGCGAGCTGTGATTTGTCGTTTATTTCTGGAATTACACTGTATTTCTGTAGTAAGCCACCTTATTCATTGTCTTTCCCGGACAGTATCCTCTAAAAGAGTAGATACGTGATATAACATTTTATCCCCTATGTAGCCATAGTCCTCAACTACCGCACTGTTCACAAATATGTCCTAGAGATCGTGCCTGGGCAGCAAGGCTTCCAACACCGGACTGTTGCACACACACTAAGCTACCATCACAACAACGTTTGCGGAGGAGGAGATGTTAGGGGAAATGTGCACTGTACAGAGGAGCAATTACTTTCATACATTTGTGTACAGTGGTGCTTTTTAGCTGATGGGGAACTCAGCAGAACATTTCGTAGCGGATGCGTGCGCGCACACGTAATGCAGCAGAGCTTTAAGAGAACAATATTGCGCAAAACAAAAACAGCAGAGGTTACTTCATGATCAAGGTAATGCAAGACGGGCATATTTAGGTCTCAGATACTGGAAAACTTGTAAAGGACCCCGTAACTTTCTTCTACAGAGTCCCCTTTTCACTTCATCCAAGCTGCCACATGCGCAGCTCCGCGAGCTCGAGGATAGCCATTGAAATCCTATTGACAGCTCCTGCGCAGGTGCACACATAATGCATTTACTAACTTTGCTTCTCAACACACACATGCTCACTAATTTACTTTGTTCAACAACAACATAAGAAGAGGGGACTGAAGCACAGAGTTATAAAATACGTTCCCACCACTCACCTCATGAATGAAATCACAGGACCTCCAGGGTGCTGGACACTCTTAATTTTCTCCTACACTCTGCTTTTCACACTCAGCCCACGTTGCCGTATGCTTGTCTCTGTGAGCTTGAAAATGGCCAGGAAAATCCCTGCCAGGGGCTACCGTTCGGGTGCAGAGTCCTTCCCCCTCCAGTGTTGTGGTGCTGGGCTGGGTGCTGCCACGGGCACCGTCCGCACTCGGCACGAGGGAAATAAGGCTCAGAAAGATTTTACTGAAGGTTATAAGGTTCTGGTGGGGGTGGACCTCTCTGTTTCCAGTGTAACAGCTGTCTATACTTTTATACTTCCTTATGATATTTTCAAGTTATGTGTGGATAACAAGACAGAGCATTCTTTACCTTAGTTTTTTCCGCCCGTCTTGGTTTCCTTACTGTTTCCTTACTTGTCTCATCCCTTCACAACGCAGGTCACACTCAGCCAGTCACAGCCCTTCCTTCTGGCGTGCTCGTCATCTGTCTTCCTTCCCTGCCCTTTTCTCCAGACCAAT